>NC_060128.1:55811086-56120737 GCF_021461395.2 Schistocerca americana
ATTAAATTAATACGACTTGCTCTAACCAATACCAAATCGAAGCCTAAGTTTAGAGGAGGATTTTATGAACCATTCCTCATAAAAGCATGCTGCGCACTGTAATACATAACGAGAGAATGGGAGGATAACCCAAAGAACATAACAATTGGAAGTGCTAAAAATTACACAAGTTTGAACTGCTTGGGAACTGCTGATGATGTTGCTCTCGTGGCCAACAATGTTCAAGAAACCAGGCAACAAGTTACATCACTACAAGAAATAGCACAGAAAACTAGCCTCAGAATATCATTTGAAAAAACGGAGACCGTGCTGACACACTTAATGCAAACTTACAACAAGAGAACAAGAAGTGAAAATTATTTATAAATTTAAATATTTGGGTGAAATCGTAAGTTACAATCTAAATGAGAAATCAGCATGACAAGATAGGATAAATAAAACTGAACAAAGGAAATTACATTACCAAAAACACATACAACCTATCCATACATGCAAAATTAAAACATTATACACCAGTTAAACGACGAGAAATAACTTCCGCAGGTGAAACCATCTTCAAAACAACTAATACAGCAAAAATTGACAAAATACGAGAGGTAGAAAAAAGAATAATTAGGACATGCATACGTAAACAATAATAAGTAAAAGGACACTGGAGGATAGCTTCAAATCAAACAGTATACAAGAAAAATAGAACCAGTAATGAGCACGATCAAGAAGAAGCGTATCTCATTCTTTGGACATCTGATGGGAACGCCAGAAACAGAATTAGTTAGAGAATAATAGAAAAATTGTTGAATAGTAAGAGCAACATTAAATGACATAAGTTCAGGAAGAAGAGAACTCCAAATTACAGTAAAAGAGTTAAAATACAGAACATAGAAAACCAGAATACTGCAAAATACACAAACGAGACTACAAACGAAGAAAGATAAAAGGGCTATAGTAAGAGTGATGTCAGACGAAGAATGAAAGAAAATACCTGACCGAATGGAAAAGTACTAGAGAGACAGAAGAGCAAAATACCCTTCGTGTAATAATAAATTATAACAATCTCTGTATGACTACTGCACTATTGAATTTCTTATTGAATTGTTATTGAACTGTACTGTAGTATTACTGAATACTGACAAGCTGTATAAACCTTCGTATATATGATTAGAATGGTCCAATGAAGACCACAAAATAGTGATAATAATGAGCCTAGCAGACAAACAAAAATTAAGCGAAGCGAAATGTACTGTGAGGAGGGCTATGCGAGAGGCATTCAATGAATTCGAAAGTAAAGTTCTATGTACTGACTTCGCAAAAAATCCTAAGAAATTTTGGTCTGATGTCAAAGCGGTAGGTGGATCAAAAAAAAATGTCCAGACACTCTGTGACCAAAATGGTACTGAAACAGAGGATGACAGACTAAAGGCTGAAATACTAAATGTCTTTTTCCAAAGTTGTTTCACAGAGGAAGATTGCACTGTAGTTCCTTCTCTAGATTGTCGCACAGATGACAAAATGGTATATATTGAAATAGACGACAGAGGGGGAGAGAAACAATTAAAATCGCTCAAAAGAGGAAAGGCCGCTGGACCTGTTGGGATACCAGTTCGATTTTACACAGAGTACGTGAAGGAACTTGCCCCCTTCTTGCAGCGGTGGACCGTACGTCTCTACAAGAGCGTAGCGTTCCAAAGGATTGGAAAAGGGCACAGGTCATCCCTGTTTTCAAGAAGGGACGTCGAACAGATGTGCAGCACTATAGCGCTATATCTCTAACGTGGATTAGTTGTAGAATTTTGGGACACGTATTATGTTCGAGTATAATGAATTTTCTGGAAACTAGAAATCTACTCTGTAGAAATCAGCACGGATTTCGAAAAAGACGATCGTGTGAAACCCAACTCGCACTATTTGTCCACGAGACTCAGAGGGCCATAGACACGGGTTCCCAGGCAGATGCCGTGTTTCTTGACTTCCGCAAGGCGTTCGATACAGTTCCCCACAGTCGTTTAGTGAACAAAGTAAGAGCATATGGACTATGAGACCAATTGTATGATTGGATTGAAGAACTCCTAGATAACAGAACGCAGCATGTCATTCTCAATGGAGAGAAGTCTTCCGAAGTAAGAGTGATTTCAGGTGTGCCGCAGGGTAGTGTCGTAGGACCGTTGCTATTCACAATATACATAAATGACCTTGTGGATGACATCTGAAGTTCACTGAGGCTTTTTATGGATGATGCTGTGGAATATCGAGAGGTTGTAACAATGGAAAATTGTACTGAAATGCAGGAGGATCTCCAACGAATTGACGCATGGTGCAGGGGTTGCCAATTGAATCTCAATGTAGACAAGTGTAATGTGCTGCGAATACATAGAAAGAAAGATCCTTTATCATTTAGCTACAATATAGCAGGTCAGCTACCGGAAGCAGTTAATTCCATAAATTATCTGGGAGTACGCATTAGGAGTGATTTAAAATGGAATGATCATATAAAGTTGATCGTCGGTAAAGCAGATGTCAGACTGAGTTCATTGGAAGAATCCTAAGGAAATGCAATCCGAAAACAAAGGAAGTAGGTTACAGTACGCTTTTTCGCCCACTGCTTGAATACTGCTCAGCTCTGTGGGATCCGTACCAGATAGAGAAGATCCAACGGAGAGCAGCGCGCTTCGTTACAGGATCATTTAGTAATCGCGAAAGCGTTACGAAGATGACAGATAAACTGCTGTGGAAGACTCTGCAGGAGAGACGCTCAGTAGCTCGGTACGGGCTTTTGTTAAAGTTTCGAGAACATACCTTCACCGAGGAGTCGAGCAGTATATTGCTCCCTCCTACGTATATCTCGCGAAGAGACCGTGAGGATAAAATCAGAGAGATCAGAGCCCACACAGAGGCATACCGACAATCGTTCTTTCCACGAACAATACGAGACTGGAACAGAAAGGAGAACCGATAGAGGTACTCAGGGTACCCTCCGCCACACACGGTCAGGTGGCTTGCGGAGTATGGATGTAGATGTAGATGTAGATGCAGATGCAGTGCGACATTTGCGACCGTGAGAGTTTACGCCCCGCTTCGGTTTCTCTCGCTGTTCTCGAATGGGGCCGTGCCTCTTTGGCCTTGACCACGGCTCGGCGACCCCGCAGGCGCCGAATGGGAGGCGCTCACGCAGCTCACGCACGCACCGCCGCCCCCGCACGCGCCGGCCGGCACGCGTGACCTGTTTGGGCAGCGGTGCGGCGCGCAAAAGGGGCTGCGGGGGCGGAGGCGGAGGCGCCCTGCCCGGGGGCGACGTTTCACTTTCCCCCGCTCCGTGCCGGAAAGTAGGCCGCCAGCACTACTTCTGTGCGCAACGGGTCGCCGACACCAGAATCTGCAGGGGAAACCTGTTCCAGGAATAATTACTAAAGTGTCACCGCTTGCGCAATGGGGTTCGTTAATAGTAACAGCCCACTCTTTGCGAGTAAGCGTGTGACGCGTCAGTGTTCTGGGTAGGGACCTCTGATGTGTCTCTATTGTTCCCGTGTAGTGATTTGTGAAGACGGAAAATGTCGAGACTGGAGCAGTGATTAAATATGAGGGGCGTTAGATAGGTAAGGTTGCTTTTATTCACGATTGCTGTACACCATATTATTCCACGCTCTTTGGGCTACGAAACCGTATTTTTCAACGTGACCTCCGTTCAGTTGGACGGCGTTACGCCGCCTTCTGGGAGGGCCCGCGCGGTGGACGTGGCAGCCAGCGTCCACGTACTGCTTCTGGGGGAGAGCATCTGTCGTTGGGCAAGACAGACGGGTGTCGGAAGGTGTGGGATCCGGGCTGTAGGGTGGATGAGGAATGTTCTGGCATGAGAGCAGAGACGGCTGTGAGGGAAAGCCAGTCAGCACCACGCTGACCGGCCGACCGCTCTCTAGGGCGACACCGAGACAGCAGCGCCGTTCTACGACATCTATAAAAAAATGGTTCAAATGGCTCTGAGCATTATGGGACTTAACATCTATGGTCATCAGTCCCCTAGAGCTTAGAACTACTTAAACCTAACTAACCTAAGGACATCACACAACACCCAGTCATCACGAGCCAGAGAAAATCCCCGACCCCGCCGGGAATCGAACACGGGAACCCGGGCGCGGGAAGCGAGAACGCTACCGCACGACCACGAGCTGCGGACTACGAGATCTACAGTAACGACTTAGGAACTGTATTCTTTGGCTTATTTGTCTGTCGCCGGACGGGGTGGCCGAGCGGCTCTAGGCGCTTAAGTCTGGAACCACGCGACCGCTACGGCGCAGGTTCGAATCCTGCCTCGGGCATGGATGTGTGTGATGTCCTTAAGTTAGTTAGGTTTAACTACTTCTACGTTCTAGGGGACTAATGACCTCAGAAGTTGAGTCCCATAGTGCTCAGAGCCATTTGAACCAATTCCGCACACATGGTTCCTTCCTCGCTTTTTATGCTCTTCTGTTAGGCGGGAAGGACCCAGCGCTTTGAGTTCCTCAACTGCTGGACAAGTGCGTCAGCACTAAAAACAGAGATGTCCAGTTGTTCACCCAGGTGTTTGACAGATACGTCCATCACCTCGAACGAGACTGTCCGCACGTTCCAGCAGTGCAGGAGTGACGGTAGTGCGCGGCCGGCCGGCACACGCGGGAGAACGTTGCCGTAATGACGGACGCCTGGCCCAACGACTCGCCGCGCTTTTGTTGACTGCCGGGCCTCCGTAGACATTCCGCAAGCGCCTACGAATATCTGCGGTGCTCTGGTTTTCCGCCAAAAGAAACTCGGCGGCAGTTCTCCGCTTGCGACGCTCCTCAGTTACAGACGCCATCTTGGAGGCTGCGTATAGCGCCGTAACCTGTCGGAACTTCATCAAACTGTAGGCGCTCAATCTGGAACATTCTACGATGTCCCACGACAATTTCCGATATTTTCAACCGAAATTAACCGAAAAAAATGCATTGCATTACTTAGCGAAAGCCATTCGTTCTTCCTAAAGAAAGGCATGAAAGCAAAGGAAATTCAGGGCGATTTTCGGAACACAGTGGGGGACTCTGCTCCTTCAAATTGAACTGTTACCAAGTGGACAAACGAGTTTAAGAAGAGCAGGTATTGTCTGCAGGTGAACAGCTACGGTTGGAAATCAGAACTGCTGAGCAGCTGCAAGCTTCATGTGCATGAGTGCCATTATCTATGACGGCCGCACTCTACACCGCCCGATGTTTGTAATACGTGCCCCTCGACTACGTGATTTCTGCAGATGCTGGCCTTGGCTTAGTGAAAGACGTCAAAATAAACAAAAAAATGTTACATGCAACTCTTGGCTTCTCTGCAATTTTAAATAAAGGGCAGAACAGAAGATGATCCGCGTACTGGTCGGCCGAAGTGAACCGCCGTCCCAGAAACCACTGCAAAAGTGCAGAAAATCTCCGTGGAGGCTCGCCAACTGAAAGTGCGAGAAACTGCTCAAGCTGAATGAAATTTTTCACTCTGCAGCGGAGTGTGCGCTGATTTTGAAACTTCCTGGCAGATTAAAACTGTGCGCCGGACCGAGACTCGAACTCGGGACCTTTGCCTTTCGCGGGCAAGTGCTCTACCATCTGAGCTACCCAAGCACGACTCACGACCCGTCCTCACAATTTTACTTCCGCCAGTAGAGCACTTGCCCGCGAACGGCAAAGGTCTCGAGTTGGAGTCTCGGTCCGGCACACAGTTTAAATCTGCCAGGAAGTTTCACACTGCTCGAGCTGTACGGGTGTCATCTGAACGGCCACATCACATTTTAATAGTGGAACTGCGTCTCAGGAAACTATCTGATAGGTGGCTGCTGTGAGTCTTAACGCTGGGTGAGAAATACGTCACAATGTTGGAAGAATGGTTGGCCCATTTTGAGAGCAACCAACGAGATATTTTGCGCCCGGTTATGATTATAGACGAAACTTGCGTCGACTGCTGCAACCCAGAGACAAACAAGAGTCAGGGCAGTGGAAAGACGTTGAGTCGCCACCGCCACGGAATGCAGAGAGAGCACAGGCAGCCAGTGTGGTCGTGGCGTTAGTTTACTGGGATACGAAAGGCACTCTGCTCAAAGATTATCTTGTAGTTGGCCAAAGAATTACGCAACTATGCAACTCTAATCCTCTCTACCAACTACGACAAAAGATACGCTAAAAGGGGCAGATGTGGCAAGGAAGGAAGTCATCTTTCACCAACACAATGCACGCCCACAAACAGTCATGGCAAAAAATGTATTAACTAACATACGGTTGCCACATCCGCGTGATCTGACTCCATCAGACCTCCATCTGTTCCGCAAACTCAAAAAAATTCTTCGGTCGAGAGAGGTGCTGTTTAAAGAACACCTTAAAGCCGAAGTTTACGGGTATTTTGCAGGCCTCGACGGATTTAATTTTCCAGACCGGATTGAGGCACTGAAAGGTGGCTGGACCAAGTGAGTTAATAAGGTGACTCGCTGAGGCCAGCCGTTTATTTCTGCTCCACTCCGAGAGCTTTTTAAACTACGGCCGTGGACTTTCGTCGCGAGATCACCTTGCAGTACACAGTGCTGGTCGTCAAACCAGCAACACCACCAGCGAGAGCAAATTCAGAAACAGATTCAACAATTACTATAAAATACGCCACGCCACAAGGATTGTATGTGTTTGGCTTTTACACGAGCAAGCTGAGAGTGTTCTTGTAATATAAAAACGATTCTTCGTTTAACGAACAATAAATTTCCTTTCAACATTACGTAAAACAAATTTTGAAAATAAGGTGGTCCACGTGCCATTAGTTATGAATGATATGGAAAAAAACACATTACGTCTTACATATGTACACACTCGATTTGGAATCTAGCTGGTTGTGAAGCGATATTTGTCGGAAGACTAATTTTGGTAGCACAACATAATCACACAGAAACACGAAAAAATGCTGTTATGTGTAAGACGTGTATATTTCTATTGTCAAGCCACAATTTATGAGAGATGTTTATATTTTATTAATAGGATTAAGTAGGAATAATTAATATTTGTCATGTTGGAAATAATTGTGGTAGCAGGGAATGTATTGTTGGCAAGAGAGACCGCACATTGATATAATTTTAAAAAGGGCGGGAGAGACAGCGTATGGATACATTTTAAGAAAAGAGCGGGAAAGACCGCGCATTGATACATTTTGTAATGGTAGCAGGACTGTCTGCACCAGAAAGTGTTGTTGGCAGGAGAGACCGCACTTTAGCGTTAGTAGGAAGTCAGTAGTAAGCGAGAAGTGAAGCGAGTCGGTAGCGGGTCTGAAGCGAGAGGTTGAGAGGAGCGGTGTGTGTCTGCCAGCCACCAGCTATGGTTTACAAGAGATTATAAACGGATGTACAGAGACATCTAAAAACTATTATCGTAAGAGGAACTAATGTTATTGAATTAATTTTTTGAGAAACTCAAGGCTACTGAAGGTATGTTTGCGCATTACTAGTTGTAAGATTATTGTGAAAAGTAAGTCCCATTTGAAAGTTTCTAAAATCATTTCAGTCAGAATATAATTAATTTTTACCAGCAATGTTGCATTACTGATTATAATCCATCTCAAAAACCATCAACGTAAAACTTTGCAAAATTCTATTGTTGTCAAGAAAGGGTTTAACTATGAATTACGTAACATTAGTCAAATTAGTTAAAGAATAACGTCAGCTTTGCTATTATAGAATAACGTCAGCTTTGGTAATAAATACAGCCATTTATTATGACAGCCCACCAGCAGCTAATAGAGTACAGTAAACCAGAGTAAGTATATTCATGTCGCAGTTCGATGTAGCTGTCAGATGGCAATCCAGTAACAGTAAAAAAGGTGAGGAGCAGTGTTGGGTTATTGCAGGTAACGACTGAGGGCCACGACGACGGCACATTCTGTGTTTCGTCGAAATAATCAGAAAATAACTTTTAATAAGCAGCATTTAAATTTGTGCGCGAAGATTGAGAAAGAGAATAAATTCCAAAGGGAAGATTTCATTTGTTATTATTAAGCAAGAGATAGAAATCCTAAGGGAAGGTTTCATAGGTAATTGTAACAAAAGAGATATAGAGGAGACTGGAAGGTTTCATTATGTTGTGGACAAACTGGAAACTTACAAAATTTCGTAAATGCACCAGCAATTTCCGTAAATGTGTGAAAAGCACGAATCTCATACCTTATAGCCGAAAAGTGGAATAAACACTACCGAAAAGCAGGCGGTATCGCAACCCTCGGTTAACCGATGAACTTGCCGTAAAATGTGGTTTGTTACAGAGTTTAAGAAAACAGTTTCCATCTGAAGTGCATCTGGATTAGAGACGAAGCGCTCGCAGTGCATCTCGGATTTACGGGAAGATCTAAAAGTTGGCTAGAAAGACCGCAACCCGTTTTACGCGCGTACTCCGCAAGCCACCGTAAGGTGTGTGGCGGAGCGCACCTAGTACCACTGCTAGTGACTTTGTAACAACAACGACTCTGTACTATTGTACATGTAAGTAATTCTTTTCATCTGATTTTACCATAAACTTGTGTAATTGATGTTCTGATTTCATTTATTTTTGTTTCATGCCATTATGCTAAGAAAACTGTAAATAAATTTCAATGTGAATATTAATGTCAAATGTCAAGTAATATTGTAATAAAATTGAAATGTAACATTTGTTGAAACTGTTGTAAGATGTTTAAAACTGTAACTGTGCGTCTGGTCCATACGTAGGCAATGTGTTAGGATATCTAGAATGCAAAACCTCGGGTGAATACCCAGTCTGTCAGGGAGCGGTAAAAGGTGGATGGCAGGCGAGCGCGGGAAAATGCACGCGGGCACTGCACGGCACAACGGACACAGTAGTAGTTGGAGTTTGGCACTGGTTTGAGCAACACCTTCTGGAGCGAGGAGGCTCTCCTGGAAGACGTAGCTTCACTGAGCCTCGGGTATGCCGTTCTAACGCCCACACAGCGTGGCAAAATTCCACAGGCACTGAATGGAAAAGTACTGCGACGCTAAGAAGAATTAAAGTGCCGATACGTCCAAGAGCCATAGCTGTGGTTGTACGTGTGCTCTGTGCCTCGCCATCTTGCCGCCCGCCAACCGCCGCATCGATACTAGTAGGTTGAAACTTCTAGTACTGTATTCGTATGGGTCAGAGAGTGAACTGTGTTTGTTTGGTGCAATAATAACCTAAATTTTACCAGAACTTTTCCATCATTTAATTATCCTCACAACTAACCTAGAGAGGGTCCTTTCCAAACGTTGTGCAATCCGAGTGTCCCGAAATGAAAATTAAAAATTGTGTTAATACTAAATATTTCCAGAGCTAGCTATATTAGAATGGTGTTTAAAGAAATGTTTTGTTAATGAACCAGTAAATGAATAGCGAAGGTCTAATGAAGTCGAAAGATAACTTTAGTATTGATATAGTAATGAAGTTTATTATTTCTAGACAGATTTGATGGCATTTAAATGGGCAGTAAATAAGATGAAAACAGTAGTAACTTATACACTGGAAATCTTGAACGCATAATAAACTCAATAATCAATTTTTTAAATACAGCGATCATAACTGTTTCAGTGTCCTCCCCTCATTCATTTGAATTCTGAAGTGTTCTAAATTGGTTTGACCAGCAAAAGTTAAAGTCAATATAAAAGTCAAAATTTATCAGTGTTTTATCTTTATCAAAATTGTCATTTTGTGTGTGGCGCCGAAAGTACAATTTCTAGGGTAACTTATGCCCGATTTTAATCAGATTAATATACAGTATAAAGTTTAGTAGTAAACATTGTAGTGTAAAGTATTCGTGATTTTCCATATCAGTACAGAACGTGAAACTATCAGTTCAATAGATTTTCTGGTTCTAAAATTCTACTATATTATGCAGTGTTACAACTTGTTTTGCACGAATATAAACCAACTTGTACAGGAAAGAAACTCAGTTAATGCCTAATTAGGCTGGCGACCGTATTATTGTCACGTTGGTAGCATCTTCTGGTTTGCTTTTGATCGATGCTGACGCGTGATTGCATTTCGAACTTACTTGACGGATCGTTGTTGTTACAGAGTGGATGTAAGTCTGATTTTCCACCATTCAGGTACACGCGGTCGATATCTATGCGAAAATCCTTTCTGATAAGGTGAATCCCGCTCACTTACCATAGCACAGGCTTTAACGAGTACTGTGCCCAACAGTACAACTTTCTTTCCTGTTCCAGTAGCAAACAGGTAGAGGGAAAAACTACTATCTATATGCCGCCGTACGAGCCCTAATTTCTCTCGTCGTATCTTCGTAGCCCTTAACGCAAAATGTACGTTATAGAAGTAGAGTGGTTCTGGAGTCACATTCAAACGACGGTTCTGTAAATTTCGTCACTAGCGTTCTTCGAAAAGAACGGCGCCTTCCGTCCAGGGATTCGTATCCGAGCTCCCGAAGCATCTCCGTAACACTTGTGTGTCAATCGAACCCACGGAGAAGAACAGATTCAGATTGCTTCGACGTCTTCCTTGTGCTAATGCAGGATGGAGGGAAGACAGGTGGGGGCGATTGCCGAGCGGTGAGAAGCAGAGGCGGCGAGACGAGAGCCCAGAGCAGGCAGGCTGGGGACTGGGGGCAGCATGGGAGGCTGCCACGGCGGAGCTGCGAGGCGCGCGGCTTCTGGGAGTCGACAGGGCTCTGGTTACCAATGTGTACTGGCGATCACACCAACTGCTACTCTGGAGGCTGACCCTGAACGCTGGAGGCAGCTGGTTCCACAACACGAGTCTGAATCGACGGCGGACGGCCGCTAACAGAAGTCGCGAACACTGGCAGCCCGTCAAGCGAGAACTTCAGAGCAGCACTGCGAGGCGGCCACGAGCGACACGGAGCCAGACCGCCAGCGATCTGGCCGATGTGACGACTCCCCCTCTGAATACAAAAACACGGGTTTTTGCTACAGAATCGTGGCGGAGCACTATTTCTCCCTCCTCACAGTCAACCCACCAATCCGCCGTCACTTAACGAGCCTCCGCCAACATGGCGAGCCACTGTGCACCTCCAGGGCGCCTCTGCCCGGCCACATTTACGTTCCACCCCAACTCCTACTCTGCAGCTAGGTGTAAGGGATCCGACACCCAGGTCGATAGTAGACAGGAGTCGATTGTCGAGCGCTGCAGGGGGCAGTGAGACGAGTGTCGAGCGAGGAGTAGTACTGGAGAGGCGGGCAAGAATGGCGGTCGAGTCAGTAGTAAACGGCAGATTCACCGCAGTATGACAAATGACCGTCGTGGTGTGGACCCTCATCGATAGCGATTCGCGAGTGATATGAAACAGCTTACCCGTGGTCTACAGTCTGGCATTAGCTGCCGCAGCGGTCGCACGCTCCTCGAGTTTGCTCCGTGAACGTTCAGTGTTTACGCCAGTGTTTTCGTGTTTTGTGCTCGTTTATTGACGTTTTGCACGTGAATTAACCGTTATCAATTGAGCATTTGGTCTTCTTTCGTGTCATCTTTCTACGAAGTGCCGTTGGGATTTCGGCGTTGTCCGAGATTTCTTCGCTGCAGAACACCATGGCAAACTCCGTGAGAAAAAACACCGTGATTTTCACCTTCGACAAGTACACCCGTCGAGTACAGCCCTCTGCACTTGAAATACACGACTGGATTACCGAGGTAATTGGCCTTCATTCTGAATCTGTTCATACCATGCAGCTGGACTCTGATGAATACTGCATTTTTGCAAAGTTTAACGATTCCGCGAGTGTAGACCGCTTTCTGGCAAAATTTGGTTATGAAACGGAATTTATACACCGTGATGGTACTGAAAGTACTGTCAAACTCCGGAATTCCGAGTCTGTAATTAGGAATGTTAGGGTTTTGAATATTCCCATAGAAGTAGACAATTCGAAAATTAAAGATGTCCTTTCAAAGTATGGGGTTGTCAGTCAAATAGTCAACGAAAGGTGGGCTTCGCATTTCAAGCTGCAGTGCTTTAACGGCATTCGCTCCGTGGAGATGGAAGTGAAAGCAAACATTCCCTCCCACATCTTTGTTGACGGGCACAAGGCGCATGTTATGTACTCAGGACAAACCCCTACATGTCATGTATGTAACGAGTCTGGTCACCTCCGTCAGGACTGCCCTCGCCGTGTATTTGTGCTAACAAATAACCTTATGCAACGCCGGAAATTGACACTCAACGATTTGTTGCCAGCCAGTAATACAACAGAGCCAGCGGCGGTCGTGGATCCTGTTACTACCTCTGAAAATGTTGCACTTAATGTTAATGACTTTCCGTCTTTAAAACCTGCATTAACTGCTGAAATTCCGTCCCGTGACAGCGAGATTCCCACAAAAAAGCGTCCTCTAGAGGACACTGAAAGAAATGTTGATGAGGACTCTTCCTGTGAAACAAAAAGGAGATGGAATGAAGGTCGATGTGGCTCCCACTTCCGCACAAGGACTTACACCGCCACGAACAGATAGTGACGCAGCGGGTAGTGATTTTTCACGGAAATGTGACCCTGAGTCTGAGGTCACGGCTGAAATAACCGCATCAAGTGCACAACCCATACAGTGCGAACCGTACGAGGAAGTACCAGGTAAAGAACCTGCAGACTCCGAAGCGCAACGCCGCGCCGAAGGAGGAAATACACAAGCATCACCGCCTCGCCAGCAAAACAACACAACAGACACCACGCCGAAACCAAACATTGACGACTCGCAAGCCACGGCCGTTGCCCCATTTAGCCACCGCCGGCGGCTGCGACAGACACCGGGCCTTGCTGTCACGCGTCATCAAGCGAAAGTCACACCAGAGAAGAAAGACATCAAGAAAAAGAATATCAAATATGAAGTCATCAGGTCCAACACTGACGAGGAGAAAGAGAATGGCCACAGTGACTTATAGCAATGCATTGTCAGGATTTCAGGATACTTTTCTTCTCAAGCTATTTGTTTAAAAGCAGTGCAAATTTTCTAGGCAGTTAGTACATGTAATGGGCACAAAGCTTGTAAAGATCGTGCCTTGTAGGGAAGCACGTTTGCTGCTATAATCATACCGAACCTCATCCCAAATAGCTTCTTCCGGTATGTCTGTGCTGCAAGCTTATAGCATTACTACTATTAACATTAATAAAATACAGTCACCCTTGAAATTGGCAGCACTAAAGGAATTCTTGTACCAATCCGGAACAGATATCGCGTTGCTACAAGAAGTTGCGATAACGGAATTTCGGATCCCAGGCTTTTTTGAAATTGTTAATGTTTCTACGGAAGCCAATATCGGTACAGCCATTCTTATAAGGGAAGGCATTCCGGTGACTGAAATCGAACGACTAGAATCAGGAAGAGCCATAGGCATAAAACTTTTCGATGTGACAGTGATTAACCTTTACGCCCCATCAGGAACTTCCCACAAATTGGATCGTGCGAAGTTTTTTCAAGATGAACTGATTTATTTATTGAGGAAAAATCCGTGTTCTCTTATACTAGGTGGAGATTTTAACTGTGTTTTAAACCAGAAAGATCAACAACCCAACTTCAACTACTCGCCACAGTTAAAAAAATTAGTAAGTGATCTACACCTTAAGGATGTGTGGGAACTTCAGCACCCGACGTCAGTCGGGTTCACGTATATAACCAGCCACTCCCGCAGCAGACTAGATAGAATTTACGTGTCACCAAATTTGCAAAATTATTTATTAAACGTTGAGACTATTCCAGTGTATTTTAGCGATCACAGTACACTTTTAACTTGCTTTAATCTAAGTGTACAACCAACCCGTCGATTCAGAGGCCAATGGAACTTAAATATCTCTGTTTTAACTGACGAAGAACTGGAACAGGAAATAAGGTTTGCGTGGACTATGTGCCTCCGCACAGTAGACAAGCACCCAACAGTCATAGACTGGTGGACAAGGAGGGCTAAACCAAGGCTGCGGAAAGTTGTCATGCAGTATAGTGCAGCCAGGCACAGGGAGTTGAGGAATACAATGGAGTTTTATTATAAAGTTTTAAGAGACTTATATCAACAGGCCCATGATGACGTAATTCGTCTAAATGATATCAAAAAAATAAAAGCCAAGTTATTAAGCATTAAACGGCAACAGATGGAGGGACTCAAAATTAAATCGAAAGCCACATCAGTCGTAGCAGATGAAACAGCTTCTCTGTATCACTTGGTGCGGCATGCTAAAAACAGACGTCAAACTTTAATTGATGAAGTCCAGACGCATACTGGTACGAGGCTCACATGCCAGAAACAAATACTGGACGAAGTCCACAGGTACTATGAAACCTTATATGCCCCTACCACAGTGGAAGATGCAGCTCTCGAGGACTTTCTCACTATTTTAGGTCCACAATTGTCGGGAACAGACAACGCTGACCTCCTGTCACCTATTACTAAAGATGAAGCGCATGAGGCAGTGCGTAACTCACCTCTCAACAAATCTCCGGGACTTGATGGCCTCCCTGTGGAGTTTTATGCCCGCTACTGGTCTATAATTGGGGACAAGATCACTTCCATGGCAAATGAGGTCCTGAACGGAAAACCGGTCCCTGCAGAGTTTAAGGAAAGTAAAATAGTACTGATTCCTAAGAGTAAAGGCAAAACCAACTTAAACAATTTTCGGCCTCTTTCGCTACTAAATTCTGATTACAAAATAATTTCGCGTATTATCAACAAAAGACTCTCTGCCTTTTCCAACAAAATATTGAGTCATCACCAATCTTGCTCTCCGACCAGAACGATATTCGAAAGTCTATCTGCATACAGAGACGTCATTGCAATTACCTCAGTGACAAGTATAAAATGTGCTTTAATCTTTATAGATTTCAACAAAGCTTTTGACCGCGTTAGTCATAGATACCTCTTTGCGACGCTGTCAAGAATGGCTTTCCACCCCCAGATTGTGAACATGCTAAGGAATATTGCAACAGGTGTAAATGCGAAAATAGCAATCAATGGCCAAACATCTAAACCCATACAGATAAGGCGAGGGGTTCCACAGGGCAGTCCATTATCAATGTTTTTATTTTCAGTATCTTTAGAGCCCTTCCTCCGCACTGTCCACGCAAGATTAACAGGCATAACATTGAGTGGTGAGAAAACTGTCATACGAGCTTATGCTGATGACGTGGGCGTTGTAATAAGGAATAAGGAGGAGACAGTTACACTGGAAAGAGAAATCCAAAGATATTGTCTAGCGTCGGGAGCGACAGTAAATGAAAACAAAAGTCAAATATTGAATCTACGGGGCCTAGATCACCTTCGACTGGCATGGGCAGAACAAGACAACAAACATAAAACTTTGGGAATCACCTTAATGGCATGTCCGATGCGGATGGCTGCTTTTAACTGGACGGAAACTAGGAGGAAAGTTCATGGCGCTGTAATGGAGAACATCCATCGAACTATGGACCTGGTGCAAAAAGTCAGATTCATCAACTCCTGCGTTTTGTCTAAAGCGTATTTCACTGCGCAGGTATTTCCAATCCCTAAACTAGTAGCGAAAGGGATCATGTCCACTGTTACCAATTATTTATGGAGAGGAGACATATTCAGGGTTGGTGCGACTACGGTTATACTGGATGTCAAAAACGGGGGCCTCGGTTTGGTGCATATTGGCAATAAAGCGTCTGCTCTGTTCCTCAAACGGACTTTCCATATACTCAGAGAACTTCCACAATGTATAACCGCAAAGCTCTTTGAGGCTGTGACACCCCATAGCCTGCAAGCACCGATTGATGTGCGAAGGATTAATGCCCGTCTGCAGTATGTGAGGAACTTTTTCCTCGAAGCAAGTTATCTTAGTGACGAAACCAGAAGCAACACACGTATCACAGCGCGCGACATCATACTTGAAAGGAAGTTAAAAGAGGGTAGAAACAAAATTGAAACGAAATTTCCAAATTGTGACTGGAAAGCTGTATGGCGGAACATCAACTATGCCGGGCTATCTACAGACGCTATTTGCGCATGGTACAAAACAGTTAATAATGTCATCAGCACCAACGAGAGACTATATGGGATCGGTTTAAACCAGACACACCTTTGTGGAAAATGCAATCTGGCGGATACACTCAGCCACAGATTCACCTGTGGTGGCAATGTGCATAACTGGAATTGGATCAGGCAACAAATCGCCTTTCTCACCAGATCCTCTACGCAATATATAACGCCGTCGCTCCTCCTGAGACCGGACATGACATACTTTCCGAAATTAAAAACCAACGCCATTAGCTGGTTACTGGGAAAATATGTTAGTTATGTCATCCACACACTTGGGTCGGACAACGAGATAGAATTCCGCGTTTACATGAAGTGTGAATATGCAAAAATCAGCACGTATCGCAACCACAAGAAGCACTATGGCAACATGCTGAAGATCATTTTTGAAAGAATGGGTATCGGTTAAATATGTGGAACCACTACAACACCTTGAACGAGAACGAACAGAAGAAAAATAAAAGTCACTTGGTTCCTTATTATTATTTACTTTAACCTTGCTTCCGGAACTTTTTTTTTTGTATGTGTTTAATTGGATTGTATTTAAACTGGTTCATAGTCAAGAAAACTGGTATTAAATATGCTATATTTTTTATTCAATGGACAGTTTACAAATTAAACAGTGAATTCAACTTTGTAGACAAACCCACTGATTGGGTGACAATAATTTGCACCTAGAATAATCTCAGTTAACTTGAGCAAAGTTTATACTGTAACCACTTTTAAAGTTTGTTTTACCATTATTACTGTATTAGACATATTTAGCATACAAATAGTTTAAAACTGGTTCTTTTTTTTAATGTTGCAAATGGTTTAATCATAAATTGTACTGTTGAATACTTGAAATGTATGTTTTAGTAAAATACAATAAAAAAAAAGGGGGTAGCGTCTTTGATTCATAATCAAAACGTCTTCGGTCCCGGGTTCGATCCCCGCCACTGCCTAAATTTTGATAAATAATCAGCATTGGCGGCCGAAGACTTCCGGCATAAGAAGTCAGCCTCATTCTGCCAACGGCCTTGTCAAAGAGGGCGGAGGAGCGGATAGAGGTTCAGGGCACTCTCTTGTCCTAGGGGTGGGAAATTGCCCCTAAAGGCGGAAGAATCAGCAATGATCAACGACATGAGGATGCAGAAGGCAATGGAAACCGCTGCATTAAAGACACGTAACGTGTATCCACAGGACATGTGGCCTGTAATTGAAGAAGTGTCATGATGATCTCTCCATTGGCAAAAGATTCCGGAATAGTCCCCCATTCGGATCTCTGGGAGGGGACTGCCAAGGGGGAGGTTACCATGAGAAAAAGATTGGATAATCAACGAAGTTCTACGAGTCGGGGCGTGGAATGTCAGAAACTTGAACGTGGTAGGGAAACTAGAAAATCTGAAAAGGGAAATGCAAAGGCTCTATCTAGATATAGTAGGGGTCAGTGAAGTGAAGTGGAAGGAAGACAAGGATTTCTGGTCAGATGAGTATCGGGTAATATCAACAGCAGCAGAAAATGGTATAACAGGTGTAGGATTCGTTATGAATAGGAAGGTAGGGCAGAGGGTGTGTTACTGTGAACAGTTCAGTGACCGGGTTGGTCTAATCAGAATCGACAGCAGACCAACACCGACAACGATAGTTCAGGTATACATGCCGACGTCGCAAGCTGAAGATGAACAGATAGAGACAGTGTATGAGGATATTGAAAGGGTAATGCAGTATGTAAAGGGGGACGAAAATCTAATAGTCATGGGCGACTGGAATGCAGTTGTAGGGGAAGGAGTAGAAGAAAAGGTTACAGGAGAATATGGGCTTGGGACAAGGAATGAAAGAGGAGAAAGACTAATTGAGTTCTGTAACAAGTTTCAGCTAGTAATAGCGAATACCCTGTTCAAGAATCACAAGAGGAGGAGGTATACTTGGAAAAGGCCGGGAGATACGGGAAGATTTCAATTAGATTACATCATGGTCACACAGAGATTCCGAAATCAGATACTGGATTGTAAGGCGTACCCAGGAGCAGATATAGACTCAGATCACAATTTAGTAGTGATGAAGAGTAGGCTGAAGTTCAAGACATTAGTCAGGAAGAATCAATATGCAAAGAAGTGGGATACGGAAGTACTAAGGAATGACGAGATACGTTTGAAGTTCTCTAACGCTATAGATACAGCAATAAGGAATAGCGCAGTAGGCAGTACAGTTGAAGAGGAATGGACATCCCTAAAAAGGGCCATCACAGAAGTTGAGAAGGAAAACATAGGTACAAAGAAGGTAGGTGCGAAGAAACCATGGCTAACAGAAGAAATACTTCAGTTGATTGATGAAAGGAGGAAGTACAAACATGTTCCGGGAAAATCAGGAATACAGAAATACAAGTCGCTGAGGAATGAAATAAATAGGAAGTGCAGGGAAGCTAAGACGAAATGGCTGCAGGAAAAATGTGAAGACATCGAAAAAGATATGATTGTCGGAAAGACAGACTCAGCATACAGGAAAGTCAAAACAACCTTTGGTGACATTAAAAGCAACGATGGTAACATTAAGAGTGCAACGGGAATTCCACTGTTAAATGCAGAGGAGAGAGCAGATAGGTGGAAAGAATACATTGAAAGCCTCTATGAGGGTGAAGATTTGTCTGATGTGATAGAAGAAGAGTCGATTTAGAAGAGATAGGGGATCCAGTATTAGAATCGGAATTTAAAAGAGCTTTGGAGGACTTACGGTCAAATAAGGCATGAGGGATAGATAACATTCCATCAGAATTTCTAAAATCATTGGGGGAAGTGGCAACAAAACGACTATTCACGTTGGTGTGTAGAATATATGAGTCTGGCGATATACCATCTGACTTTCGGAAAAGCATCATCCACATAATTCCGAAGACGACAAGAGCTGACAAACGCGAGAATTATCGCACAATCAGCTTAACAGCTCATGCATCGAAGCTGCTTACAAGAATAATATACAGAAGAATGGAAAAGAAAATTGAGAATGCGCTAGGTGACGATCAGTTTGGCTTTAGGAAAAGTAAAGGGGCGAGAGAGGCAATTCTGACGTTACGGCTAATAATGGAAGCAAGGCTAAAGAAAAATCAAGACACTTTCATAGGATTTGTCGACCTGGAAAAAGCGTTCGACAATATAAAATGGTGCAAGCTGTTCGAGATTCCGAAAAAAGTAGGGGTAAGCTATAGGGAGAGACGGGACATATACAATATGTACAACAACCAAGAGGGAATAATAAGAGTGGACGATCAAGAACGAAGTGCTCGTATTAAGGAGGGTGTAAGACAAGGCTGTAGCCTTTCGCCCCTACTCTTCAATCTGTACATCGAGGAAGCAATGATGGAAATAAAATAAAGGTTCAGGAGTGGAATAAAAATACAAGGTGAAAGGTAATCAATGATACGATTCGCTGATGACATTGCTATCCTGAGTGAAAGTGAAGAAGAATTAAATGATCTGCTGAACGGAATGAACAGTCTAATGAGTACACAGTATGGTTTGAGAGTAAATCGGAGAAAGACGAAGGTAATGAGAAGTAGTAGAAATGAGAACAGCGAGAAACTTAACATCAGGATTGATGGTCACGAAGTCAATGAAGTTAAGGAATACTGCTACCTAGGCAGTAAAATAACCAATGACGGACGGAACAAGGAGGACATCAAAAGCAGACTCGCTATGGCAAAAAAGGCATTTCTGGCCAAGAGAAGTCTACTAATATCAAATACCGGCCTTAATTTGAGGAAGAAATTTCTGAGGATGTACGTCTGGAGTAGAGCATTGTATGGTAGTGAAACATGGACTGTGGGAAAACCGGAACAGAAGAGAATCGAAGCATTTGAGATGTGGTGCTATAGACGAATGATGAAAATTAGGTGGACTGATAAGGTAAGGAATGAGGTGGTTCTACGCAGAATCGGAGAGGAAAGGAATATGTGGAAAACACTGATAAGGAGAAGGGACAGGATGATAGGACATCTGCTAAGACATGAGGGAATGACTTCCATGGTACTAGAGGGAGCTGTAAAGGGCAAAAACTGTAGGGGAAGACAGAGATTGGAATACGTCAAGCAAATAATTGAGGACGTAGGTTGCAAGTGCTAGTCTGAGATGAAGAGGTTAGCACAGGAAAGGCATTCGTGGCGGGCTGGATCAAACCAGTCAGTAGACTGATGACCAAAAAAAAATGAAGCAGACAGTGACAAGTGCCGCATTACGTGTTTCGCGTCAACCGCGTCGGCCAGCAACAACCGTGGATTGCAGTGAGGATTGTTGTGAATGTTAACCATCCTCATTGCGTGTGACGAAGTACCTGAACTCAGCAACTAATAAAAGACATAACCGTAATTCAACGTGTAAGGGGAAGGTAGCAACTGCCTCACAACTTGTGTGTTAATAGAAAATACGTATCAGTTTGTACATCGCAACCTGTATGCTCCTTAATAATAGACAAACTTTCAATCATTCCACTATTCAGTCTCAGAACAGCCGCACTCGGTTGAAATACCTCCGAAACCACAGCAGAAAAACCGATAGCCTTTCATCCACTAAGCACACGGTCATATAATCATAATAATTAACTGTTTGGTGGCCTCGGTAAATTACACAAAACCCAATAAAGGGATTTAATCGGGGGTTTTTCATAGAGACTCCAGCGGATTTTTCGTGAGCAAACTCCAAGTTCTGCAGCAACAGCGTTCAGATGAAGGCTAGATGCCACTGCCACTCGAATGATGTCCACTGAGAACAATCGCCCTTCTGTGTGTGGGGACGGCTGTAGCAGCACTCTGTCCTTTGTAGGCCGACTGACGTTGCAGTTCTCAGAAGCAAGAACACTGAAGAGCGAAAGGAACTGACACACCTGCATAATGTCGTGTAGGGTCCCAGCGATAACGCACAAGTGCCGCAACACGACACGGCATGCACGCGACTAATGCCCGAAACAGTGCCGGCGGGAACTGACACCACGGATCCTGCAGGGCTGTGCATACATCCGTAACAGTAAGAGCGAATGCACACCTCTTCTGGGCAGGACGTTGCAATGCACTCCAGATATACTCAATAATTTTCATGTCTGGGGCCACAAGAGTGTTCCTGGAGCCACCCTTTAGCAATTCTGAACGTGTGGGGTATCGCATTGTCAAGGTGGAATCGCGCGAGTCCGTCGGAACGCACAATGGACACGAATGGATGCAGGTGATCGGAAAGCACGCTTACGTACGTGCCGCCTGTCAGAGTCGTATCTCGGCGTATCAGGGGTCCCATACCACTGCAACTGCACGCGCCCCACTCCACTACAGAGCCTCCACCACGTTCAGCAGTTCCCCGCTGATACCCGTACACGTCCAACCGCACGAAGCAGTTCCACACGAGACTCGCTCGACCAGGTAACACGTTCCCAGTCGTCAACAGTCCGATGTCGGTGTTGAGAGGTCCACGCGGGGCGTAAAGCTTTGCGTAGTGCACTCATCAACGATGCCTGAGTGGGGCTTCGGCTCCGAAAGCCAGTATTGATAATGTTTCGTTGAAATAGCTCGCACGTTCACAGTTTCTGACGGCCCAGCGTTGAAATCTGTAGCAATTTGCGGAAGGACTCCTTCTGCCACGTTGAACGATTTTCTTAAATGGCCATTGGTCCCGTTCTTGCAGGATCCTTTGCCGGCCATAGCGATTTCGGAGATTTGATGTTTCGGCGGACTGCTGATATTCACAGTACATTCGCAAATTGTCGTACGGAAAAATCCCGACTTTCTCCCTACCTCAGAGATGCTGTCTCCCATCGCTCGTGCGACGACTGTAACAGCACGTTCGAAGCTCACATAAATCCAATTTACAAGGAGTACGCGACCTAACAACTGCGCCAGATACTTGTCATATGTAGGCGTTGCCGACCGTAGCGCCGTATTCTGCCTGCTGACACATCTCTGTCTTTGAATAGGCATACCTGTGTCACTTTGTCTGGCGCTTCAGCCTCACTTCTAGATGTGTACCGTGCAAGGCAGCACTGAACTGTTGCTTGAAAAAGTGGCGATGAGAGGAAGGTAGCGTCTCGTAGTTACACTACTGGCCATTAAAATTGCTACACCAAGAATAAATGCAGACGATAAACGGGTATTCATTGGACAAATACATTATACTAGAACTGAGATGTGATTACATTTTCACGCAATTTGGGTACATAGATCATGAGAAATCAGTACCCAGAACAACCACCTCTGGCGGTAATAACGGCCTTGCTACGCCTGGGCATTGAGTCAAACAGAGCTTGGATGGCGTCTACAGGTACAGCTGCCCATGCAGCTTCAACACGATACGACAGTTCATCAAGAGTAGTGACTGGAATATTGTGACGAGCCAGTTGCTCGGCCACGATTGACCAGACGTTTTCAATTGGTGAGAGATCTGGAGAATGTGCTGGCCAGGGCAGTATTCGAAAATTTTCTGTATCCAGAAAGGCCTGCAACATGCGGTCGTGCTTTATGCTGCTGAAATGTAGGGTTCCGCAGCGATCGAATGAAGGGCAGAGCCACGGGTCTTAACACATGTGAAATATAACGAGCACTGTTCAAAGTGCCGTCAATGCGAACAAGACGTGACCGAGACGTGTAACCAATGGCACCGCATATCACCACGCCGGGTGATACGCCAGTGTGGCGATGACGAATACACGCTTCCAATGTGCGTTCACATCGATGTCGCCAAACACGCATTCGACTATCATGATGCTGTAAATAGAACCTGAATTCATCCGAAAGAATGACGTTTTGCCATTCGTGCACCCAGGTTCGTCGTTGAGTACAGCATCGCAGGCGCTCCTGTCTGTGATGCAGCGTCAAGGGTAACCGCACCCACGGTCTCCGAGCTGATAGTCAATGCTGCTGCGAACGTCGTCGAACTGTTCCTGCAGATGGTTGTCCTCTTGCAAACGTCCCCATCTATTGACTCAGGGATCGAGACGTGGCTGCACGATCCGTTACAGCCGTGTGGATAAGATGCCTGTCATCTCGACTGCTAGTGATACGAGGCCGTTGGGATCCAGCACGGCGTTGCGTATTAGCCTCCTGAACCCACCTATTCCGTATACTGCTAACAGTCATTGGATCTAGACCAATGCGAGCAGCAGTGTCGCGATACGATAAACCGCAATCGCGATAGGCTACAATCCGAGCTTTATCAAAGACGGGCACGTGATAGTACGCATTTCTCCCCATTACACGAGGCATCACAACAACGTTTCACCAGGCAACGCCGGTCAGCTGCTGTTTGTGTATGAGAAATCGGTTGGAAACTTTCCTCATGTCAGCACGTTGTAGGTGTCGTCACCGGCGCCAACCTTGTGTGAATGCTCTGAAAATCTAATCATTTGCATATGACAGCATCTTCTTGCTGTAGGTTAAATTTCGCGTCTGTAGCACGTCATCTTCGTGGTGCAGGAATTTTAATGGACAGCAGTGTAACTATTTGTCAGGCACTTCGGATGCGATTTCGTCATGAAGGAAACTTATTGAGCAAGAGTTCTAGTAATAAATAGAAAAATAAATTAAGAAGTGACACTTTCGGTCAGTTTCATGAATCTCCCTCGTTACGTTTTGCACGTGTCCTGTCCCTTCGGAAAACGCAGCAAGTTGCAGAGCATTTCGGGCGGGGCGCCTCCCGTCGGTGGTGGAGGGCGCGCGCGGCGTGCGGCCGACGGCAGGCCGACAGGGGCGCAGCGCGCGCCCGCCAGCCGCCTCGGAGGCCTCCCTCGTGCCTCCCGGTGCACGCTACAAACACCTACACCGACACCTTACTCCTCAGGCAATTCGACGGTGTAGGGCGAGGGGTACGTCTGCTACCAGCAACGGATCCCCATTTTACAGGATAGAATTCAGTCATCAGTTCCAAATATATTTTATTATGCATTACCGGTTTCCACAAAATAATAACTCACCTTCAGAAGCCTAAAAAATTATAGATATTATAAATGTTACATTCTGGCTATACATTTATGGGAAAAATAGAAAGTGAATTACAGAAACTTAGCAGGTGTCAATGTCTTCTTCATACAAGCATAAGGCTACATTTTATCCAATAATGTATATATTGTATGTGATTTTTTTAACACTGACAGTTTAAGAGACTGAATCACATCTATGCATCTATTGTGCTAGCACCAATGAATATATACCGGGTGATCAAAAAGTCAGTATAAATTTGAAAACTTAATAAAGCGCGGAATAATGTAGAGAGACAGGTAAAAATTGACACACATGCTTGGAATGACATGGGCTCTTATTACAACCACCCCATGTTGCTAGACGCGTGAAAGATCTCTAGCGCGCGTCGTTTCGTGATGATCGTGTGCTCAGCCGCCACTTTCGTCATGCTTTGGGGTTGCCTGAAGTCGCAAATGTATCGTGATCGACCGGCATCTCTAGGGATGCTGAAAGACAACATCCGACGCCAATGCCTCACTGTAACTCCGGACATGCTTTACAGTGCTGTTCACAACATTATTCCTCGACTACAGCTACTGTTGAGGAATGATGGTGGACATATGGAGCATTTCCTGTAAAGAACATCATCTTTGCTTTGTCTTACTTTGTTATGCTAATTATTGCTATGCTGATCAGATGAAGCGCCATCTGTCGGACATTTTTTGTACTTTTGTATTTTTTTGGTTCTAATAAAACCCCATGTGTGTCAATTTGTACGTCTCTATCTACATTATTCCGTGATTTATTTAGTTTTCAAATTTATACTGACTTTTTGACCACCCGGTATATAAGCATATATAGAAAACAACGGACATATGTCTAATACACTGAAGTGTCAAAGAAACTGGTATAGGAATGCGTATTCAAAAACAGGAATATGTCAACCTGCAGAATACGGCGCTGCGGTCGGCAACGCCGTATAAGACGACAGGTGTCTGGGGCGGTTGTTAGGTCGGCTACTGCTGCTACAGTGGCAGGTTATCGAGATGAGTTTGAACGTGGTGTCACAGTCGGCGCACTACCGATGGGACACAGCATCTCCGAGGTGGCCATGAAGTGGGGATTTTCCCATATGAGCATTTCACGAGCGTACCGGAGTATCAGGAATACGGAATCAAATCTCCGACATCGCTGCGGCCGGAAAAAAAGATCCTGCAATAACGGGACCAATGACGACTGAAGAGAACCGTTCAACGTCACACAAGCGCAACCCTTCCGCAGTTTGCTGCAGATTTCAGTGCTGAGCCATCAACAAGTGTCAGCGTGCGAACCATTCGACGAAACATCACCGATATGGTCTTTCGGAGCCGAAGGCCCTCTCGTCTACCCTCGATGACTGCACGACAGAAAGCTTTACGTCTCGCCAGATCCAGTCAACACCGACACTGGACTGTCGATGACTGGAAACGTGCTGCCTGGTCGGACGAGTCTCGTTTCAAATTGTGTCGAGCGGATGGACGTGTACGGCTATGGAGACAACCTCATGAATCCATGGATTTCGCATGTCAGCAGCGGGCTGTTCAAGCTGATACGTCTAGATACGAATTTGATGACACGTGACACGTACGTAAGCATCCTGTCAGATCACCTGTATCCATTCACGTCCATTGTCGATTGCGACGGACTTGGGCAATTCCAGCAGGGCAATGCGTCACCCCACACGTCCAGAATTGCTAAGGCTAAGTCCAGAAACACGCTTCTGAGTTTAAACACTTCCGCTGGCCACCGAACTCCCGAGACATGAACATTACTGAACACATCTGGGATACCTTGCAAGGTGTTATTCTCTAACCCCTCGTACTATTACTGATTTATGGACTGCCGTGCAGGATTCGTGGTGTGAATTTCCTCCAGCACTACTTCAGAGGTTAGTCGAGTCCATGTGTAATGCCACTTCCTCGGACGAGAAATAAAAATAAAAAATTAGCTCCTAATACCCGAAAGATTTCCCCCAAGTCCCAAATTGCCAGAAAAGTGAATAAGCGAACGAAGTTCCATTTATCACTATTATTAGGACAATAACAGGTAATTAAATCGGGAATCCAAGACTTGACAATTTAGCAATCTACTAAAGAAAGATTAAATTTCAGTAAAATTAAAATCATAATAAATCGCAAAATTAGCGTAAATTAACATTCGCAAAGTAGAACCAACGATCCCAAAGAATACTCCGTGTGAGTACTCTTTGGGAATCGTGAGTAATGACTAAGTATAATTCAATGCATTGTCACTACGTTACGAGAGTTAGCCGAAGCAGGTCATATATTTGAATGCTCGTACATGTAGGCGCGCTTAGATTGTTTTTGAGATTGAATAATTGCGATCTATTATGACGCAGTAATACGATCTTCTGACTTCAAATATCACGGCATTAGAATTTGAACGGAGGACTTTTACCTACTAGAATAAAGTGAACTTTTAACTAGATAATTGAACTAAACATTACTTAGACAGTGATTCAGGCAACGAACACTGATAGACAACTTTCATTTATAATAGCTAGTGGCTTATGGAACTTCAGTGATAGGTCCGAAGCATATAATGTAAATCCCCCCCAACACCTGGGAAAGTTTTCTTCTCAAGGCTCGGTTAGGAAGTGACTGATATTGTGCAATAAAACACCCTCTCGTGCCAAGTCGCGCATTAGTGATTTTAAATTCTATTCAATTATTGACCTGAAGCTCCCGAGTAATAATTACGCGCAGCGATAATATTTGACTGTAGCGCTCGGCGCTTGTGTAGAATCTTTGACTCAAATAACAAGCCCACTGTTACGATTTCTTAGATACTTGAAATCCTTGTAGGGAATTTGTTGTCGATGTGTGACTGTATTGGTTTTATCATTAATATTTCATCATTGATCAGTTAAACATCGATTACGAACGTAATTACGATTCTTGGTGAAGTAAATATCTCACGCACGTCGACATTTCGGTTCAGCACTGTTATTTTGTGTAACGTCGTCTTCGTAACTTGATAACGATCTCAACACTCTACCGACTGTCGCCGAGTTTTAGCCGAGGCCAAGTAAAAATCAAACCAAATCATCAAGAAGAAGAAGGGGCGTTATACACGCCACGTCGTGTTGCGGCGCTTCTGCGCGCTCACGGGGGCCGTACACGATATTAGGCAGTTGTGCCAGTTTCTTTGGCTCTTCGGTGTATTAAGTTATTGTATTCAATGATGGCTGTCTTGAGTTCGGTTTTTCCTCGTAAATCAGCAAGTGCTCTCAGATCGGGGGTTGAAGAAGGCGTATTGGGAGAAATAGTTAGTATAAATTTTCCAGTATGTTTCGAAGTTAATTTTTGCCAACGTTTTAATCTCTTTCTTATCCACAGCCCAGCACACAGGAATGCAGAATTGTGCGCATTGAAAAACAACGTAACTCTGAGGTTAACGTATTCTGCAGTAAAGAAATAGTGTAACATCGGGTTGTCTGTACTTGAGGTGAATGTCACTGTTTTGACCATTATGTTCGGCTCACGAGTCGAATGAGAGCTCTTTCCATCTTCGACACAGTGTGTGGCGCAAAGAGGACGTCATGTGTCGATGGAGTCCCGTAACCCGACAACGAGACCACACTCCAATCGGATTTTTGTATTTTTTTAATTTTACTTATTTATTCTTTTTTTGTGTCTATAGCATCTGGTGAAGTTCAGAATTCAAACATCGATCAACCGAAGAATTTTGATGTAACTCTCACAAATTCTCGAGTAAATAGAGTTTTCCGAGCGTCTTCAGTAGCTTAATGTGAGGTCGAGTTTTCGACAGGCACCACAGCTCTGCAGTGGAATGTTCACCTGCTGCCTGGGAGGGCATGGGTTCGATAACTGGCCGATGCGAATTTTCGAGCAATGTTCTAGAACCATTTCCGTGAAGCACAAAATACGTAAAGGTGGTCGCGACTGGTAATCGCTGGTTTGAGTCTCGTTTCTATAACTTTTTTTTTGCTTTTTTGGTTCAGTTTCAATACACACGACGTTTAAATTTGAAATTCATAAAATATTTGCTAATTACCACATACTTGTCATTTTTAGGAAAAAATGCACGTTTCTTATTTCTAGTTACATATAGTACACAAAAAATCCAATTTTAATTGCAAATACAAATTATTAATTGCTGATATTTTATAAAAGGCCAAGTTACCGCCCGCCGCTTCGTTCGCGTAGACTGTGTGGCGTGCACGGATTTCTTTTGTTTTCTTAATACAGTTTTTATAACCGGCCGGAGTGGCCGTGCGGTTCTCGGCGCTACAGTCTGGAGCCTCGGGCATGGATGTGTGTGCTGTCCTTAGGTTAGTTAGGTTTAATTAGTTTTAAGTTCTAGGGGACTGATGACCTCTGAAGTTAAGTCGCATGGTGCTCAGAGCCATTTGAACCATTTGAACAGTTTTCATATTGGTCACAAATTGCCCCGACGCCGTTCTAAACTTTTCACGCTAATCAGGTGCATATACGCACGGTCTGCTCCGAATGTACTTCTGACAAAAAATTGACTCTAGTAGCTGGAGTCCAATGTTTCTGTTCATGACGTCTTTTGCGCTCATGCGGAGATATTTCCATAAAAAACTTTAATCCCCTAACACATTTTTTTACATCTAACGAGAAGTGAAACACCAGTTTTCACACACTATTTTTTAATAAAAATAAATATGTTCATAAAAATCTTCATCTCCTGTTTCACCCCCTTACGGGTAGAATTAAAAAAAAAAAAAAAAAAAACTGCGATGGACGATTGTTTTCATTTCAGTGGGCCCCCACCTTCTATGAGGCCGAAGAACGACATTTTTTACTGTAGGTCCTTTTACTGCGCTGTTCATTTATGTAGCCGTAGTAATATAAGTTACACGACCAACTCGTTTCATCGGTTCGTCACCACCAGGTAGGTGTACGCCTTAGCCGGCCGGCCGGCACGACGTGGTCCACACGGCGTCTCTGAGTGCACACATCGGCTGTCTCATTGTGATGACACGTGCACTCTATTTGCATGTTTACTTTTCATTTGCGTGATCTTGCACAGTTATTTTTTCACAGATTTTCAGAAAGCTTCGGCTCCAGCAACGCTACATGCTTATGAATAACGAAATCGTATCTTCACAAAACTAAAACCGGCATTTACCCTCCAAAATGGCATATGGACGACAGATCAGCTAGACCGTACTCCTCACCTCATAATGGCAAACCGCCGAAACGAGATCTTCGTGCATCTTATAAGACTACGAGTAAATAAATGAATATTGCAGCAGAAAACTTGTACATAAAATAACATTTTTTTTTTACTTCTAACAGAGAAGTCAAATGCAAATATTCATAGACTCAGCTTCGAAAGGCGTAAAACTTTTTAATCCCCTATTTCATCGCCTTAGAGGGTTGACTTTCCAGAAACACTGGAACAGGTATTTATTTTCAACTCAGAAGTCAAATACCAGTTTTTATAGATGTAGCTTTAAACATGTTTTAAAAGTTCCTTTAATAGTGATTTATTTTTAAAAAAACTCTCACTCATTATTTTACCTCCTTAGAGGTTGAATTTCCAAAAATGCTGAAACATGTATTTCTTTATTTCTAAAGAAGAAACCAAATGCCTGTTTTCGTAGTCCTAGCTTCAAGAAACCTTTCATCCCCTATGCCACACCCTTAGGAGCGTAATTTAGGAAACTTCCTTCTTAAACACTGCCTCCAAATTTCGAGTTTCTACTGATAGTGGTTTGGGCTGGGCGAAATGAAACAGTGAGTGAGCCAGTCAGTCGGTAAAAAACTGTTAAGAAAGGTGGTTACATTATAAAAACACTAAAAGTTAATTTTGTTTCATTTTTGTGTATTTTACGCTTCACGGAAATGCTCATAAATCTTGCACTTCCATTTAAAAATTTTCTATCTGCTAGAAATCGGATCCAGGAGCTCCAAGTGGAAGGGTAGCATTCTACCGCAGAGCCGACTGCCTATCGAGCTACAAACCTCACATGAGGCTATTAAAGCCTCTCCGAAATCTTCAATATCGATTTTCTCGAAATTGTTTTAGAGTTTCATCGTACTGTTTTGGATGATTGGTATTTGAGTTCTGATCTTGACGTTCGATAAATACAGGGTGAGTCAAAGAGGACTTTACAGCACTGGAATGATATAGAAATTTATTGAGATACCGTCCAGAATCGGTGGAAGCGCCATTTTGTGGTTAACAACCTCAAGTTTCACACACGTAATGCATCAGTAGCCCACTCGACCACGAGGAGCGGCCCTGTACTGCGCAGTTAACACGGCTGCTCTCACTGATACGGAGGCGTGCTCGCTGTGTGTTTTGCTTCCACGAAAGGATTTCTGCAACAACTGTTCAGGGTAAATTTCGCACAGAATACGATAAAGAACGTCGAAGCAGGCCTACAATTTACACTTGCCTCAATAAATTTGTCGAGACGGGTTATTCACCAGAAAATGATCAAATCAATACGTCGCCTGTGCATTGTGTATATCTGGATATACTTCAGAGCTTTATAATTCCACAGGCCAATGAAGATGACAGAGACGGGATGGTTTACTACCAGCAAGACGGTGCATCACCTCATTTTCTCACGGAAGTTCGAGGTCTCCTCGATAATCGATAATCGCGCTCCCAGGTCGCTGGATTGGCCTTGAAGAGCAAATCGCATGCCCACTTCGTTCACCAAACTTGGCACCACTGCATTTCTTTCTCTGGAGTTTCATTTGTGTGTGTGTTAGTGTATGTGTGTGTGTGTGTGTGTGTGTGAGAGAGAGAGAGAGAGAGAGAGAGAGAGAGAGAGAGAGAGAGAGAGAGAGAGATATTTCTAACGGGACATGCTCTTCTAGTACTACTGTTCCGCAACAGTAGTTAACGATACCAGTATTATTTTTCGAATTTAGAACTGGTCAACATTATTTCAGTTGCTGTTCCAAAAACGTTCATATAATTTTATACACAGTATGTTATATTTCAAGCTAAAAGTTATAAAAATGAATTACTTTATAAAATGTTTTAGTCTCGATGTTATAACCGATAAGTACTAGTTCTGAATGTAGTCTAAAAATTATTTTTTTAGAAACATTTGAAATTACGAATTACTGGCGCACTTAAAATTTCTATTATTAATCACGCAATACTGTACTGATTACTATGTCATTTATTATATGATTTCTTTCTTTCTGGAACGTGGGGTCGGCCGTGTTACTGTCGACTTGGCAGTGTTAGTCGCAGAGGGTGCTCACATGCCCTTTCTCGCGCCATCATTTAAGAAATTATAATCGAAAGTAATAATGTAACAAACTAGCAGAAATTCACTTGTTAAGAAAAACTGTAAACCCTCTCGAATACGGTTATCCGCAGAGTGTGAGAGAGTCGTAACCATGCCTCAGATGTGCTCGGACGTATTTTTGTGTTTTGTGCGAACAATGCAACTTCGGGTTTGTTAACGTGAAAAATCAAAAGACTGGACGATACACTAAAATGTGACAAAATACATCCATGTACAAACAAAAATTCCCCAACAACAATCTTCAAATTTATTTAGTTCAATTCAACCGTGAGGACCAAAAATGTGAGAATTTCAGCTTCAAGAATCACACCCCTAGACAAGAGGAACTCGAGCCAACTCTACACCAGAAGCTAAGTAAACTGCAAAGTTTATTGTAATCTTCGGTCCTCTCAAATTTTTCGTGGAAGACTTTGCTTATTGTGGACAATAGTTCGAAGTAGGAAGGAGGGATTAGATTACTGTGTGTGTGTGTGTGTGTGTGGTGTTCCTCCACTACCAAACAATTTAGCCAACCCGAAAAATCGAATCCACACTGCCGCTGCACAAGTTACATCCGATTTGCTACAAACAGTCTGGGAAGAAACTGATTACCGATGGGAAGTTTGCCGCGTCTCATCGAACAAAACTGATACTTGACACTGTCGTGTGGAACTTGAGGTTGTTCGGTACGAAATGATCCATCAGTCGCATCAGTAAATTGTTGTTGTTGTTGTTGTTGTAATCTTCAGTCCTGAGACTGGTTTGATGCAGCTCTCCACGCTACTCTATCCTGTGCAAGCTTCTTCATCTCCCAGTACCTACTGCAGCCTACATCCTTCTGAATCCGTTTAGTGTATTCATCTCTTGGTCTCCCTCTACGCTTTTTACCCTCCACGCTGCTCTCCAATGCTAAATTTGTGATCCCCTGATGCCTCAGAACATGTCCTACCAACCAGTCCCTTCTTCTTGTCAAGTTGTGCCACAAACTCCTCTTCTCCCCAATTCTATTCAATACCTCCTCATTAGTTATGTGATCTACCCATCTAATCTTCAGCATTCTTCTGTAGCACCACATTTCGAAAGCTTCTATTCTCTTCTTGTCCAAACTATTTATCGTCCATGGCTACACTCCATACAAATACTTTCAGAAACGACTTCCTGACACTTAAATCTATACTCGATGTTAACAAATTTCTCTTCTTCAGAAACGCTTTTCTTGCTATTGCCAATCTACATTTTATATCTTCTTTACTTCGACTATCAGCAGTTATTTTCTCCCCAAATAGCAAAACTCCTTTACCACTTTAAGTGTCTCATTTCCTAATCTAATTCCCTCAGGATCACCCGACTTAATTCGACTACATTCCATTATCCCCGTTTTGCTTTTGTTGATGTTCATCATATATCCTCCTATCAAGACACTGTCCATTCCGTTCAACTGCTCTTCCAAGTCCTTTGCTGTCTCTGACAGAATTACAATGTCATCGGCGAACCTCAATGTTTTTATTTCTTCTCCATTTATTTTAATACCTACTCCGAATTTGCCTTTTGTTTCTTTTACTGCTTGCTCAATCAGTAAATTATCACACTAAATTTCTGTATGATTCGAAAGCTGTAAAGAACTTTTTGATTCACCTCGTATAAAATATTACAGAACTCCGACTGCCGTGTCCTCTTGTTCAGAGTACTGTCCCTGCGTATCCAGCGACAGAGTCACGTGCGTGCGCCGCTTAACCCCTGCCTCCGGAAGCCGTCGCGTAACCAGGAGACAATGTCGCAATGGCATGAATAGCGGGATCGTCCGCCGCGAGTCAGCAGCAGTCAGCAGGTCAGGTCAGCGGAGGTTCCCTGGGGACGGGACGAGCGGTACGGCGGCCAGTTTGCGAAGCGGCGCCCCCTGAATTGGCTTTATATGCCCGCGGCCGCACGTGAGCACCCGGCGGTTCCCGGCTGAATGGCCGCCGGGTCAACAGGACAAAAGGCAAAAGGCGCCCGCCTTAACGACACCGGCAGACGGGCGCCTGTGACGTAGGCAGCTCTGCCGAGTCCGACGGCCGGCTGGGCTGCATAACCGGCAGGCGCCGCCTCATGGGTGCGGCCGCACTGTAGAAGGGCTGTTGTTGAAACATATGTGTGTCGTCTTTAAATAATTACTAAAGTATAGTGATAAATTCCATAAGTAACAGAAAGTGCGATTAATAGTTATTTATTCAGTGTCGAAAACTGACTTCATCTCGTTGTGTAAACACTGTGCCCGATTTGGCCTGGCGGCCGTTTTATTAAGCGAAACAATTTATTGTTATAACAGACTTTGTCTGATAAAAGGATTCCAAAAGTAATTATTCTCTTTGCTTTTCCCCCAAACTGTATGATTCGGAGAAAAATAGTTCGACACTTCAGCACTGGGTTGAGCACGCTTAAAATCTCTATCCGAGAGTCGATGTTTTGGAGCGTTAGTGCTGCGTGATTTTGTGGTGGTGTTCCTGCCGCTACTTCTTACACTGTTCTGACATTCCGAATCGCAGATCTTCCGTCTTTACAGTGGTAAAACTTAAACGTTCTGGTACCGTATTGACGAGAACGCGAAAGTACCGTTTCACACAATTTATTGTTGTCTGCGGTCCAAAGACTGGTTTGATGCAGCTCTCCATGGTACTCTATCCTTTGCAAGCATCTTCATATCCTAGAAACTGCTGCAACTTAAATCCTCCTCAATTTGATTACTGTATTCATCTCTTGGTCTCTCTCTAACATTTTTACCGCCCTCCCGCCCTTCCACGCTCCTCTCCAGTACAAATTTGGTGATCCCTTGATGTCTTACAATGTATCCTACCAACCGATATCTTCTTCTAGTCAGGCTGCGCCACAAATTTCTTTTCTCCCCGATTCTATTGAGGACCACCTCATTCGTTACGTGATCCACTTATCTACTCTTCAGCATTCTTCTGCAGCACCATATTTCAACAGCTTCTATTCTCTTCTTGTCCAAACTTTCTATAGCCGATGTTTCACTTCCATACGTGACTACAGTGCACACAAATACCTTCAGAAAAGATTTAAAGCTATACTCGATGATAAAAAATTTGTCTTCTTCAGAAACGCTTCTCTTGTCATTGACAGTCTACATTTTATGTTCACTACACTCCGACCATCATTGTTATTTTGCTGCCAAAATAGCAAAACTCATCTATTTGTTTATGTGACTTGTTCCCTAATCTAATTCCCTTAGCATCCCCTGATTTATTGCGACTACATTCCATTATACTCGTTTTGCTTTTGTTCATCTTATAGCCTATTTTAAGACACTGTCCATTCCGTTCAACTATTCTTCCAGGTCCTTTGCCGTCTCTGACAAAATTACAATATCATCGGCAAACATCAAGGTTCAAATGGCTCTGAGCACTATGGGACTTAACATCTGAGGTCATCAGTCACCTAGAACTTAGAACTACTTAAACCTAACTAACCTGACACCACAAACATCCATGCCCGAGGCAAGGATTCGAACCTGCAACCGCAGCGGTGGCGCGGTTGCAGACTGAAGCGCCTATAACCGCCTCTGCGGCCGGCCGGCAAACATCAAGGTCTTTATTTATTATCCCTGGACTGTAATTTCTACTCCAAAGTTTTATTTGTTTCTTTGACTGCTTGCTTAACATACACATTGAATAACATTGGGAATAGGCTACAAACCTGTCTAAAACCCTTCTCAACCACTGCTTACCTTTCATGCCCTTCGGCTCTTATAACTGCCATTTGGTTCTTGTACAAATAGTAAATAGCCTATCGCAGCATTGTCAAAAGCTTTTCCTAAGTTTACAAATGCAATAAACGTAGCCGGCCGGTGTGGACCTGCGGTTCTAGGCGCTACAGTCTGGAACCCCGCGACCGCTACAGTCGCAGGTTCGAATCCTGCCTCGGGCATGGATGTATGTGGAAGTCCCATAGTACTCAGAGCCATTTGAACGAATAAACGCAGGTTTGCCTTTCCTTGACCTATCTTCTAAGATAAGTTGTAGGGTCAGTTTTGCCTCACGTGTTCGAACGTTTCTACGGAATTCAAACTGATCTTCCCCGAGGTCGGCTTGTACCACTTTTTCCATTCGTCTGCAAAGAATTCGTGTGAGGGTACTCCGCCTGCTCACCAGATGGTTGAGTTTTGTCATGGCTGACTCTCCGAAGGGAATGTTGTCTACTCCCGAGGCCTTGTTCGACTTATATCTTCCAGTGCTCTGATCTTTACCTATCTCCACAACCAGTTCCATAATACTTCCCTGGAGTACATCTACTCTGTTTACTGGTTCCACCCGTCTTTCCTTAGGACTGGTTTTCCATCTGAGCACTTCATATTCATATAAGTGGTTCTCTTTTCTCCAAACGCCTCTTTACTTTTCATGTTGGCGGTATCCATCTTTTGCCTAGTCATATATCTTTCTAAATCCTTACTGTGTTCCTCTAACCATTCCTGCTTAACCATTTTGCACTTCCTATCAATATCAGTTTTAGACATTTCTATGCCGTTTCGCCTGCATCGTTTGCAGCATTTTTATACCTTCTGTTTTCATCATTAAATTCAGTATCCCTTGTGATACCCGAGGATTTCTGCTAACCCTCCTTTTTTGACCTACTTGATCGTCTGCTACCTTCACTATTTCATCTCTTAAAGCTACCCATTATTGTTCTAATGTATTACTTTCCCCTGTTCTTGTCAATAGATCCAAAATGCTCCCTCTGAAACTCTCTGCAACCTTTCAGTTTACCCAGGTCCCTCCTCCTTAAATTCCTATCTTTTTGCAGATTTAGCAGTTTCTTCACTTTTAGTCTACAGTTCATATCTGATAAATTGTGGTAAGAGGCCATATCTGCCGCTGCAATTGTGTTACTATTTAAAATCTTGTCCCGAACTCTCTGTCTTACTATTATATAATTGATATGAATGTCTCCAGGTCTCTTCCACGTATACAAGCTTCTTTTGTGATTCTTAAACCAAGTGTTAGATATGATTATACAGTGTGTGCAAAATTCTACCAGGCGGATTCCCCTTTCATTTCTTTCCCCCAGTCCATATTCGTCTGCTGTTTTTCCTTCTCCTCCTCAAATGGTTCAAAATGGTTCAAATAGCTCTGAGCACTATGGGACTTAACGTCTGATGTCATCAGTCCCCTAGAACTTAGAACTACTTAAACCCAACTAACCTAAGGACGTCATACACATCCATGCCCGAGGCAGGATTCGAACCTGCGACCGTAGCATCAGCGCGGTTCCAGACTGTAGCGCGTAAAACACCGGCCGGCTCCTTCTCCTCCTTTCCCTACTATCAAATTCCAGGACCCCATTTCTTTTATCAAACATTTCTTCAATCTCTTCGTCATCTGTGGAGCTAGACTGTGGTAGGTGTCGGCAGTGTGCCTATCTTGGCCACAATAATGCGTTCACTATGCTGTTTGTAGTAGCTTATCCGCACTCCTACTTTTTTATTCATTATTAAACCTACTCCTGCATTACCCCTATTTGATTTTGTATTTATAACGCTATATTCACCTGACCAGAAGTCTTGTTCCTCCTGCCACCGAACTTCACTAATTCCCACTATATCTAACTTTAATGTATCCATTTCAGTCTTCAAATTTTCTAACCTACTTGTCCGATTAATGGATCTAACATTCCACGCTCCGATCCGCAGAACGCCAGTTTTCTTTCTCCTGATAACGACGTCCTCCTGAGTAGTCCCCGTCCGGAGATCCGAATGGGGGACTATTTTACGTCCGGAATATTTTACCCAAGAGGACGCCATCATCATTTAACCATACAGTAAAGCTGCATGCCCTCGGGAAAAATTACGGCTGTAGTTTCCCGTTGCTTTCAGCCGTTTGCAGTACCAGCACAGCAAGGCCGTTTTGGTTAGTGTTACAAGGCCAGATCAGTCAATCATCCAGACTGTTGCCCCTGCAACTACTGAAAAGGCTCCTGCCCCTCTTCAGGAACCACACGTTTGTCTGGCCTCTCAACAGATACCCCTCCGTGGCGGTTGCACCTATGGTATGGCTATCTGTATGGCTGAGGCATGATAGCCAATGTCCATAGTTCATGGGGTTAATTTATTACGGAGATGAAATTTTATATTTGACTGACACCTTCCGGCTATATTTTAACATACCTTTGTCACAACGTGTAATCCAGTTATTCGTAGTTCCCTCAGAAGAATACGTTTTTATAAACGTTGGAAAAATGGTGAAACGTTTTTAAATAACCTTTCAATTTGCAACTGATCGGATGTTCACTACTTCTGCAAGTACATTTCATTGTACAGTTGCTGCTCCAGCCATGTACAGAATTACAAAGTTGAAGTGGCTTTAAAGTCAGGCGGCGGGAGAGTAAGATATCGGAGGAGCTAAGAAACGGACGCAAGAAAGAATTATAATTCCACTTAAAATATGACAACTTGGTAAAAGACAGGTGGAAATGATAACGAATCCTACCACTGTACAAGTTCCTTATGTATTTGAACTGATTTAGAATAAGAGCTCTCGTAGTATTTATCGACATCGTGAATAAAAATTTACGACGTTTTCTTAAGTAGAGCCAACAGGCGAAGTCGAAATCACTGCGCTTCAAAAATATTACTCGATTCTGAGTGAAATGTATGGTATTATTTGGTTATTAGAGACTATAATAATTTACCAAATGGTTCAAATGGCTCTGAGCACTATAGGACTTAACTTCTGAGGTCATCAGTCCCCTAGAACTTAGAACTACTTAAACCCAACTAACCTAAGGACATCACACACATCCATGCCCGAGGCAGGATTCGAACCTGCGACCGTAGCGGTCACGCAGTTCCAGACTAACGTCTAGAACCGCTCGGCCACACCGGCCGACAATAATTTACGAAGTGAGCAATTTGCAAACAACCATTTCGATCGAAGTTCGCATAGTAGAATAATGTATGAAGAGATTATCAGTTTTAGCTTTAGCTTTAAAACAAGATGGTAAACATCCAGATGAAAGGAGGAAGAAAAGTAAATGAGAAGTGAATGTCTAGTCAACGAAATGAGTCACATTAAACTGGCTGTAAGCACGGTCGTGAGAATGAATGATGTTACGCCGGGAAGTCATCGCCGGCACGCCAGACGGTAACGACCCATCGTGCCTCTTCGTTAGCAGTCTCTGCGTAGTTCACTCAGAGACCACCAGCCACTGCAGTCAGTACCGGTCGCTAGGACCACAAGTGATACTTGCGTTTGTCTGTTCTGAAGAAGGGTGAATATTGCGTATGTCGGCCTTTGCTTGCGACACATCTGTTTAACTGCACTTGTCGATGATCACGCATAAAGGACTACAAGAATTCCCAGACCAAAGTTAGGTTTTTGTACTTGTCTCGTCGTAATAAAACTCATTAATACGAGTTCTTCGATTGTTTGTCTAGCGAACCGAGTATGCAGAATTCCTGGTCACAACAACTAACACCGGCAACTCCCGTTGTAGAGATAGTTCCAGCAGACGTCAACAGGTGGCAGGACGAGCTGAAGTTCGATAGAGAGCCTGTATAGGGAGAGAGTGGCCATAGGTGAAGTTGCCCTTGATTGGTTGATTAGCTTTGGCGCCATTTTTCTGCCAAACGTCTCTCGCGCTTCCTATGTTCGCCGTGCTTTTGAGTTGAATTGAAGTTAAGAGGGCTTTTGGAAACGATTAAAAGGTATTTGAATTATTGACAGACTTGTTATGCGTTGTGCATGCATGTTCGATTTAGTTGTATATCGTTTTTAGTACGGAATCAGCGTTTGCGAAATACGAGTTGAAATAATGAAGCGTCTTGTGATGAAGTCGGTAGGCCTACATGTTTGAAGTAAACACGTTAGCAATTGCACAGTATTGTTTTTGACATCTGTCATTCGTTCTGCAGACGTTCGTAAAACGATGGCAGGTTGTGCCGCATTGGGTTGTTCCAAATAGAGGCGAAGGTGGATTTCGCGTGTCAGCATTTCCACGCAATGAAGAAAGACGAAAGCAGTGGGCAGTCGCAGTCAACAGGCCTTACATAAATCAAACGGGAGCCACGTGGAAACCAACCATCTATGCGAAGGAAGGCGTTTTTGCTTTTTACTACATATAAAAAGAACTTGCAATATACATAGTTAAATTTGAAAACAGACCTGTAAATTGGCTGTGTCAAACTTTATTTCGTTCCGAATCAGAACACTAGGCGTTATTTTGGTTTCAGTATTTTTGCCTGGAACCGTGCGACTGCTACGGTCGCAGGTTCGAATCCTGCCTCGGGCATGGATGTGTGTGATGTCCTTGGGTTAGTTAGGTTTAAGTAGTTCTAAGTTCTAGGGGACTGATGACCTCAGATGTTAAGTCCCATAGTGCTCAGAGCCAACCATATTATTGCCTGACTGTTGACGCAGGCAGGTTGTAAGCACGTTTTCCACAGTTGTCCTGGTTGCTGAAACATTATTCGTAGTGAATAATTGTAGGTACTCTTGAAGACAGTTTTTAATAGGCCTACGTACTGTGGGTTAGAAGGGATACGCCAGTTTTCTTGTTATATTTGGTCGTTATTACAGTAGCCTACATTTAACATACAAAGAGTTTGAAGACGTGACAAGAAGTACAAATACGTCTCAAACTTTTTGCATGTCACAAGTAAACAACTGCTTACGACTTTCATTCATCTGACGTAATACAGGTGCGTTAAATCTTTAGCGTTATGCACTTCCGATACAAAACAAATGCTATACACTATATTTTTTATTTACGTTACTTTCATTGCAATATGTCTCGTAAACGAACTTTAAAGGAGATAAATGCAAGTAACGAATAGTTTTTACAGCCACTGTATCAAATTTTCCTGTGCTGTACGTAGTAGGCTACTATGAGTATATTATAGCTGCAAAGAAAGGCAAAGGCATTTAACGACTGATTTCGCCATATTGTCTTGTGCTTTTGATTCGGTGAGTGTGTACTCCACTACTCCACTACTAGCCATTCAAAAGCGCCGCCCGCAGTTGGGCAGAAAAATGGCCGCCGTATCGTCCGGCTGGCCACTCCCTCCGCCCCTATGCCGGCTCTCTAAAGTTCTCTCGAAGACCCACAAGTGGCCAGCGGCTACGCGCCACCACCCGTTGCGTCCAAATGTGTGGCAGAAGTTAAAGTGGCAGAAATGGCAGCTCCAGATGGCCAACCGCTGGAAAACCCAGCATTTTTGACGCTGGTCGGGCGATGTAAGAGCCATTCACGTCAGCTTAGTTCCCCAGCAGGGGTTGGCGCGACGGAAACGGTAGAATGACGGTGGTGGTGTCGAGTTCTCATCTCGAAAGTTTTTTTACTTTCAATTTTTACGTTACTTGCACTTCAAGTAAAACGAATTAGTGTTCACTATATTGTATTTATTAATATCTTTGTCAAAAGCATGAAAACGAAAGGGAAAGGAAAATCTGGGACTGCAAACAAACTTACAGGAAAGGAGTGTAAGGCACGCAGGAGAACGTGGTATAAAAAATTAGACGCTTTTATTATTTTACAGTCGGTGACTTATATACAAGCTGTATCGTCATATTGATACTAAAAACAGGGGAAACAGTACCTCCTTAGCATCCTGAACACGTTACAAACGCCGCATTTTTACACTTACGCAATTGTTTACATAGAAAGACGAACTTGGTTTCCCTTCTCAAAAGGTTCTCTCTCGTGGCACAGTTTGACAGCAGACTATGCGTAACGCATTATGTTGCCGAGTATTGGTAGGGATATGTGATGACGTACACTCTACGGCAAAAGAAAAACGACGCACCGTGAACGATTTACCCGAATGGGCGGAGATCTGTACGTGAAATGTATACGTATAGGCGAACTAATGATTGCAATTTGGGAAACTTTTGACGATTTATCCAGGAGGAAGTGGTTCACAAACTGAGCCAGTCAATTAACGCTTTGGTCCACCTATCGCCCCTAATGCAACCAGTTATTTGGCTCGGCATTGATTGGCAGACTTGTCGGATGTTCTCCTGCGGGACGTCGTGCCAGATTCTGCACAAATGGCGCGTCAGGTCGTCAAAATCGCGAGGTGGTTGGAGGGCGCGGCCCACAACGCTACAAACGCTCTATACTGGGCAGAGATCCGGCGACGTTGCTGGCCAAGATAGTGTTTAGCTAGCACGAAGACGGGCAGTAGGAGCTCGCGTCAGGTGCGGGCGGGCATTATCTTGCTGGAATGTAAGCCCAAGAGAGAGCGGCCACGGAGGAGAACAGCACGGGGGACGGAGTAGGTCGACGCACCGCCGTGCCGGCAGGGCACCGCGGGCACCGACCAAAGCGCCGCTGCCAGGGAGTGAGGCGGCGCCCCAGACCACGACCCCCGGCTGTCGGCTGTCGGCTGTCGGCTGTCGGGCCGTCACGGCGGCCGACAGTCAGGTTCGTATCCCGCCGCTGTCTGCCGCGCCTCCAGACACGTCTTCGCTCATCATTAGCGCTACGCTCGAGACTCGAGACCATTCCATTCAATGGGATACGAGGCCACCGTCGGTAGCCCACTGTTTCGCGTGGGCCGTCACGCGGTCAGCAGTGGCTCGTTGGTTCGCCCGCGCACGCGCCCACACCCGCCCACCACCCTCGTCACCTGAGGCCCGTGGTGCACCGCACCTGCCTCGGTCCCAGCGCCGTGGACTTGAACCACGTCAGCGCTGCAACAGCCACAAACTGAGCCGTCTCCACTCTCGGCCCGAGAGTCGATCATCGTGCCCTTTTGGGCATTAGGACAACGACTGCCCTGTTTTCCGCGTCCCCCCTACATGCATTATACACCCCTCCACTGCCACTGCTGCCACCTTCCGCATCGCGTCAGTGTGAAGGAAGTTCGGGACGCAGGGCAAGCAGAGCGCGGACTGGCCGGGACGGCTGGCGGCGCCCGCGCACCGACTGCCGGATCGAAGGCTGCTGTCACGAGGGTGCGCGACCTCGTCCAAACCGGATCCTGCGAGTTCCAATTTGAGTCCGTTTCAATTCGAGCAGAGAAACCTCCACCACTGTGAAATCTCGCGACTCTCCAGTGACTTGCGCTCGTGATGCTGCTCGTAGTGTCGCCGAGGCGAAGAGCAGCGCGTGGAGCGCTTGGGGGAGGCGGATCAGTTTGTGAAGTTCAACCAGCGGTATTTTCCTGCCTGGTGGCCGCTAACGCCCCACTTACCGGCACTGGGGGTCGCTGTATGTAACGCCAGTGTACGTTTCCTCGCTTTGCCGCAACTGGCTGGTCAGGCGTGTAAGTTTGACAGGTATCTTGTTTGTAGGTTGGTTGGCGATTCTTCTACCTCGGTGGTAGTCACTCCTTTCTCGTTCCGGGCGCTCTAAGCACAGTTTTCTGTGGGCCAAGTCCAGATCGCCGGTTCCGGCTTTGGCGTATTTTTATCTCTTTGCATGTGGTTTATCGGACGTCAGGTAGCGTCACGAAGATTATCATTAGTCACTCGTTAGACTGCCACTAGCTCAAATGGTTCAAATGGCTCAGTGCACTATGGGACTTAACTTCTGGGGCCATCAGTCCCCTAGAACTTAGAACTACTTAAACCTAACTAACCTAAGGACATCACACACACATCCGTGCCCGAGGCAGGATTCGAACCTGCGACCTTAGCGGTCACGCGGTTCCAGACTGAAGCGCCTAGAACCGCTCGGCCACAGCGGCTGGCTTACGGGACTCACCCCAGTTCACCTCTAGTAGCGTCATGTCATCATAACGCTCCTGTGCGTAGCATACAAGTACTGCACCATAATCTAAGAATGAAACAAAAAATTAAAGTAGCTTTTCGAAACTGTCATCATATGCTTCACTATATTAACGTTTATATTGTTAAACCTCAAGATGATCAGATGAATATGTTTCCCTACATGTATAATTTTAATTTTTTAAAAAATAAGTGGCGCTTAATAATAAAGCTAGAAAGTGAAAAAATTGTTCAGAATGTGCAAATGTATATGACAATCAACTATTACAATTTTTTAGGAAAAATTGAAGGCGCTAAATATTACATTTAGAAAGATAAAAAATTTGTATGAAGCTTCAGTTCGATATAAAAACATTAACTATGTTATCCCATTAATCTACATCATATACTTTTCAAGTAATTTACTGAAAACTAAATCTGGAATAAAAACGTCCTTTTGCAGTAGATTAACCATCATTTATATTAATGATAGAAAGTTCTGATTACAGCACCTGATGAAAACCGTTAAATAATATATCTATAACAAGTTTCAAGGCCTTAATGTAAATATCAATCAATACAAGGTCTCCTGAAGATGTAGTTCAGAAGTCACGTTTTAGTGTCAGTTCCGTTCTAAAATTTCTAGACGACAAAGTTTAGCCCCCCGGTGTGGCCGACCGGTTCTAGGCGCTTCAGTCTGGAACCGCGCGACCGCTACAAATGGTTCAAATGGCTCTGAGCACTATGGGACTTAACATCTATGGTCATCAGTCCCCTAGAACTTAGAACTACTTAATCCTAACTAACCTAAGGACATCACACAACACCCAGCCGTCACGAGGCAGAGAAAATCCCTGACCCCGCCGGGAATCGAACCCGGGAACCCGGGCGCGGGAAGCGAGAACGCTACCGCACGACCACGAGCTGCGGGCGCGACCGCTACGGTCACAAGTTCGAATCCCGCCTCGGGCATGGATGTGTGTGATGTCCTGTGATCAAAGCCAACTTAACTCCCTTCATAGAAAAATTACGAAGGTTCTAAATTGATTCATGAGAGTGTTATAAAATGTGACGAGAAAGCGGCCACTTAGAGGCTGTTGGCAGGGCATAGAACGGGTGACTGCAGGTGTCGCCTCTGCCGTCCGCTGCGCCAGTAGATAAGTACGGCCTGAGAGGCGGCGACAGGACCTGACTTCGCACACAGCCACCGTAAGACCCGCGCGAGTCGGGCGCGCTGCCTCGGGTGACGTCACACCCAGGCTGGTGCTAAACGCCCGCTCCGTAAGAGTAGAGAGGGAACTCGCCAGGAGAACTCACCGAAGTCACTGTTTGTCTGCCGCCCATATTAACAGAGTCGTGTGTCAAGTTTCATGTTGGCGCACACTCCACTGCAGAGTGAAAATAATAATAATAATAATAATAATAATAATAATAATAATAATAATTATTATTATTATTATTATTATTATTATTATTATTATTATTCGCCGGCCGAAGTGGCCGTACGGTTAAAGGCGCTGCAGTCTGGAACCGCAAGACCGCTACGGTCGCAGGTTCGAATCCTGCCTCGGGCATGGATGTTTGTGATGTCCTTAGGTTAGTTAGGTTTAACTAGTTCTAAGTTCTAGGGGACTAATGACCTCAGCAGTTGAGTCCCATAGTGCTCAGAGCCATTTGAACCATATTATTATTATTATTATTATTACTATTATTATTACGAGGATTGGCCAGAAAGTATGTTCCGACCGGTCGCGAAAAGGAAACCACAGTGAAAACCAGAAGCATTTTATTTGCAACAGTTAGGTACACCTTCCACCTATTTCTCGACATAATCGCCGCTCCAACTTCGAGTGTTGTCGTGGTGTTTTAACAGCTTTCCATTTCGCGACCGATCGGAACTTACTTTCTGGACAACCCTCGTATTATCAGGAATATTGCTATGTTTGTGCACGTGAACTTTTTCTAAGTACATAGTCTGAACTAAAACCTTTCATTTATATTCATAGTTCCTGATCCTGTAGAGTACATAAAGAGTAGAGACATTTCTTTCAGGGAGCAAAAGAAGAATGTGGACTTGCAGACTGGACACTATGACCAGTATGTTGTGCATCGCTTTACTGGCTGACCGCAAAAATAGTTTTCAGGAAACCCACGGTGGGACCTCTAATTTAGTGTGTTTTATTTACATTTGATATTCAGCTCACGATGAACCTGTCCGAGCACGTGTGACTGGCGGTTTGAATGAAAATGAGTGTAACTGCAGACGCGTGGAACTGGGTCAACTCACGTGGACTCTGTCAGAGGCCTGGAAGCAGCAGCTGCGCGGCGTGCCGGGGCGTTATCGTAGCGGGCGCCCGCGTCAGCGCCTCTGCTAGTGCCACGCACGAGGGTTGCGTGTGGACAAATTTGAGAAGTTGAGAACACGGAAACTTTAGAGGACGAGTAATCAGGTGTGGTCTCTCGTGTCCTCTGATTGGACAGTATGCCTGGAACCACGAAAGAATTAGACTTCCAGCTGCCGCGGCCCCCTTCCACGTTTTCCAGTGTGTTCTCTCGGAGGCGAGGCGGATTTGACTTTTGGCAGAAGTAAGTGGGCTGCGGAAGAATCGAGTCGTAGAGGAGTATCCGTGCTGGTGAGTACAAGAAGTAATGGGTGTGTTTTAGCATCACATACTGTGCGAGCGCTAGTATTTTCAAAGCTTGCAGTCTCGTTCGCTATACTGAGCAAAACCGTCGATATCGATCTCCGACAGTCAATATTACCGTGCAACAGTCAGGACGGCGCAATAAATATTGAGCACGTGAGCACCCCTCTAGGCAGCAGGCGCCACACGCGTGCCCGTGTCGCGGGCTGTTTGCCGCTGCAACAGCGACGTGCGCCTGCGAGCTCGCGTGCGGGCCTGACTGGGCGCCGACGTGGCCGGCTCCCCTGGCTGGGGTGGACAGCTTTTTAATTCACGAGCGAGCGGACCCCTACCGCGTAGGCAACCTAGCTGGCAGCTCGAGCCGTGGGCGCATAAAGGCGCCGTGACGTCAGCAGTGGCGGCGTACGGCAAAGGAGGGCCAGGCCCGGCAAAGGCACGTGTGGGCGACCGCCCCACCTCTGATGCGGGGCGACCGTCAAAACTGGCCCCTTCTCTGTGACTCACACCTTCTCTGAAGGTGAGTGCTCGGAATATAGATTGCTAAATCTGTAACACACCCTCTAATAATATTAATAATAACAATAATAATTTGAAGATTTCCAAATGCTCTTAAGGACACAGGATACCACTTACTGAAGGAAAACTGCACTTTTTTGAAATTTATTAATTTATATAGTCTTTCCTGATCACACTGATATACATGGTGAAAAGTATTTAAACCGACAAACTCTGGGAGGCTGTAGGGGACATCGAAACAAATATTTTTCCCTAATGTCATTTTCTCCTATGAGGTGTATTTCAATCAGTAGAGGAAGGTTTCTCTGGTGGAAAATTAACTAAACCAACAAACATTTTACCATTTTCCTAGGAGGATTATTTAAACCGGTGGAGGCCGTATTACGCTCTTCGGTAGTTAGAGGGCGTATTACGCTCTTCAGTTGTAGGCAACTGCTGTCCACCAGTGTAGTAGTGCATTGTCTCTGTTTACTAATGGAGCGATACACCACCCACCCACACATTAACGAAGAACCGCATTGGTTGAAGGATCCCGCTCCACATGCTGCAAGACAGCTTCCTCAAATTGCAGCGTTCTTACCGTGCGACGGCGTCCCTGTCCAGGTAATCTGCTAAATGACCCGGTCTCACGCAGACGTTGGTACACAGCAGCAAAGGTCGTATGATGCGGGATACGGCGATTAGGATATTGCTGTTGATAAACCCGCTGTGCAGCTCGTCCGCTGTGGTGCGCTACGTAGTACGCACCAACCATATCAGTGTACTCACTCCAGGTGTATCGCTCCATTAGTAAACAGAGACAATGCACTACTACACTGGTGGACAGCAGTTGCCTACAACTGAAGAGCGTAATAAACCCTCTAACAACTGAACAGCGTAATACGGCCTCCACCGGTTTAAATAATCCTCCTAGGAAAATGGTACAATGTTTGTTGGTTTAGTTAATTTTCCACCAGAGAAACCTTCCTCTACTGATTGAAATACACCTCATAGGAGAAAATGACATTAGGGAAAAATATTTGTTTCGATGTCCCCTACAGCCTCGCACAGTTCGTCGGTTTAAATACTTCTCACCCCGTGTAGTTTACACAGTTTCAGCGTTTCCATTGTGGCCCCTATCACACATTTTTTAATTCAGTTAGACAAAACCACTAGTATTTCACAAAACAGCTGGAAAATTTTTGCTTGCAACGATTCTTTTTTGAGATATACTGTACATGCTGGTAACACGGTTGGTTTCCAGCGTCAGTGAGAGATGAACCTCTTATCGTTTACGTCCTACTGAAAGCTTGTTGCCTGGGTGTAGATACTTATCAATATGCAATAAATACTATAAACGCTACACCTCAAGAAATTCGACAAAAGAATTCAGGGATAAAATGTTTAAAAAGAAAGCAGTCGACAGTATTGGAAAGAACCTGCGTGTCACTTCCCCACGTAAGAAACTGCCGAATGGGTTGCCTTCTGATGGTACAGATGTATACGGTAACAGTGACGCTGTTTTCAGTGATTGCTGAAATCTTATTATTATTTTATACATGCAGGCAATCTACACCATCATATTGCTCACATTGCGCCGCTTCATTTATCGAAGTAGAGGCGTCAGTAATCGATAGTCGATTATGAAATTATATCAAAACACATAATGATCAATTAAATGTAGAACTGTTTGCGGGGCGTACATCAAAATGTCCGAATTTCGGCGTTTTTCGAATACATTTCAGTTCAACACTTTATTCCCACTGTGTGTTGATTGCATGTGTTTACAGTGGACTATACAGTGTCAGCGAGTCCCGCTGTGTCTTTTTCTTCGTCTTTTGTTTGTGTTGTTACGTCCGTATGTAGCTCCGCGTTCGTATTTGTTTGTTTGTTTGTGTATGTGTGTGTGTGTGTGTGTGTGTGTGTGAGAGAGAGAGAGAGAGAGAGAGAGAGAGAGAGAGACTTATAGAACAGACGTAGAACATAAGCACACTAAATAATAACTTCATCTCCCTGCACCGACACTACATCCTTCCCCTGTCCCCCCAAACACACACACACACACACACACACACACACACACACACACACACACACACGACAGCACGCGCACTCTTATCACAAACAAATACCATAACTAAATGCAGGGGCAAAAATATGGAATGACCGCGAGAGACGCATGTCTGCTCACACGAGGCGCAGCCACATTAACGTGGCCACCGCCTGTGTTCGACGCCAGCGTGGAACAGTTGGCAGCACTAGCGGTGGAGGCTACTTCAAGCGTGCCGGGAGACACGGGAAGCTGTGCAATAGTTTCCACAATGCGGGAACACAGCGATCTATCCGACGTGCAAAGAGACACCATCAGCGGCTTTCGGACCAAGGGCGGAAGCACTTCCGGAACGGCTCAGTTTGTCCACCGTCGCCCCGCTGCCACGACTCAGGTTCACTGTCCGTGCCAAAGCAGCTCTATCGGAAGCGAAGCCGAGGCAAATGCGGTGCCCCAGGGGGAAGTAAGGGCATACGGACCATCAGACCAAATGCGTAATTGGATTGAAGAGTTCCCACATAACAGAACGCAGTATGTCATTCTCAATGGAGAGAAGTCTTCCGAAGTAAGAGTGATTTCAGGTGTGCCGCAGGGTAGTGTCGTAGGAGCGTTGCTATTCACAATATACATAAATGACCTTGTGGATGACATCGGAAGTTCACTGAGGCTTTTTGCGGATGATGCTGTGGTATATCGAGAGCTTGCAACAATGGAAAATTGCACTGAAATGCAGGAGGATCTGCAGCGAATTGACGCACGGTGCAGGGAATGGCAATTGAATCTCAATGTAGACAAGTGTAATGTGCTGCGAATACATAGCAAGATAGATCCCTTATCATTTAGCTACAATATAGCAGGTCAGCAACCGGAAGCAGTTAATTCCATAAATTATCTGGGAGTACGCATTAGGAGTGATTTAAAATGGAATGATCATATAAAGTTGATCGTCGGTAAAGCAGATGCCAGACTGAGATTCATTGGAAGAATCCTAAGAGAATGCAATCCGAAAACAAAGGAAGTAGGTTACAGTAATCTTGTTCGCCCACTCCTCGAATACTACTCAGCAGTGTGGGCTCCGTACCAGATAGGGTTGATGGAGGAGATAGAGAAGATCCAACGGAGAGCAGCGCGTTTCATTACGGGATCATCTGGTAATCGCGAAAGCGTTACGGAGATGATAGATAAACTCCAGTGGAAGACTCTGCAGGAGAGGCGCTCAGTACCTCGGTACGGGCTTTTGTTGAAGTTTCGAGAACATACCTTCACCGAAGAGTGAAGCAGTATATTGCTCCCTCCTATGCATATCTCGCGAAGAGACCGTGAGGATAAAACCAGAGAGATCAGAGCCCACACAGAGGCATACCGACAATCCTTCTTTCCACGAACAATACGAGACAGGAATAGAAGGGAGAACCGATAGAGGTACTCAGGGTACCCTCCGCCACACACGGTCAGGTGGCTTGCGGAGTATGGATGTAGATGTAGACATACGTGGCAGATGTGTACGGGGGAGTAGGCGGGCGACTGTCGGGCAACCGATCGGTCAGTCGAACCGCGGGGCTACCGACAGCGTTCAGGGCAAGCTGCTGCGTGCGGGCCTCTGGAGCAGGCGACTGGTTCACGCACAGGTGCTGACTGCCCAGGCTGGAACGTGCGCGCCAGCACCGCGACTGGACGTGCACTCAGTGGCGACACGTGGCCTTCCCACGTGAACCACTTTTATGGTCCGTCAGACATACGACCATTGGCACGTATGGCGTGAAACGTCTCGAAGCAAACACCTTACACGCATTACGGTTTGGGATACGCTTTACTCGCATCCCGCGAGTGATCTCGGCATTCCGGAAGGCTCAGTGAATCAGCACAACTACGCGTCTAGCGTCTATCCTCGGGGACCCTGTCCACCCCGTGCGTGCAGTTCGTTTTTCATAGGCGCGACGGCATCTACCGGCAGGACAAGGCGACGTGTCACGCAGGCGGCAGTGCACCAGCGTGGTTCGAACAGCACGAGGGCGAGTCTACTGCCCTGCCCTGCCCTGGCCACCACACTCCTCGGGCTCAAATCCAGTGGAGAACCTTTCGGAGCACCTCTATCGGGCTGTTCGCGCCTCGGACCCTCAACCGAGTAACCTAGCGCGCACACACACACACACACACACACACACACACACATCCCCTGTTGGTACCTTCCGGAATCTCAGTGACGCTCTTTGTGCGCTTGTCGTAGCGGTATGCATTGCAGAAGGTGAGTTATTCACGCTTTTGACGTATCAGTGTGACTGGGCAGAATATACACTGACGGAATGGACTAGTCCGTAGTTTCTTTATCTTCAGTAACTTACACAGTTGCTTCATCAGATCAGATGTGAAATTAGTACCTGGCTCCCAGATTAAGGACTGAGGTATGCCATACCTGAGTAACCAATTATTAACTAAAACTTCTGCCACCGTACTTGCTTTCTGATCTGGCAATGCGACCGTGACTAAATACCTAGAAAAGTGGTCAATCACTGTTAACACATACTTATTCCCTGCTGCACTCCTATTAAGTGGGCCTAATACCTTGATTCCGATTTGTCGGAAAGGTCTGTCTGCCTCTGGTAATCTTTGAAGCTGAATCTTTTGACGGCTCGAGTCCGCACGCTGTGCATATCGCACACAATTCCTGACGTACTCGTCCGCGTCTCGGCGTCGCGTTCTCCACCAAAACTTCTCCGCTATCCGCCTATCAGTAGCTCTTCTCCCGCCATGTCCTGAAAGGAAATAGTCAAAACTTCAGATCTCGACGCTGCCGGTAAGACGACACGCGGGCCGCATTCCGTAAGACTACGACGACCGACCGATTACCGACGTAAACCCGCCGAGGCGACAGCAGCGTCTCCTGGCGAGGAACGACCGCTGGCCACTCGCACGCACGGTCCACGAGGTACCAGTGGCCGCGCTGCCCGCACGTAGGATGGGGAAGGCGCGCCACCTGTCCCAGTCTGACGGAGGGCAGCTTGAGATGGCCCGCAGGCTCGGCACGGGCATTTCGGAGACTGCAAGACTTGCCTGGTGTTCGAGGAGTGCTGCTGCTGCGGCGAGTGTCTTCAACACTTGGCGAAACCGATGTGACGTCACTTCCAGACGTTATCACAGATGTCGGACGTCGTACGCTGGGCAGACTGGTGGTACAGAACAGTCGGCGATGTGTGGCCGAACTGGCATCAGACTTTTAATGCTGGGCAGAGCACGAGTGTCCGAACACACGGCGCGCCGGACTCTGCTGACGACGGGCCTCCGTTGCTGACGACCCGCGCCTGCCAGTATTAACCCCGCGACCTGGGCAACTGCGACGCAGCACGTGAAAGTTGCTGTATTTCGGCGGGTTACTCCTGTAACCGAAATATCAGATCTCAAGATGGTTTAGATGAAAGGAAACCGGTCATATGAATAAACTATCAAGACGGGTTATAAGTAACATTCTGAAACTGCGACTGAAATGGGCACGTGACCATCGCCACTGGACGTTGGCCCAGTGACAGAGCGTTTCACGGTCTGATGGATCCCGGTACCCTGTTCATTATACGGAGGGATGGCTCGAATCCGTCGTCTTCCATGGCAACAGATCCTCCACACCTGCGCTTCAGGACATCTACATCTACATACATACTCCGCAATCCACCATACGGTGCGTGGCGGAGGGTACCTCGTACCACAACTAGCATCTTCTCTCCCTGTTCCACTCCCAAACAGAACGAGGGAAAAATGACTGCCTATATGCCTCTGTACGGGCCCTCATCTCTCGTATCTTATCTCTGTGGTCTTTCCCCAAAATGTAAGTTGGCGACAGTAAAATTGTACTGCAGTGTGCCTCAAATGCTGGTTCTCTAAATTTCCTCAGTAGCGATTCACGAAAAGACCGGCTCCTTTCCTCCAGAGACTCCCACCCGAGTTCCTGAAGCATTTCCGTAACACTCGCGTGATGATCAAACCTACCAGTAACAAATCTACCTCCCTCAATCCGACCTGATAGGCATCCCAAATGCTTGAGCAGTAATCAAGAATAGGTCGTATTAGTGTTTTATAAGCGGTCTCCTCTACAGATGAACCACATCTTCCCAAAATTTTACCAATGAACCGAAGACGACTATCCGCCTTCCCCACAACTGCCATTACATGCTTGCCCCACTTCGTATCGCTCTGCAGTGTTACGCCCAAATATTTAATCGACGTGACTGTGTCAAGCGCTACACTACTAATGGAGTATTCAAACATTACGGGATACTTTTTCCTATTCATCCGCATTAATTTACATTTATCTATATTTAGAGTTAGCTGCCATTCTTTACACCAATCACAAATCCTGTCCAAGTCATCTCGTATCCTCCTACAGTCACTCATCGACGACACCTTGCCGTACACCACAGCATCATCAGCCAACAGCCGCACGTTGCTATCCACCCTATCCAAAGTATCATTTATGTAGATAGAAAACAACAGCGGACCTACCACACTTCCCTGGGGCACTCACCATCGGGGACGGAGACAGACTGGCGGCAGCTCCATTATCTTCGTGAGGATATTCGCATGTGGGCATCATTGGGCCCAGTGGAGTAGCTGCAGGGCAGCGTGACGGCCGAGAAGTACCGCACACTGTTCACAGACCACGAACACTCTTTCATGAGGATCGCCTCTTCCGACGGCAGTGGTATTTTTGAGCAAGATAATACGCCATGTGACAAGGGCGGGATTGTGAGCGAGTGGTTCGACGAACACAGTGATGAGTTCCGGGTGATTTGTTGTCCCCGGAATTCACGGGAATTAGGTGACCTTTGTGCACAGATGCGGCGCCAGCTCCCTCCAGCCATCTACCCCAGCGGTGGGCGTAGCGGCCACTAGGCAGTTGTTCATAATGTTCTGGCTTATCTGCGTGTACAGGCGCTGGTCGAGCCTGCAGTTGGCACTGTTGTATTTGCCCACTGTCGTCAACTGCAAAACGTCCTCAAAAATTTTCTGTTTTGAAGAGCGCGCGGCAGCGCGTAGTGTAAAGCAGTCGCCCTCCGTTTCTGGCAGTCGCGCCGCTGTGGCAATCGCAGCTTTGGTGTCTCCCTCTGGAGTGAAAGGGGAAAGGTAGCCTGTTCACGTGCATTTAAGGCGCGCTATAAGCTCGGCGAGGGGTTGGTCTGAGTCTAGTCAGTTGGTCAGCCGGCTCAGTGTCGGGCAGTCGGTCGGTCATAGTCAATCAGTCTGAGAAGTGTCAGTCTCTCAGTCTCGGCGAGTCTGGTTAGTTGGTCGGCCGGCTCAGTGTGGGGCAGTCAGTGTCTGTCTGTCGTCCGGAGTTCTAGTATGTGTTAGGCCGCCAGTCTGCTCGAGTGTGCTCAGGCAATGGTCATTGGCGGTTGGATCGATCGGTTGGTCGGTCGCGCACTGAGACACGAGATGACTTGTCCGCCTGGAGCGTCGGCGCATGTGAGGTCGCCACGTGAGTCCAGTGGGCCGCGCCGTATAGCGAGGGGTAGTGGCTTCGCAGCCGACACGAGAGCAGCAGGAGTGAAACCACGACGTCACTCTGGCCGGTGCGAGCTGCGACGCCGTGAGACGGGAGATCGGCGCGCCTTCCTGCGTCCGTTGAAGCGGCTGGCAGCGGACGGTTCGGGAGAGCGATTTGGGGGTGCTGCGCCAAGTCTTCGCCAGAAATCGCAGTTATTAGAAGTGATCCGTAATATCTTGTTTCATTTACTTGTTAAATTCTACTTGTTTCCTTGGTCAGTCTCTCGTCCCCAGCTTTCTCGTTTTGTTGGGCAGTTAGTGTCTGTCTGCCTGCCTCTGTGTCCGTCTGCCCTACGTTAATAGCTGCCTCTGTCATAATTGTCGGATTCGATGTTACGAATTTATAAAGTTAAGGTAAAGATATAGTGGCAATTAATGAAGTTCAGTGGCAGGAGGAACAAGACTTTTGGTCAGGTGAATATGGGTTATAAATAAAAAATCAAATAGCGGTAATGCAGGAGTAGGTTTAATAATGAATAAAAAATAGGAGTGTGGGTAAGCTACTACCAACAGCATAGTGAACGCATTATTGTGGCCAAGATAGACACGAAGCCCACGCCTACTACAGTAGTACAAGTTTATATGCCAACTAGCTCTGCAGATGATGAAGAAATTGATCAAATGTATGATGAGATAAAAGAAATTATTAAGGTAGTGAAGGGAGACGAAAATTCAATAGTCATGGGTGACTGGAATTAGAGAGTAGGAAAAGGGAGAGAAGGAAACATAGTAGGTGAATATGGATTGGGGCTAAGAAATGAAAGAGGAAACCGCCTGGTAGAATTTTGCACAGAGCATAACTTAATCATAGCTAACACTTGGTTCAAGAATCATGAAAGAAGGTTGTATACATGGAAGAATCCTGGAGATACTAAAAGGTATCAGATAGATTATACAATGGTAAGACGGACATTTAGGAACCAGGTTTTAAATTGTAAGACATTTCCTGGCGCAGATGTGGACTCTGATAACAATCTATTGGTTATGAACTGTACATTAAAACTGAAGAAACTGCAAAAAGGTCGGAATTTAAGGAGATGGGACCTGGATAAACTGAAATAACCAGAGGTTCTACAGAGTTTCAGGGAGAGCATAAGGGATCAATTCACAGGAATGGGGGAAAGAAATACAGTAGAAGAAGAATGGGTAGCTTTGAGGGACGAAATAGTGAAGGCAGCAGAGGATCAAGTAGTTAAAACGACGAGGGCTAGTAGAAACCCTTGGGTAACAGTAGAAATATTGAATTTAATTGATGAAAGGAGAAAATACAAAAATGAAGTAAATGAAGCAGGCAAAGAGGAATACAAACGTCTGAAAAATGATATCGACAGGAAGAGCAAAATGGCTAAGCAGGGATGGCTAGAGGACAAATGTAAGGATGTAGAGGCTTATCTCACGAGGGGTAAGATAGATACTGCCTACAGGGAAATTAAAGAGACCGTTGGAGAAAAGAGAACCACTTGTATGAATACAAGAGCTCAGATGGATACCCAGTTCTAAGCAAAGAAGGGAAAGCAGAAAGGTGGAGGGAGTATATAGAGGGCCTATACAAGGGCGATGTACTTGAGGACAATATTATGGAAATGGAAGAGGATGTAGATGACTTGACAGAGCACTGAAAGACCTGAGTCGAAACAAGGCCCCGGGAGTAGACAACATTCCATTAGAACTACTGACAGCCTTGGGAGAGGCAGTCCTGACAAAACTCTACCGTCTGGTGAGCAAGATTTATGAGACAGGCGAAATACCCTCAGACTTCAAGAAGAATATAATAATTCCAATCCCAAAGAAAGCAGGTGTTGACAGATGTGAAAATTACCGAACTATCAGTTTAATAAGTCACAGCTGCAAAATACTAACGCGAATTCTTTACAGACGAATGGAAAAACTAGTAGAAACCGACCTCGGGGAAGATCAGTTTGGATTCCGTAGAAATGTTGGAACACGTGAGGCAAAACTGACCCTACGACTTATCTTAGAAGAAAGATTAAGGAAAGGCAAACCTACGTTTCTAGCATTTGTAGACTTAGAGAAAGCTTTTGACAATGTTGACTGGAATACTCTCTTTCAAATTCTGAAGGTGGCAGGGGTAAAATACAGGGAGTGAAAGGCTATTTGCAATTTGTACAGAAAGCAGATGGCAGTTATAAGAGTCGAGGGACATGAAAGAGAAGCAGTGGTTGGGAAGGGAGTGAGACAGGGTTGTAGCCTATCCCCGATGTTATTCAATCTGTATATTGAGCAAGCAATAAAGGAAACAAAAGAAAAATTCGGAATGGGTATTAAAATCCAGAGAGAAGAAATAAAAACTTTGAGGTTCGCCGATGACATTGTAATTCTGTCAGAGACAGCAAAGGACTTGGAAGAGCAGTTGAACGGAATGGACAGTGTCTTGAAAGGAGGATATAAGATGAACATCAACAAAAGCAAAACGAGGATAATGGAATGTAGTAGAATTAAGTCGGCTGATGCTGAGGGAATAAGATTAGAAAATGAGACACTTAAAGTAGTAAAGGAGTTTTGCTATTTGGGGATCAAAATAACTGATGATGGTCGAAGTAGAGAGGATCTAAAATGTAGACTGGCAATGGCAAGGAAAGCATTTCTGAAGAAGAAAAATTTGTTAACATCGAGTATAGATTAAGTGTCAGGAAGTCATTTCTGAAAGTATTTGTATGGAGTGTAGCCATGTATGGAAGTGAAACGTGGACGATAAATAGTTTGGACAAGAAGAGAATAGAAGCTTTCGAAATGTGGTGCTACAGAAGAATGCTGAAGATTAGATGGGTAGATCACATAACTAATGAAGTATTGAATAGGATTGGGGAGAAGTTTGTGGCACTACTTGACCAGAAGAAGGGATCAGTTGGTAGGACATGTTCTGAGGCATCAAGGGATCATCAATTTAGTATTGGAGGACAGCGTGGAGGGTAAAAATCGTAGAGGGAGACCAAGAGATGAATACACTAAGCAGATTCAGAAGGATGTAGGTTGCAGTAGGTACTGGGAGATGAAGTAGCTTTCACAGGATAGAGTAGCATGGAGAGCTGCATCAAACCAGTCTCAGGACTGAAGACCACAACAACAACAAAGTAAAGGCCGAATTCCTGAAATATGTTTTTGCCTGTCATCTTGCGGGGCGGTATATGTGTAATGTAGAGCATATTGTACATTTAATGTAAGTCTGGATTTCATGGGATTTATTTAAATAGTCATTTTTTTAAAGTTGCCACCCTTCCACCGGAAGGGTCCTTTTAAAAACAAACTGCAGTTTCGGTGGCAATTTTTTTTTTAATGTTAGTGTTTGCACCATTTCCATCCCTCTTACGGGGTGCATAGTTAATGTGTTTGTGTGTGCGTTGTTAAAATTGTTTAGTTTAAAGTAATCTGGTGTGTTGCAGATTTGGACCAGTGTAGTCTTTCAGAGGTTGTTGAGAGCGGTCGTGTTGAAAGGGGGCGGAAGCTTCTAAGCCCGAAGGCTCCTACTGTAAAAAAGAAAAAAAAAATTATTGTGCCTCTGAATAATTGTAACTTGATATTTCGTGCGTGCTTTTCTGCTTATAATTTTAAAACTGTTTTGCAAAGGCTTTTAGGAATGAAATTCACGTTTGTTAAATTGTAAGTTGATATTTCGAAGGTGCTTTTCTGCTTATAAATTTAAAATATGTTTTGAAAAGGCTTTTACGAATAAAATTTCCATTGGTTGAAATTTAATTTTTTTGCATCAATCACTAGTTGGAAACTACTTCCACGCTCACATAGTGTGTTAATGTTCTTGATGAATCGCTAGTAAATAAAGTAAATTCTTTAAGAAAAGATTGTGAAAGTAAATTGTCACGGTTCACTTTGCAGCTGTCAGTCCTGCTCAGAACGCAGTTCTGTGTAGTGGTGAGCGCAGAGAGAGTGGGCAAATACCGTGCGCCCACTCGCAACGGGCAAAAAAGTGTTTGTCGAGTCATCACGACCGTCGGTTTCCGAAGAGGATTCTGACGAAAAATAAAGAGGACGACAGCTGCAATAAACCACTACGGAACTCAATGTCCACACTCGCGAATCCTGTTAGCACCGAGACGATACGAAGGGACCTCCAGAAACGGCAAATTCGAGTAGACCTGGAAGTCGAGAACCACTCGTCAGTGATGTAAATGACCCTAACAGGGAAACGTCGTGCGGAAGCCATAAAACCTGTACTACGGAGCAATGGAAGATAGTCATTTGCTCGGCTGGGTCTCCATTCACATTGTTGCTCTTTACATCGCAGGAGAGAAAGATGGCGGGAGTCGGGTGATGATCTGGGCGTGGAAATCCGCGGACGCCGCGGCTACTGTGCAGAACCGCGTTACAGCCGAGAACTGTGCGCCGCACGGCACGGCGCTTGCCTCCCACGCTGGACTCGCCCCTCCTCCTCACGCACCTCCCGTCCTCCAGGGCTGGGGCTCTGCCAGCACGGGAGCCAGTTGTCGCACCCACCCTGGCTATCGCAGTCGCCAGGTCTCAAAATTATTGAGGCTGTCCGGTCTACTTTGCAGAGGAGGGTGTGTGAACCCTATCCACATCCGTTATCGTAGTCTGAACATATGTCGCTGTTTTGCAGGAAGAATCGTATTAAATTCCCTTCAAAATCATACAGAACCAGTATTTATTCATTCAGAGACGCCTGGAAGCTGTTTACAACGCCAACGGTTGTTCCACACCGTATTAGGCATCGAAATGTGTTGCGCGTGTGATGTTTCCATATTTCTGACGACCTCTTGTACATACAGAGACAGACAGAAGACAAAGCACAGCGAGAAAGCGACGGTTGGAAATACTGTAAGACTAACAGCACAGGATGAAAACACGGTGGACAGTGAAGGTGAAATGTTCCTCTGAAATACGTACAACTCGAGGACGACACGCACGGGTTAATAACATCACGAATCGTAAGTAGAGCCAGATACCAACTTAACCTTACGCAATCTCTGCTACAAAAATTTGTTACGTCGTAACAACAAGATAATAACAAAGCAACATTTATTACAATGCAAGTTATACACACAAAGAATCGAACGCGTATTAAAAAAAAAAAAAAAAAAAAAAGATACATCAAAATTCGAATCTAGAACACCTGCCAACATGAATAACGCAGACGTACATACTCTCAGAGTAGTGAAGCAACTTAAATCACTTAATAAAAGCAAGTCTTCTGGTCCAGACTATACCAATTACGTTCCTTTCAGAGTATGCTGACGTAACAGCTCCATACTTAACAATCATATACAATTATTCGCTCGACGGAAGGTCCGTACCCAGAGTTTCACAGCTCACACCAATATTCATGAAAGGTTGTAGGAGTAATCCACTAAATTAGGACTAATCCACTACATTACACGCCCATATCATTAACGTCGATATGCAACACCTATTTTGGAACATATATTGTGGTCGAACATTGTGAGTTACCTCGAAGAGAAGGGTGTATTGACACAAAGTCAACATGGATTTGGAAGACATCATTCTTGTGAAACACAACTAGCTCTTAACTCGCACGAACTTTTGAGTGCTATCGACAAGGGATTTCAAATTCATTCCGTTTTTGTGGATTTCCTGAAGGCTTTCGACACTGTACCACATAAGCGGTTTGTAGTGAAATTGCGTGTCTGTGGAATATCGTCTCATTACGTAATTGGATTCGTGATTTCCTGTCAGAGAGGTCACAGTTCGTACTAACTAACGGAAAGACATCGACAACAATAGAAGTGATTTCTGGCGTTCCCCAAGGCAGTGTTATAGGCCCTTAGCTGTTCCTCATCTATATAAACGATTTGGGAGACAATAGTAGCAGCCGTCTTAGTCTGTTTGTAGATAACGCTGTCGTTTATCGACTAATAAACTCGTCAGGAGATCAAAACAAATTGAAAAGCAATTTAGAAAAGATATGTGCATGGTGCGAAAATTGACAATTGACCCTACATAACGAGAAGTGTGAGGTCATCCACATGAGTGCTACAAGAAATACGTTAAACTTCGGTTACACGATAAATCTAAAGGCTGTAAATTCAACTAAATACCTAGGTATTACAATTACGAACAACTTAAATTCGAAGGAACACAAGAAAATGTTGTGGGGAACACTAATCAAGACTGCGTTTTATTGGCAGGATACTTAGGAAATGTAACAGACCTACTAAGAAGACTGCCTACACTAAGCTCGACCGTCCTCTTTTATAATACTGCTGAGCGGTGTGGGATCCTTGCCAGACAAGACTGACGGAGTGCACCGAAAAAGTTCAAAGAAGGGCAGCATGTTTTGTATTATCGCGAAATAGGGGAGAGAGTGTCATTGACATGATACAGGATTTGGGGTGGACATCGTTAAAACAAAGGCGTTTTTCGTTGCAGCGGAAACTTGTCACGAGATTCCAATCAGTAACTCTCTCTTCCGAATGCGAAAATATTTTGCTGTCGCCGAACTACATAGCGAGAAACTATCATTAAAATAAAATGAGGGTATTCGGAGTTCGCACGAAAAGATGTAGGTGTTCGTTTTTTCCGCGCGCTATACGAGATTGGAATAATCGAGAATTGTCAAGGCGTTTCGATGAACCCGCTGCCATGAGGTTAGATGTGATTTGCAGAGTATCGATGTAGATGTAGATTTAGATGAAACAGCCTTTCGTTTATTTGCGTAGACGGGCCGCATTTCCGAGAATACAGTAGAAAGCGTGCGAAAAAAAAAGGGTAAGATCGAGTAGCGGCTCCGTACAAACTTAAATCACGCACACAGACGGTGACAGGTAATAATTTGACGTCGCCCAGTGGTGTTTTGCAAGTGTTTCTACTGGGCGACACTCCGGCGTCTTGTGTGTACGCAGCGCACCCCAGTTATCCGAAGGGGTTAAAGGGGTCCTGTAACTGAACGTGTTGTTTCTAGCTGGGGACTCCTAACATGGCTGAAAGGTGAAGCACAGGCTAAAACCAAGACTGAAAAATCCGTGGTCTCACCAGGATTAGATCCCAAGACTTCTCGCTATGCTGGCATATGCTTTACCGTTTTTTTTCGTTATTGCTCGTTGCATTTGTTTTTTGCGGAGGGCTACCTCGCCGGCTTGCTGCTGGACGAGCAGGCCCGCCATGTATGCAAATACTTGACCTCTAGGTTCTGCTGTCTGCGAGTATCGAAATATGTGACATACCTAGCCGTATCCTTTGATAGAATTGAATTAGAAGTTTTTTTTTTTTTCCTTCATCGGAAAGAACTGTAGACCTTCGTACCTGACATAAATTTTCCCTTGCTACCGCTACACGTTGCTTGAAGAAAAAAGCTTCTTAACAGACGGATAGAGGACAACGCATGGGAAAAAAGTATTTTTTATGTGATACATTAGCAGCTAACAACTTTCGGATTTTTCCGTGAAACTTTGCTTCTTGTCGAATTTCATGATTTTGGGTGAACGGGAAGTACCCTACAGATTTTGACGAGGAATTTCGCGAGTAAGGAAAAATGTGAGATATTCCAGATAGGCATATCTTTTGATTGCATTGACTTACAAGCTTGAATGTTTTACGCCGGGAAGGGACTGCTTGGACTTAAATGCGTGACACAAACATCAACTTGATACGCCTACCCATTGTTGGGAAAAAGACTTCCTAACTGGGGGACAGACATACACGCGAACGATAAACGGCAAAAAATATTTTTTTGTGTCATATGATACCAAATTAAGAATTTTCGGATTCCTACCTTTCCCCGTACTGCGAAACGTTGCTTCTAGTCGAATTTTGTTATTGTAGGTCAACAGGAAGTACCCTACAGGTTTCGATCAATCCGCTTGCGAGTATCGAAATACGTGAAAAAAATGGGGGTCCCTTTTGGTCGCATTTACTTAGAAGCTTACATTTTGCACACTGCCAAGGGCACGTAGACCTTGGTACGACATACAAGTTTTTACTTGGCACCTATAACCATTTGTACTACACTTAAGAGCCAAAGAAACTGGTACATCCGCCTAATATCGTGTAGAAGCAAACACGCAGAAGCGGCGCAACACGACGTGGCATGGACTCGATTAATGTCTGAAGTACTGATGGAGGGAACTGACACCACGAATCCTTCAGGTCTGTCCATAAATCCGCAAGAGTACGAGGGGGTGGAGATCTCTTCTGAACAGCATGTTGCAAGGCATCCCAGACAGATATCCTCAACAATGTTCATTTCTGGGGAGTTTGGTCACCAGCGGAAGTATTTAAAGTCAGAAGAGTCTTCCTCGAGCCACCACTTAGCAAGTCTAGACGTGTGGGGCATCGCATTGTCCTGCTGGCATTGCCCAAGTCCGTCGCAATGCACAGTGGACGCGAATGGACGCAGGTGATCGGGTAGGACGCTTATGTGAATGTCTCCTGTCACACTCGTACCCAGGGGTCCTATATCAGTCCTACTGCACACCTCCCACACCTTTACAGAGCCTCCAACAGCCCGAACAGTCCCCTGCTGACATGCAGTGTCCATGGATTCCTGAGGTTGACTCCACACTAGTACACGTCGATCCGCTCGATACAGTTTGAAACAAGATTCGCCCGACTAGGCAACATGTTTCCAGTCATGAACAGTCCAATGTCAGTGTTGACGGACCCAGGCGCGGCAGAAACCTTTGCGCCGTGCAGCCATCAAGGGTACACGAGTGAGCCTTCGGCTCGAGAAGCCCATATCGATGATGTTTAGTCGAATAGTTAGCACGCTCACACTTGATGCCTCAGCAGGAAGGGTTGAACTTCTGTGATGTTGAACGATTCTCTTCATTTGTCGTTGTACCGTTCTTGCAGGATCTTTTCACGGCCGCAGCGATGTCTGACATAATATGTTTTACCGGATTCCTGATATGCCCGGTACACTCGTGAAATAGTCGTACAGGGAAAATCCGCGACTTCATCGCTACGTCGAAGATGCTGTGTGCCATCGCTCGTGCGCCGACTGTAACACCACGTTCAGACTCGCTTGAATCGTGATAACCTGCCATCGTAGCAGTAGTAACCCACCTAACAACTGCGCCAGACACTTCTTGTCTTACATGGACGTTGCCGACCGCAGCGCCGTTTTTTGTCTGTTTACCTATCTCTGTATTTGAATACCAGTTTCTTTCGCACTTGTCGATCGCTGGTCGATCATCAGCGATCGGCTTGTTATCTTTGGCGCGTCCCCGGGCATGAGGATCTTTGCGTTTCCGGCTGGGGTGCGCGGGACGGCGAGAGGCAGTCGGTTTGGGGCGCCCGGTGAGGCTGGCGGAGTCGTGGCTCGGGCGTAAGCACACGTGTGATGTCTGTTAGGCTGGGGCTCTTTGCTAGTCCTGAAACTCCTGCGGCGGTTACTGGTTGCCTGGAAGGCATCTCACGTAAACTGTGCCGAGCCTCGCAGTGAGAGTGGAGTCGGGAGTTGGTGTCGGCCTAGGGGTTTGTACAAACTGAGGCGCCCGTGTGAGAAGCACGGCGTGGGCCCGTCGGTCGCTTCGTCCTTCTGGCGGCCACCGCGAGCGGATGTTCGGCCGGAGTGTCTGCAGTTTGTGGTGAGCGTAGTGTGGACGAGTTCTCGTAGGATGTGCTCCCGGCCTGACTCTTAGCCTGTGTTACTTGTGGGTGCCGACCCCTTGCCTGCTACTGCTTCCGGGCGTCCTGTAAGATTTCTCAGCAAAACTGTGTTCTTGGGGCATTCTGTGTTTCTGGCTCAGCCTCCACCTAGAAAGGGGAAAGATTTGGAATTCCTTAATGCTGTAATTTAAACATATATAAAACATTGTTCTTTCAGAGTAACCGCCTGTTTCTTTGGGACACTGCAGTTCAAACAGGAGTGGCGGAATGTTAATGAGCATTTGCTATTCGTCAAATGAAGTGTATTTAATGTCTTGTCGTTTTCTGGGGCACGCAGCTGTGTTATTGAACTCATTTTGAAGTGTTCTGTAGGCTGAATGACTGCTCCCCACTTCAGTGTATTCTTTTGAGTAGTACTGAAAGGTTTTTTGGATATTTGTCAGTGGGGTGTATTGATTCAATTTTGTTTTTCTTTCTTTTGAATTACGGTGAATTGATTAGTTTACCTGGTTATTGGCTTAACTCGCGCTTCACGCACTAAATCAGCTGATATTGAAATTGTTTTCTTTTATTCCTGTTTAATGTCAGACAGATTCAAATGTAGCTTCATTTATGTTATTTGGGATAAATGTGTTGGATTGACCTTAATGAATTATGTGCAATGGGGGTAAGGGACCCAGTCCCTCATCAGTGCTTAACAGCGGCGTGTGGTTCGGGTCCTCAGCCCCGTGCTCGGACCACACACGACCAGGAAACAAAATGATCCAATAACGTTCCGTTTGTACCGATTTAGATACGGGATAGTAAAAATGACGACTTTAGCATCGATTTCCAAAAGTCTATGTTTAAACTGACAAGATCGATGTTTAGTACGTATCGTGGATCATCGGATACTCGTGACTGGAGTGCGCGGCTGACACGAGGCCCACACGGAGCCCTGTGCAGCACCAGCCGGCCGCCCCCCGCGGCAGGCGTTTACGGCCGCCTTTTACGACCGCCTGTCTTCTGCCCGCCCCCGCCCCCGCCACCGCCGCCGTCGCCGCAGACGCTCCCTCCCTCATTAAGAGGCGCCGCCCCCTCCGCTTTACGACGCCGCTGCGACCAGCAGATCTTATTTCCTCTCCCGTATCAATCTCCACTGTGGCAGCGACCACCCGACGGCCAGACCGCCGCTCGTCAAGGCCTGCCAGCCCCACGTCCTCGGCCGGACGTTACAGCTATCCCGGAAGACCAGTCCCGTGCCAGATTCCTTCTTTAAGGCCTTCCACCGTCGACAAAACTTCGATTTTCAACGTTTCACGTAATCATTGACCCAAATTTAAAATGCTGTCACGATCTACTTATTAGCACCTATGTTGCTGTTGTTGTCGTGGTCTTCAGAGACTCTCCATGCTACTCTATCCTGTGCAAGCTTCTTCATCTCCCAGTACCTACTGCAGCCTACATCCTTCTGAATCTGCTTAGTGTATTCATCTCTCGGTCTCCCTCTACGATTTTTACCCTCCGCACTGCCCTCCAATACTAAACTGGTGATCCCTTGATGCCTCAGAACATGTCCTACCAACCGATCCCCTCTTCTAGTCAAATTGTGCCACAATCTTCTCCTCTCCGCAATTCTTTTCAATACCTCCTCATTAGTTATGTGATCGACCCATCTAATCTTCACCATTCTTCTGTAGCACCACATTTCGACAGCTTCTATTCTCTTCTTGTCTAAACTATTTATCGTCCATGTTTCACTTCCATAGATGGCTACACTCCATACAAATACTTTCAGAAACGACTTCCTGACACTTAAATCTATACTTGATGTTAACAAATTTCTCTTCTTCAAAACCGTTTTCCGTGCCAGAGACACCCTACATTTCATAACCTCTCTACTTCGACCATCATCAGTTACCTAGCTCCCCAAACAGCAAAACTCATCTACTACTTCACGTTTCTCATTTCCTAATCTAATTCCCTCAGCATCGCCCGATTTAATTCCACTACACTGCATTATCCTCGTTTTGTTTCTGTTGATGTTCATGTTATATCCTCCTTTGAAGACACTGTCCATCCCGTTCAACTGCTCATCCATGTCCCTTGCTGTCTCTGACAGAATTACAAAGTCGTCCGCAGACATCAAGGTTTTTATTTCTTCTCCATCCATTTTAACTCCTACTCCAAATGTGTCTTTTGTTTGCTTTACTGCTTGATCAATATACAGATTGAATTACATCGGGGATAGCCTACAACCCTGTCTCACTCTCATCTCAAGCATTACTTCTCCTTCGCGCCTCTGACATCTGGTTTCTGTACAAATCCAAAATACCCGTTTGCTGCCTGTATTTTACCCCTGCCACCTTCAGAATTTGAAAGAAAGTGTTCCAGGCAACACTTTCAAAAGCTTTCTCTAAGTCTACAAATGCCATAAACGTAGGTTTCTCTTTCCTTAATCTAGCTTCTAAGATAAGTCGTAAGGTCAGTATTGCCTCACGTGTTCCAACATTTCTACGGAATCCAAACTGATCTTCCCCGAGCTCAACTTCTGCCAGATTTTCCATTCGTCTGTAAAGAATTCGCGTTAGTATTTTGCAGCTGTGACTTATTAAACTGATAGTTCGGCAATTTTCACATCTGACAACACCTGCTTTTATTGGGACCGGAATTATTATATTCTTCTTGAAGTCTGAGGGTATTTCGCCTGTCTCATACATCTTGCTCGCCAGATGGTAGAGTTTTATCATCGCAGGCTCTCCCAAGGCTATCAGTAGGTCTACTGGAATGTTGTCTACTCCCGGGGCCTTGTTTCGACTTAGGTCTTTCAGTGCTCTGTCCAATTCTTCACGGAGTGTCATATCTCCCATCTCATATTCATCTACACCCTATTCCATTTTCATAATATTGTCCTCGGGTACATGGCCCTTGGGTAGACTCTCTATATACTCCTTCCACCTTTCTGCTTCCCCTTCTTTTCGTAGATCTGGGTTTCCATCTGAGCTCTTGATATTCATACAAGTGATTCTCTTTTCTCCAAAAGTTTCTTTATTTTTCCTGTAGGCAGTATCTATCTTACCCTTACTGATATGCGCCTCTACATCCTTACATTTGTCCTCTAGCCATCCCTCCTTACCCATTTTGTACTTTCTGTCGATCTCATTTTTTAAACGTTTGTATACCTTTTTGCCTGCTTCATTTACTGAGTTTGTGTATTTCCTCCTTCCATCAATTAAATTCAATATTTCTTCTGTTATCCAAGGATTTCTACTAGCCTCGTCTTTTTACCTACTTGATCCTCTCCTGCCGGCCGTGGTGTCCGTGCGGTTCTAGGCGCTACAGTCCGGAACCGCGCCACTGCTACGGTCGCAGGTTCGAATCCTGCCTCGGGCATGGATGTGTGTGATGTCCTTAGGTTAGTTAGGTTTAAGTAGATGTTAAGTCCCATAGTGCTCAGAGCCATTTGAACCATTTTTGATAGTTGCAATTAATATCTTGAAAGCTAAGTCCGAGGTGATGTTAGTCAGAGATAACTTTTATGTGGAAGAGAGCGTTGTAAGAGCAACGAAGAAATTCAATGCGCCTACAATACTCTGTCACAGAAGAAGGAAGTCGCTTGCTGGCTCTCGTCCTGTAAAGACGTCCGAGAACAAGTCTTAGCTAAGAGTACCGAACGCGACGAGATTGTTTTGCGGTCACAAGTGTTTCTCGCAAGACGTGATTCACCAACTTCGGAAACTGATTTTCTAAGCAGAGACAGGAACTGATAGACGCGTTTAACCGTGCATTTTTTTTTTGTTTTTTTTTTTGTTTTGTTTTAGGGCGCACAACTTCAACGGTCATTAGCGCCCAGACTACGTTAGGAATGCACCGCGAGTCACAAGTTTAAAACAGCAACTAAACGGAAAACACGATAAAAGACAGACTGACAGGCATAGGATTAAAAAAAACAGCATAACCAAATGTCCTTAGAGAGGTTTGTCAACTTGATAAAATGAAGAACGCGAGCAGCTGCTCGTAGGTCATCCGCTAAAATGGCATCCAGAGTACATGGCAGGCCAAGATCAAGACGCAGTGTGTTAAAATCCGGACAGGACGTTAAAATGTGGCGGACCGTCAGCAATTGCCCACATGGGCAGAACGGCGCCGGCGCAGCCGTCAGCAGATGGCGATGGCTGAACCGGAAGTGTCCAATTCGTAACCGGGCCAAAACTACCTCCTCCCGCCGAGAAGGGCGTGAGGAGGACGTCCAAGCCGCGGGAAGAGGTTTCAAGGCCCGAAGCTTGTTGTCTGTAAGTGCAGCCCAATCGGCATGCCACAGCGATAAAATGCGCCGACAAATGACCCTGCTACAATCTGATGAAGGGACACAACAAGAAGCTGTCCGAGGCTGGAGGACCGCAGCCTTGGCCGCGGCATCTGCAGCTTCGATCCCAAGGATACCGACATGGCCAGCAACCCACATAAAGCTAACCGGAGAACCGACGTCCACCAGCTGCTGAAGAGAGCGTTGGATCCGGTGCACGAAAGGGTGAACCGGATACGGATCACTGAGGCTCTGGATGGCGCTCAGGGAATCGGACCAGATGACATATGCAGAATGTCGGTGGCGGCAGACGTAAAGAACAGCCTGGTAGAGGGTAAAGAGCTCAGCTGTGAAGACCGAACAATGGCCATGGAGCCGGTATTTGAAACTTTGTGCCCCGACAATAAAAGAACACCCGACCCCGTCATTGGTCTTAGAACCATCTGTATAAATGAAGGTCATATTAATCAACTTCGAACGAAGTTCGACAAAACGGGAGCGGTATACCGAACCGGGGGTAACCTCTTTTGGGAGCGAGCTGAGGTCAAGGTGAACGCGAACCTGAGCCTGGAGCCAAGGTGGCGTGTGGCTCTCGCCCACTCGAAAGGTTGCAGGGAGTGAAAAATCAAGGTGTTTAAGGAGGGGACGAAAGCGAACTCCAGGGGGCAGCAAGGCAGAGACATACAACCCGTAATGACGGTCGAGAGAGTCGTCAAAAAAGGAACGATAAGACAGGTGTTCGGGCATTGACAGTAGCCGACAGGCATACCGACAAAGCAGTATATCGCGCCGGTAGGTGAGTGGCAATTCACCGGCTTCAGCATGAAGACTCTCTACGGGACTAGTATAAAACGCTCCGATCGCAAGTCGTAACTCCCGATGTTGTATGGAGTTGAGGCGGCGTAAGATGGACGGCCGTGCAGAGGAGTATACAAAGCTCCCATAATCCAGCTTGGAGCGGACGATCGACCGATATAGGCGAAGTAGGACGGTTCGATCCGCTCCCCACGACATACTACATTTAGAGAACGGGTACAACGGGCAGCCAAATATGACACATGTGGAGACCAGCTAAGTTTCCTGTCAAATGTAAGACCTAAAAATTTTGTTGTCTCCACGAATGGGAGAGCAACGGGACCGAGTCGTAAGGACGGTGGGAGAAACTCTTTGTAGCGCCAGAAGTTAATACAGACCGTCTTCTCGGTAGAAAAACGGAAGCCATTGCCGACACTCCAGGAGTAAAGACGGTCAAGAGAACGCTGAAGACAGCGCTCCAGGAAACACGTACGCTGCGCGCTGCAATAGACGGTAAAATCGTCCACGAAAAGGGAGCCTGATACATCAGCTGGGAGGCAATCCATTATTGGATTGATCGCGATGGCGAAGAGAGCGACGCTCAAAACTGAGCCCTGTGGCACCCCATTCTCCTGGCGAAAGGTGTCTGACAGGACAGAACCCACACGTACCCTGAACTGTCAATCCATTAAAAAGGAACGAATAAAAAGAGGGAGGCAACCGCGAAGGCCCCATGTATGCATGGTGCGGAGAATGCCCGCCCTCCAACAGGTGTCGTAAGCCTTCTCCAAATCAAAGAACACAGCCGCAGTCGGGCGCTTCCGCAAGAAGTTATTCATAATGAAGGTCAACAAGGTAACCAGATGGTCAACAGCAGAGCGGCGCCTACGAAATCCACATTGTACAGTGGTAAGTAGGCGTAGAGACTCGAGCAGCCAAACCAATCGAGAGTTAACCATTCGCTCCATCACTTTACAGACGCAGCTGGTAAGCGAGATGGGTCGATAACTGGAAGGCAAGTGCTTGTCGTTCCCCAGCTTAGGAATTGGGACAACAATAGACTCGCGCCAGCATGTGGGAACATGTCCCTCAATCCAGATGCGATTGTAAGTACGAAGAAGAAAACCTTTACCCGCAGGAGAAAGGTTCTTCAGCATCTGAATATGAATAGAATCAGGCCCAGGAGCGGAGGACCGTGATCGGCCAAGTGCGTTTTCGAGTTCCCGCATGGTGAATGGGGCATTATAAATTCCACGATTCGAGGAGCGGAAGTTAGGTGGCCTAGCCTCCTCTGCCTGTTTGCGGGGGAGGAAGACAGGGTGGTAATGAGCGGAGCTCGAAACCTCTGCGAAAAAGCGGCCGAAGGCATTGGAGACACCCTCAGGGGCCACAAGGACGTCATTCGCGACCGTCAAGCCAGAAACTGGTGGGTGGACCTTAGTGCCAGATAGCCGGCGCAGGCTACCCCAGACAACAGAAGAAGGGGTAAAACTGTTGAAGGTGCTTGTGAAAGCAGCCCAGCTGGCTTTCTTGCTTTCTTTAATAATACGACGACACTGAGCACGTAATCGTTTATAATTGATACAATTCGCCACTGTAGGGTGGCGTTTAAAGGTGCGTAAAGCACGTCGACGAGCACGTAAAGCGTCTCTACATGCTGCGGTCCACCAGGGGACCGGTACGCGACATGGAGAAGAAGTAGGGTGAGGGATGGAATATTCAGCAGCAGTGAGAATGACTTCCGTGAGGTGTGCGACCTGACGATCGCAGCTTGTATAGGTTTGATCCTGAAAGGTCGCCCTGGAAGAGAAGAGCCCCCAGTCTGCTTTGGAGATGGTCCAACTAGATGAGCACGGACAGGGGGTATGCTGCAGGAGATGGATAACACACGGGAAGTGGTCGCTCGAATATGTATCAGAAAGTGCATACCACCCAAACCGGCGTGCAAGTTGGGGAGTACATATAGAGAGGTCTAAATGGGAATAGGTGTGAGATGTGTCCGAAAGAAAAGTAGGGGCGCCAGTATTGAGGCAACAAGATTGAGCTGGTTGAAAAGGTCTGCTAACAGGGAGCCCCTCGGGCAGGATGCTGGAGAGCCCCAAAGGGGATGGTGGGCATTGAAGTCTCCAGTTAACAAAAATGGTGCAGGTAGCTGAGCAATAAGTTGCATCATGTCTGCCCTGGTAACGGCAGACGACGATGGAGTGTAAACGGTACAAATGTAAAATGTAAAAGTGGGGAGAGTAATGCGGATGGCAACTGCCTGCAGGCCGGTGTGCAACGTGATGGGATCGTGGTAAATATCATCCCGGACCAGCAACATAACCCCTCCATGAGCCGGGATACCTACCACAGGGGGTAGGTCAAAACGCACAGAGGTGTAGTGTGCCAAGGCAATTTGATCGCATGGGTGTAGCTTCGTTTCCTGGAGGGCTACGACGAGCGAACGGTGCAAGCGGAGCAGCAACTTCAAGTCCTCTCGGTTGGAGTGAATGCTGCGAATATTCCAGTGAATAAGTGCCATCGTAAGAAGAAAAGGAAGATGAAAGAAGGGGTCACCTCTAAGGCCGCTGAGGGCCTGGCTTCGAGCGAGCACTGCCGCCGCTATCAGTAGGCGGACAGTCTTCGTCCATTGGGTCTATAGGTTCATCGGCCATCTTGGGAAGATGGCCGGGAGGGGGAGCTTCCTCCGCCGGTGAACGGCCAGATGTTCGGCTACCAGCGGTGCGGCCAGGCGAAACGGATGACGGCCTGGGGCGGCAACCGCTGGGTGGCGCAGGAGAAGAAATGCGCCGTGACGGAGAAGGAGAACTGTGCTTCCTATGAGCCTTCTTGGAAGGTCGTTTGGTGGAAGTACCGGTCGATGGCTGGGAGGTCGAGGTACGTAGGAAGTCTGCACGGGACGGTTCCTTCTTGAAGGCCCGTGCACCTGACTTCTGGGTCTTCGTCTTAGCGGAAGCTGATGAAGGGGCTGGTGTCTGTGGGGTGATGGGAGGAAGAGGAGACGTCGACCGCGCGATCTTAGCACTGGCCGAACGGACGACCGTGGTGCTGAAGGTCAGATCGCATGTCTGGGTTGCCACCTCCCTGGTAGTCCGAGGAGAGGCGAGGACAGTACTGTATTTCCCCGCTGGGAGCAGCGTGGGCTTCCTACTAGCCAATAGCTTGCGAACAGCCGAGGTGGACACTTTCTCTTTGACCCGAATTTCTTGGATACAGCGTTCTTCCTTATAGACAGGACAGTCGCGGGAGGATGCGGCATGGTCACCCTGACAGTTCACACAACGAGGAGACGGAGGTGGACAGTCACCCTCATGGGCATCCCTGCCACAAGTGACACATTTAGCCGCATTGGAACAAGACTGTCGAGTGTGATTGAAACGCTGACACTGGTAACAGCGCGTAGGTGTCGGGACATAGGGGCGAACAGAAATAACCTCGTAGCCCGCCTTGATGCGCGATGGCAGCTTAACACTATCGAAGGTCAAGAAAAGTGTCCGGGTCGGTACAAGGTCATTGTTGTCCATAGGGTCATGAAAAAGGTCATCTGTCACGCCCTGCTCAGCGAGGAAAGATTGAATCTCCTCGTCAGTCAATCCGTCGAGGGAGTTAGTATAGACCACACCACGAGACGAATTCAAAGTTCGGTGAGCCTCCACCCGCACAGGGAACGTGTACAGGAGTGTGGCCCGAAGCAGTTTTTGTGCCTGAAAGGCGCTCTCAGTTTCTAGTAACAAGGTACCATTACGCAACCTGGTACAAGATTTGACAGATCCGGCTATGGCATCTACGCCCTTCTGGATAACGAAAGGGTTGACAGAGGAAAAATCCTTTCCATCCTCAGATCGAGAAACGACGAGGAACTGTGGGGTAGGCGGTAGTACTTTCGTCACTGGGGGCTGGTCATGTTTCCGTTTGTGGGCAGATGTCGAGAGAGAAGAAGAGAAATCCATTGCGGAGGAATCCCCCATGATTGCCAGCGTCTCCGATGGCGCGCTCCTTCCTTAAGGGGACCCTCTCAGAGGGCACTCCCGCCTTAGGTGACTGTTTACACCTCAGGTCACACCTCCCGAGAAACAGACGGAGGGACCAATCGGCATGGTCAGAAGGTATCAGCTCAGGCAATCACCCCTCCCTGGGCCTGGCCTTTACCAGGGGGTACGTGCGTGCCTTACTTGTCTACCCAGGGCGGGGAATTACGCGTTACCCCGTCACCGGCTACGCGTGCGAACGCGTGGGTCGGCCTTTAGGCGCGCACAGGGAGGAAGGAAGAAGAAGAAAAAGAAGAGAGAGAGGGAGAGAGAGGACAGACTGTCTCAAACGCCGAGGCGGAGACCAGAGAAGGCAAGGAGAAGAAGGCAAGGAGAAGAAGGCAAGGAGAAGAAGGCAAGGAGAAGAAGGCAAGGAGAAGAAGGCAAGGGAAAGAGTAAGGAAGACAGATGGAGAAGAACAAAGAAAGGAACCAACCAAAGAAGGAAGAAACGAGTAGTGAAAAACCAAAAAGACCACAAATAGAGGTCGTGGGACCGTCCGTCTCCGGACGCAGGCGCTAACTACCCCCTTGAGGGGGAGGGACTCCTTTTAGTCGCCTCTTACGACAGCCAGGAAGACCTCGGGCCTATTCTAACCCCCGGACCCACAGGGGGGGATAACGGGTTAATTGAACTTTATTCACGAAACTAGTGAATATTGGACTTGAGTTTCAAATAGTTGGAACTAAAAGAAGAGTGGATAGTATATCAAAGGACTACACTCAGTTAGTCTCGAGTAGGACACAATTACACGACTTCACGAAGATAATACAAGTACGCTGAAGAGTCAAGTTGTCGTAATGGTCAAGAAACTTAATTTTAATATAACTGACTTTCTACAACGAAATTTTTCACTCTACAGAGGAGTGTGCGGTGATACGAAACTTCCTGGCAGATTACAACTGTGTGCCGGACCGAGACTCGAACTCGGGACCTTTGCCTTTCGCGGGCAAGTGCTCTACCATCTGAGCTACCCAAGCACGACTGACGCCCGGTACTCACAGCTTTACTTCTGCCAGTACCTCGTCTCCTGCGCAGGAGAGCTTCTGTAAAGTTCGGAAGGTAGTACTGGCAGAAGTAAAACTGCGAGTACCGGGCGTGAGTCGTGCTTGGGTAGCTCAGATGGTAGAGCACTTGCCCGCGAAAGGCAAAGGTCCCGAGTTCGAGTCTCGGTCCGGCACACAGTTGTAATCTGCCGGGAAGTTTCAGAACTGACTTTACCAACCAACTGCGTGTGCGTGTGATGTGAAAGTTATAAAGTATTTAGTGGCCAAGGAACAATAAACTTTTCGTTCCAAGTAAAATATCAAGCGTGGACTACATTGTTAAGTGATTTAATCAAATGGTTCAAATGGCTCTGAGCACTACGGGACTTAACATCTGAGGTCAACAGTCCCCTAGAACTTAGAACTACTTAAACCTAACTAACCTACGGACATCACACACATCCATGCCCGAGGCAGGATTCGAACCTGCGGCCGTAGCGGTCGCGCGGTTCCAGACTGAAGCGCCTAGAACCGCTCGGCCACACTGGCCGGCAGTGATTTACTCAATGATAGTTAACCAACGACTCTTCAGTAGGTACAGTTTAATCTGAATATCAAAATACGTACTTCATTAATTGAAAAAGAGAACTTTTAAACTTTTTTTTTTTAACATTACGGCGTAGGTTCACTCAGACGCGATCAGAGAGTATCTGTGCATCTCGCTTCGTACAGGTTCAACAACTCCATAGCACCGAGCCAACAACGTACGAGAAGACTGATAAATACACTGTTTCCTCGCAATTGGTGGTGTGTACGATGCGGATGGGATAAGATTTAACAACTACTGCATGTCCGGGCAGTGAATCATTCAATCTTAAATCAGAAGAAGCATCCATCGTAGGAGTTCGCATTTCTGTCTCCCGTCCACCAGCGGGGACCTACGTCATCGCGCATCGTGTCTCAGCTGCACTGCGAGAGCTGAGGCAGCAGCAGCAGCAGCAGCTCTGCGGCGTCGACAGTACCAGCACGCGGTCGGAGTGCGGGGACGCCACGCAAGGCAGCCGCACCTTTGAAGACACGTGGCGACGTGCCCGTGTTTTGGGTGGAACGGCGGCCAGTACCTCTCTCTCTCTCTCTCTCTCTCTCTCTCTCTCTCTCTCTCTCTCTGTCCCACAGCGCTCTGTGCTCGCCACCTGAAGCGTGGTCTGGTTTTCCGCGTCGCCTGCCAGCGGCGTCTAATCTGGCCGGACCGGTGCCACGCCGCCAACTCCGCGAACGCAAATATCCCGCGCCGATAAGCCCGGCCGGCGGCGATCGGGAAGAATAGCCGGGCTGCCACGCCGCCGGAATAGTCGCTCCACTCTGACCGGCTCCCCCATTTAGCGCAAAGCCGGCAGCGCTCCTCAAATAGGCGGCTGCCGGACCTTCCGACTCGGCCACACGGCGTGTCTCACCCACGCCCCCCTCACTCCGCGGTCCATCTCACGGTGTGCAGCGGACAGCCCCTTCTATACCTCTGTCGTCTCCCTACCTCACCCCCCGCTCCCTTTTCCTGCTGCAGTCCCAAATGATCTCGCAAAGAACTTCTCCTCAGCGATTTGATTTATACTGACAGGGTGCGTACCGCACGACTCTGACTACAAAATGAGATCAAAAGTATCCGGACACCCCGAAGAACATACGTTTTTCACATTAGGTGCATTGTGCTGCCACCTAGCGCTACGTTTGACCTCAGTAGTCATCAGACGTCGTGAGAGAGCAGAATGGGGCGCTCCGGCGATCTCACGGACTTGGAACGTGGTCAGGTGGTTGGGTGTCACTTGTGTCACACGTTTGTACGCGAGATTTCCACACTCCTAAACGTCCCTGGCTCCACTGTTTCCGATGCGATAGTGCAGTGGAAACGTGAAGGGACACGTACAGCATAAAAGCGCACAAGCCGACCTCGTCTGTTGACTGACAGAGACCGCCGACCCAGGCCATCACACAGCAATTCCAAACTGCATCAGGATCCACTGCACGTACTATCACAGTCAGCCGGGGGGTGAGAAAACTTGGATTTCCTGGCCGACCGTCTGCTCATGAGCAACACATCACGCCGGTAAATGCCAAACGGCGCCTCGCTCGCTGTAAGGAGCGTAAACATTACACCATTCAACAGTGGACAAACGGTGTGTGGGGTGACGAATCACGGTACACAATCTGGCGACCCGATGGCAGGGTGTAGGTACGGTTCAAATGGCTCTGAGCACTATGCGTCTTAACTTCTGAGGTCATCAGTCGCCTAGAACTTAGAACTAATTAAACCTAACTAACCTAAGGACATCACACACATTCATGCCCGAGGCAGGATTCGAACCTGCGACCGTAGCGGTCGCTCGGTTCCAGACTGTAGCGCCTAGAACCGCACGGCCACTCCGGCCGGCGGTGTGGGTACGGCGAATGCCCGGTGAACGCCATCTGTCAGCGTGTGTACTGCCAACAGTAAAATCCGGAGGTGGGGGTGTTATGGTGTGGTCGTGTTTTTCATGGAGGGGGGTTGCACCCCTTGTTGTTTTGCGTGGCACTGTCACAGCACAGGGCTACATTCATGTTTTAAGCACCTTCTACATCTACATCTAAATCTACATCCATACTCCGCCAGCCACCTGAAGGTGTTTGGCGCAGGGTACCTTTAGTGCCTCTATCGGTTCTCCCTTCTATTCCAGTCTCGTACTGTTCGTGGAAAGAAAGATTGTCAACATGCCTCTGTGTGGGCTCTAATCTCTCTGATTTTATCCTCATGGTCTCTTCGCGAGATATGCATAGGAGGGAGCAATATACTGCTTGACTCTTCGGTGAAGGTATGGTCTAGAAACTTCAACAAAAGCCCGTACCGAGCTACTGAGCGTCTCTCTTGCAGAGTCTTCCCCTGGAGTTTATCTATCATCTCCGTAACGCTTTCGCGATTACTAAGTGATCCTGTAACGAAGCGCGCTGCTCTCCGTTGGATCTTCTCTATCTCTTCTATCAACCATATCTGGTACGGATCCCACATCGATCAGCAGTATTCAAGCAGTGCGCGAACAAGTGTACTGTAACCTACTTCCTTTCTTTTCGGATTGCATTTTTTCCCATCTGATGTGATTTGTCGTTCCCGTGGTGGATGGGCTTACGTAACAGTATTTCACCTGTACACCCACGCAAACTGAGTAGTACAGTTTGTTTAACGTCAAACGTACACTTAGTTATTGTTGTATGATTCATTTGTCATTTGCAGTCGACCACTATTAAATTATGATGCTTACAGTGCCATCCATTGCTGCATTTTGTAACTATTTATTTTTCTTCTGGCCTACGTTTTCCCCCTTCTCCGATAATATTCCGTTGCAATTTGACATCATTCTGAGCAGTGGTGTTATATCTACAGCAGTTTGAAAGTTTAACTTTAATTATAATCACCCTATACGCTCAGCTCACAACGTTAAAAGATTATTGCCATAGCCATCGCTCCGAGTCAAAATTTAGTATTCAGAGAATATCGTTAATACTGTGGCGAGCCGAAGGTAACCGAGACGCGTGCCACTCATTTTGGAAAATTGCTGGTAGGTGAAACTGGTTACAGTGCAATCTTTTACAATTATCCAGCACCTAAAAAGAAAAATATTTTATAGTGAGAGGATGCTAAAAGTCTTTAAAGTAGCCGGACTGGCCATAAAAAATTGTCTCTGCCAACATGATTAGTGGCAGCACTACGCACCGGTGTGACGCCAGGGCAAAGTAAAAGCAGACCGCTCGAACGACAAAGAGAGACCACTTGGCTGTCCACGTGGACAGTGACGTCACGTACTCAGCACATTTACAGTCCACTCGCTATAGCATATTTATGTTCTTTTCTTTTAGGTGCGGCCAAATTTTAAAACATAGCTCTGTAACCGTAAGTTCGACCTACCAACAAAAATGTGGTAAAAAGGTATGAATACATAGTTTTGTGTGCTCTTCAAATCTGTAAATACGATTTAAAAACTAATATTGACATGTATATAAACAGTAAAGAACATTCTTTATGTTCAACAGCCATAAAATAAAAAACGCATTGTAGATGCTGCAACTGCAGTGAAACGTGTTTGGGATGAAAAATAAAAGTGTGTTTTGCTAAAGGCGGACCCCATCCAAAAACATATGTAGTGTGTGTTTTTCATGAACGCCGCCCGTTAAGAGGTTTCACGTAAAAAATTCGGAGGCATTAGTTTTCAACACGCCCTCACACTTTCGTCTGAGAAGGCGTTGACAGTAGTTGCTGTTTTAATTTTGTTTGGATTTCGTAGGGCTGTCTGCTACACCAAGCGGAGTGCTACGTTCTCATTATTTGGTACTGTTTTCCTTACTGAAAGCATGCCAGTCCGGTAACGCAGTTGGCCGAGAATTACGCACAAAGAATATTGTTTCAGCTCCGTCACTGGCGAGCGTGCGTGTGTGTGTGTGTGTGTGTGTGTGTGTGTGTGTGTGTGTGTGTTTCGACTACCGGACCGCTATTGCCGCTGTGTCCGTTCCGCCGCCGCTCCGAAGTAAACTCACTACTCACCAGTGCAGGCAGGACACACGGGCTGGGAGGCGCAGTCAGTCGCCTCTGACGTTGCGGAGACTCACCTGAAACAAAGGAAACGCACACGTCGCTTAGGAGTGGCGACCTGCGCTGCTGCTTCTGTTGACGTGCGACACTGACACAAAGCAAGGTGACGTGTACAACGCCCACGGTGTCCCTCATTAAATACTGTACAGAGAGCCACTCCTCACAATGACGTCTCATTTGAGCAGCATACTATTCACGGGCGGGGAAACATCGTGACAATAAAGTAAGGAAACTATGAGTTTCCGTCCGTACCTCGTGGTCTAATGGCTAGTGTTGTTGCCTCTTGATCAGGGCGGGGGACCTGGGTTCGATTCCCGGCAGAGTTTGGGATTTTCTCTGCCCGGTTGGTTGTTTTTGGGGAAGGAGACCAGACAGCGAGGTCATCGGTCTCATCGGATTAGGGAAGAACGGGGAAGGAAGTCGGCCGTGCCCTTTGAAAGGAACCATACCGGAATTTGCCTGGAGCGATTTAGGGAAATCACGGAAAACCTAAATCGGGATGGCCGGACGCGGGATTGAACCGTCGTCCTCCCGAATGCGAGTCCAGTGTCTAGCCACTGCGCCACCTCGCTCGGTTCTCTGCCCGGTATAACTGTCCACGTCGTGTTGTGCCGACTCCACTGTAGCTTGAATGGATTTTTAAGTTTGTTTCATATGCCCGACTTGTAATTTCACCACCCAAGTCTCCAGGGTTGAGCAGTTATTGCCGGTTGACGACACGCAATACAGTTTGTTAAAACGGAGTTCGCCGTTATTAATTATGTTTTTAGATTTAATTTTATTACTCGTACAGAGACTCAACGTTCCTTTACTTAACAGCGCCTCGTCAAAATAAGTATGAAATGCTAATGTCTTTGCAATACATAAAGTCGGCTATTTAAAGTTCGTACCTATTTTGCCATTTTAGAGAAGAGAAACCCTAAGCGCTTCTGCTTCTATAGTCTCAGTATCAAATGTTGACTAATTTCAATTTACTTCCTATCTCAGTTCAGTATTTAACACAAATTATATATCAATGTCATTTCAGAGGTATTACGTCGGTTCCACACTAACGGAATAACACGTAATTGTCATTTAACACCACTTTTATTAATAATCCTTTTTCTTATGACGTAAATGTCACTATGTAGGAGGAAAGAGGGAGTGACCCTAATCATGAGATGATAGCTTTTAATGAGCCCCCAATCGTTAATTAAATAAAAAGTCACGTTCAAGGGTGATACGCGAACAACTTCCGTTACGTCCGTTTTCACGTATCTCTCAAAACTAATCCTCTCGCCCGCAATTCAAATTAACACTGACGTTAACCCCTTTTGTCGGAACATCGAATCGTAACTATGATGTGAAAGTTTATTATAGTCCCCGAATTAATACCTTTCAGATACGCGCACGACCGAACAGCAGAAGGCCGGCCGGTGTGGCCGTGCGGTTCTAGGCGCTTCAATCTGGACCCGCGTGACCGCTACGGTCGCAGGTTCGAATCCTGCCTCGGGCATGGATGTGTGTGATGTCCTTAGGTTAGTTAGGTTTAAGTAGTTCTGAGTTCTAGGGCACTGATGACCATAGATGTTAAGTCCCATAGTGCTCAGAGCCATTTTTGAAGAGCAGAACGGAACACAAACGACTTGTTTTAACAACGCAATGACGTTACATTACGACAATGTCCGCCCAATGAACATACCTTTGACTTTATCTTTTCTACTCTGCTTAATTAAATTATTCCTAATTAGAATTTATTCAGCTATTTAACAAAAACATCTGACAAAAAATAAAATAATTTTATCCCAACGTAAAAGATCCGTTATACTAGTTTATGTTGTTCTCATCATATGATGATAATTATCATCATCATCATCATCATCATCATCCGTGACACCGGCTAGACTGGATTGTGTGAAAAGTGGGACTCTGTACGGGCGCGGCCCACAAACCAATAATAATAATAACATTAACAAAATCATCATCGTCATCATGAACCTCCGTTTGTGTCAGAGACGAGACGCCCAGCGTGGTCCTCTCCACGCAGGAGCGCGTGCTGCTGGCTCAAGTTCTTTAACAAGAACAGTGGCTGTGCGCCAGTGGTTCTGTGCAAGCGCCAGGCACTCGGAGGTGTGGAAAAAAAAACAACATTGGTCCGATGTCTCCTAAGGGTATGAAGAAAATGATTAGAAAATTCGAAGACGCGAGTTCTTTTGAGGTGCAGTGTGGCAAAGGGCGGAAAGCAGTTGATCCGAATTGTGGCCACAGCACTGGAGGAGGGGTCGAGCGGTGGAGTGGCAACGCGCAGTCCACGTGGAGTTGCCCGAATGGTGGACAGTCCTGGGAGCACGGCGAAACGGCCTGCACTGCTATCCGTACAAAATGAGCCGTGTCCAGCTGACAAACGTTCCCTCTGGGATTTCTGGCTCACGTGGGAGTGGGCAGTGGATAGCCCATTGTGACCAACCGAAGGCTACATCCATCTCCGAGGACGTACGAATACGCAGAACTGCAGAATATGGGCAACGGAACACGTGTACGCAGACCAACCGGTAGCAGTCCATTCTGGAGAGGTGAGTGCGCGGTGCGTGTTGACGGCGCCGCTGACCGCACGGTCGCGCTTCTCTCTGACGAGTCCCGACATCTGTGCCGCCAGTGGCGTGTCGTTGCGCGTCAACGTCATTCCGAGCACTCGACTGCTCGGATGTGCGGGTGGGATCATTTTGATGCGAGGTGGCTCCTGCAGAGGCATTTCGGGACTGCTAGGAATGGAATGGACAGTGTCTTGAAAGGAGGATATAAGATGAACATCAACAAAAGCAAAACAAGGATAATGGAATGTAGTCGAATTAAGTCGGGTGATGCTGAGGGAATTAGACTAGGAAATAAGACACTTAAAGTAGTAAAGGAGTTTTGCTATTTGGGGAGCAAAATAACTGATGATGGTCGAAGTAGAGAGGATATAAAATGTAAACTGGCAATGGCAAGGAAAGCGTTTCTGAAGAAGAGAAATTTGTTAACATCCAGTATTGATTTAAGTGTCAGGAAGTCATTTCTGAAAGTATTCGTATGGAGTGTAGCCATGTATGGAACTGAAACATGGACGATAAATAGTTTGGACAAGAAGAGAATAGAAGCTTTCGAAATTTGGTGCTACAGAAGAATGGTGAAGATTAGATGGGTAGATCACATAACTAATGAGGAGGTATTGAATACAATTGGGGAGAAGAGGTGTTTGTGGTACAACTCGACAAGAAGAAGGGACCAGTTGGCAGGACACGTTCTGAGGCATCAAGGGATCACAAATTTAGCATTGGAGGGCAGCGTGGAGGGTAAAAATCGTAGAGGGAGACGAAGAGATGAATACACTAAGCAGATTCAGAAGGATGTAGGTTGCAGTAGGTACTGGGAGATGAAGAAGCTTGCACAGGATAGAGTAGCATGGAGAGCTGCATCAAACCAGTCTCAGGACTGAAGACCACAACAACAACAACAAGGACTACCAGCCGTCATTCCCCTACGGCCTGGTCGTCCGAAACACCTCAGTCCGCGTCACTTACGGCTGGCTGTTTGAAAGATGCCCTGTTCGCAGCTCAACTGAAGCCACGCACTGGGTAACGCATCCGCACAACTTTAGCCCCGAGGCGGTTCGATCTGTTGTGAAACGGAAATGCTGTTTCTCTATTTCATCTATCATTTGTAGCCGACCCCATTTACGTCAAAACGCTTAAAGCGCCTTCTGTTGGTAAAATTTTCGTTAAATGTTTGTTCTTCACAATGTTTCCGCCGGCGTCAATCGTGTGCTTTTGAAATTTGACGTCATTTTGGGGAGTGGTTCTCTTTCTACTGCGTTTCTACACTGGATCTTTAATTATGGTCACCCTGTACAGTATCTAAACTGTCCAGACAGCTATTTGTGGGGCTTAATATTTAAGTATCTGCGCTAGCAGAACAGAAAAGCGAGAAACACTTACTGGACTCACCAAAACGAAACAATAGTACACTCTCCTAAAGAACAACAGACTCGATCCCAACTGCGCATCGTCACAAATAACAATAGAAAGACCCGTCTCTTCTACAATGTCGAGACTACACCGTGTCCATCTGCAAGAGATCGGCCAGCCACAAGAGACTTCTGGCCGTGGCTGTCACTGTGGCAGGTCTGCGTACGTCCGAGCGGTCGGTCGAACAGCCCTTTGCCGGCAGTGCGCCGCCCTGTAAAGCCCGTTTCGCGGATGTATCTGCCGGAACTATTTGCGATCACGTGCGTTGCGTAGGAAAGTAGTTCCTGGGCTAGACGGGTAGCGGTCCCTGGCGGCGTCGGTGGTTGTATTGTGATGTGGCCGCCAGTAAATATTTGTGTTGACAACACACACGACGTAGGTGTGTCGGTTGGACGCGAAATGGGGTGCCGATGCAATAGGCGCTACAATGTATCAAGTGGGCGGCCACAGCAAATATGGCAAAGTACACGCTTCACCATTCAACACATTTTGAATCCTCGTCGAGGTTCTGATTGTTTCAGAGGTGATGGCATCCCACTCTCGCGACGGGACAGCAGAGAAGATACCGATGTTCGACGCTGCGGTGTGGAGTGAGGTCTACATTCTGACTTCTCCCAGAGGTTCAGGTCGGCGCTCTGGGCTGGCCAAACAGTTTGTGCAGTGTCGCTGTCCACAAACCACTGCCTCACAGATGATGCTCGACGGCATGCTGACACAGTCATATTCTCCAGACTATTGGTATACTCTACGCACTACAGAATTTTGCACAGTATGTTCACATCCTTCCGCGTTTACCGTTTCCTTGAGCACAATAAGTGAACTACATCGTAACTGTGGCAAACACCTGCACAGACTGAAACCTGCTCACTCGAACTTTACTGTCGGCACTACGGTGTGATGCCGAGTACTGCATCCACATCGCCACCGTGCGCAGCGCGGTCAGTCCCCCCAAGCCAGTCGTCTCCAGTGGCGCCGCCTCTCTCCAGTACCTCAAGTGTCGCTCAGTACTTGTTACAACAGTACGTCGCTCATCAGAGGCTTTTCGGCTACTGTACCCCAGACTTTTTAACTCCCTACGCTCAGTCATTGTACTGTGCATTAAGCCTCCGACTCCTACCAGTTCCGATAAGGAAAAGCATACACATTAAGAACCCTGAAGAATGCGTTTGACAATAGAACACAGATTCGCTGCTCCGGTGTCACATTGCTCGATCGCTAGACCAGTGGTGGTGCCCTTGCCGAATGGCATCTGCCTTGTGCGTACCCCGCGTGGCAATGTTTAGTACGGAAAGGCATGTACCAAAGCTGGAAACTGTGTCTGTGTCTCCAGGCACCATATTTCAGCATGCGAAGTACCCAGACAGCATTCGTCCTGTATCTGAACACGAGAGCACTTACACGGCCAACTGATGTGGCTCGCAATTTGCACGTTGACTGCGTACAACCTAACATGGAAGACTGTATGATATTTTAGCTCAACTCCCTCACGCTTTTGAGAAAACCACCTATAAAGTTTCTTGACAAAAAATAAAAACACCTACAGCCGTCCTTATGATTTTATTTTATTTTGTCGCTAGTAGTTTCGACGCTTCATTGCGTCATCTTCAGGCTGTTTTGATGCGGTACAGGTTGATACGATCCTCATGCATAACACATCGGTTGCAAGCATCACTGGACTCGCTGATAATCTGAAACTCACGTGGCAGCACTCCAACCATCCCATAAAACCATAAAAACGGCTGTAGGTGTTTTTATTTCTTGTCACGATAGTAAATGGCCGTCGTCCCAGAGACGTCCTTCTAAAAGGATGGACATACAAAAGTCTAAAGTTTCTTTCCCCGATTTGTGTGAAAATGTGCGTCTGCAGACACCACATTTGATGACCAAATATGTTCAGTTTTCAACAGTCTATCCATACTGCCAATTCTGAATCGATTGCGCATCACGAATTTTAGAGGTTTTTTCTCAAAAGCGAGAGAGGGTTGAGCTAAAATATAATACAGGCTTCCATGTTAGGTTGTACACAGTCAACGTGCAAATTGCGAACCACATCAGTTGGCCGTGTCTGAGGCCTTTCCCATCTAAATGCTCTCGTGTTCAAATACAGGACGAATACATTCTGGGTACTTTGCATGCTGAGATATGGTGCCTGGAGACACAGACAAGTTTCCAACTTCCCTACATGTCTTACTGTGTTAAACTTTTGTCTTAAACATTGCTGCATGGGGTAGTCGCCGCGGTCTCGGGCGTCTCGCCACAGTTAGCGCAGATCCCTCCATCGGAGGTTCGAGTCCTCCCTCGGGCATGGGTGTATGTTGTCCTTAGTATACGTCAGTGTTAAGTAGTGTGTAAGCCCAGGGACCGATGACCTCAGCAGTTTCGTCCCACAGAACTTACCACAACTTCCCTAAATTTTTCTTAAACATTAGAGCTCTTAACAAGTAGATTGTCGCAGCATTTTAAATTTGAAAATCTGGTCAATAATTATAAGGCACTATACACATTTCGTGATGACTGCGTGTTGTGTGATGTCCTTAGGTTAGTTAGGTTTAAGTAGTTCTAAGTTCTAGGGGACTGATAGCCATCAATGTTAAGTCCCATAGTGCTCACAGCCATTTGAACCCTGCAGCTTTGCCCACATATGCGTTCAACATGCATAGCAAATACACCACCTTCTCCCCCTCTCTCTCTGTCCACCTCTTCCTCCTCCTAGCTCTATTTCCACCTCCCCACTCCCTCTATCTCTTTGTCTACTCCTCCCTCCTGTCCCTACCCCCATGAACTATGGACCTTGCCGTTGGTGGGGAGGCTTGCGTGCCTCAGCGATACAGATGGCCGTACCGTAGGTGCAACCACAACGGAAGGGTATCTGCTGAGAGGCCAGACAAACATGTGGTTCCTGAAGAGGGGCAGCAGCCTTTTCAGTAGTTGCAGGGGCAACAGTCTGGATGACTGACTGATCTGGCCTTGTAACACTAACCAAAATGGCCTTGCTGTGCTGGTACTGCAAACGGCTGAAAGCAAGGGGAAACTACAGCCGTAATTTTTCCCGAGGGCACGCAGCTTTACTGTATGCTTAAATGATGATGGTGTCCTCTTGGATAAAATATTCCGGAGGTAAAATAATCCCCCATTCGGATCTCCGGGCGGGGATTACTCAAGAGGACGTCGTCATCAGGAGAAAGACAACTGGCATTCTACGGATCGGAGTGTGGAATGTCAGATCCCTTAATCGGGCAGGTAGGTTAGAAAAATTTAAAAAGGGAAATGGATAGGTTGAAGTTAGATATAGTGGGAATTAGTGAAGTTCGGTGGCAGGAGGAACAAGAACAGGTGAGTACAGGGTGATAAATACAAAATAAAATAGGGGTAATGTAGGAGTAGGTTTAATAATGAATAAAAAATAGGAGTGTGGGTAAGCTACTACCAACAGCATAGTGAACGCATTATTGTGGCCAAGATAGACACGAAGCCCATGCCTACTACAGTAGTACAAGTTTATATGCCAATTAGCTCTACAGATGATGAAGAAATTGATGAAATGTATGATGAGATAAAAGAAATTATTCAGGTAGTAAGGGAGACGAAAATTCTATATTCATGGGTGACTGGAATTAGAGAGTAGGAAAAGGGAGAGAAGGAAACATAGTAGGTGAATATGGATTGGGGCTAAGAAATGAAAGAGGAAACCGCCTGGTAGAATTTTGCACAGAGCATAACTTAATCATAGCTAACACTTGGTTCAAGAATCATGAAAGAAGGTTGTATACATGGAAGAATCCTGGAGATACTAAAAGGTATCAGATAGATTATACAATGGTAAGACGGACATTTAGGAACCAGGTTTTAAATTGTAAGACATTCCCTGGTGCAGATGTGGACTCTGATCACAATCTATTGGTTATGAACTGTACATTAAAACTGAAGAAACTGCCAAAAGGTGGGAATTTAAGGAGATGGGACCTGGATAAACTGACTAAACCAGAGGTTGTACAGAGTTTCAGGCAGAGCATAAGGGAACAATTGACAGGAGCGGGGGAAAGAAATACAGTAGAAGAGGAATGGGTAGCTCTGAGGGATGAAGTAGTGAAGGCAGCAGAGGATCAAGTAGGTAAAAAGACGAGGGCTAGTAGAAATCCTTGGGTAACAGAAGAAATATTGAATTTAATTGATGAAAGGAGAAAATATAAAAATGTAGTAAATGAAGCAGGCAAAAAGGAATACAAACAACTCAAAAATGAGATCGACAGGAAGTGAAAAATGGCTAAGCAGGGATGACTAGAGGACAAATGTAAGGATGTAGACGCTTATCTCACTGCCTAGATACTGCCTACAGGAAAATTAAAGAGACCTTTGGAGAAAAGAGAGCCACTTGTATGAATATCAAGAGCTCAGATGGAAACCCAGTTCTAAGCAAAGAAGGGAAAGCAGAAAGGTAGAAGGAGTATATAGAGGGTCTATACAAGGGCGATGACTTGAGGACAATAGTATGGAAATGGAAGAGGATGTAGATGAAGATGAAATGAGAGACACGATACCGCATGAAGAGTTTGACAGAACTGAAAGACCTGAGTCGAAACAAGGCCCCAGGAGTAGACAACATTCCATTGGAACTACTGACGGCCGTGGGAGAGCCAGTCCTGACAAAACTCTACCATCTGGTGAGCAAGATGTATGAGACACGCGAAGTACCCTCAGACTTCAAGAAGAATATAATAATTCCAATCCCAAAGAAAGCAGGTGTTGACAGATGTGAGAATTACCGAACGATCAGTTTGATAAGTCACAGCTGCAAAATACTAACGCGAATTCTTTACAGACGAATGGAAAAAGCCGACCTTGGTGAAGATCAGTTTGGACTCCGTAGAAATGTTGGAACACGTGAGGCAATACTGACCCTACGACTTATCTTAGAAGGAAGATTACCGAAAGGCAAAGCTACGTTTCTAGCATTTGTAGACTTAGAGAAAGCTTTTGACAATGTTAACTGGAATACTCTCTTTCAAATTCTAAAGGTGGCAGGGGTAAAATACAGGGAGCGAAAGACTATTTACAATTTGTACAGAAACCAGATGGCAGTTATAAGAGTCGAGGGGCATGAAAGGGAAGCAGTGGTTGGGAAGGGAGTGAGACAGGGTTGTAGCCTCTCACCAATGTTATTCAATCTGTATATTGAGCAAGCAGTGACGGAAACAAAAGAACAATTCGAAGTAGGTATTAAAATCCATGGAGAAGAAATAAAAACTTTGGGGTTCGCCGATGACACTGTAATTCTGTCAGAGACAGCAAAGGACTTGGAAAAGCAGTTGAACGGAATGGACAGTGTCTTGAAAGGAGGATATAAGATGAACATCAACAAAAACGAAACGAGCATAATGGAATGTAGTCGAATTAAATCGGGTGATGCTGAGGGAATTAGATTAGGAAATGAGACACTTAAAGTAGTAAATGAGTTTTGCTATTTGGGGAGCAAAATAACTGATGATGGTCGAAGTAGAGAGGATATAAAATGTAGACTGGCAATGGCAAGGAAAGCGTTTCTGAAGAAGAGAAATTTGTTAACATCGAGTATAGATTTAAGTGTCAGGAAGTCGTTTCTGAAAGTATTTGTATGGAGTGTAGCCATGTATGGAAGTGAAACATGGACGATAAATAGTTTGGACAAGAAGAGAATAGAAGCTTTCGAAATTTGGTGCTACAGAAGAATGGTGAAGATTAGATGGGTAGATCACATAACTAATGAGGAGGTATTGAATACAATTGGGGAGAAGAGGTGTTTGTGGTACAACTCGACAAGAAGAAGGGACCAGTTGGCAGGACACGTTCTGAGGCATCAAGGGATCACAAATTTAGCATTGGAGGGCAGCATGGAGGGTAATAATCGTAGAGGGAGACGAAGAGATGAATACACTAAGTAGATTCAGAAGGATGTAGGTTGCAGTAGGTACTAGGAGATGAAAAAGCTTGCAGAGGATAGAATAGCATGGAGAGCTGCATCAAACCAGTCTCAGGACTGAAGACAACAACAAACAAACCAGCCTCCTGTCTCTGTCCATTTCCTCTACCCCCCTCTTTGAACATATCTCCCTCTCCCCTCTCTTTCCTTCTTCACCTCCTACCTTTTCCACCTTCCAATTACCACTCTGCACCTTCCACCTGACTTACACAATCCCCCTCATTCCTCTCTCTGTCCATTTCCTCCTCCTCCTACTCGCTATGGCTCATTGTCTCCTCCATCTGTCTCAACTGTCCCCAGCCATGCTCATGAGCACATGTAGCCTCTGAAATACAGTTCAATAAACCTGGTGAATACTACTGCCACGACATACCTGTCATGCAAGGCAGCCTACATGTCAGGGCCTGGCCAACCATTTTTGCCCCCCATAGTTAGGCTGTTCTGGCAAGCTGGTTGGTTTGGCACACTGCTACTGCTCCCACATAACATGCTTTTTATGTAGGGCAGCCTATATGCCAGGGGCTGGAAGCTGCCAGTTAAGTTGGTTGGTTTGGGGAAGGAGACCAGACAGCGTGGTCATCGGTCTCATCGGATTAGGGAAGGATGGGGAAGGAAGTCGGCCGTGCCCTTTCAGAGGAACCATCCCGGCATTTGCCTGGAGTGATTTAGGGAAATCACGGAAAACCTAAATCAGGATGGCCGGACGCGGGATTGAACCGTCGTCCTTCCGAATGCGAGTCCAGTGTCTAACTGCCAGTTAAGTAAACTGCAAATAGTACTGGGTGTTTTAATAGATTAGTGATATGTATGGCATCAGTGATTCCTTTGCGTTCCTTTGGATGAAAAAACGACAGCATGGCAGGTATTTGCAGAATGCCAATGGTAGTTGGGTTGTTTCCTGAACAGCCAAAATATATAGTCTTCGCCGACTCATCTGCCATTGGAAGAAATGTGCCACACGGAAGTATCGCCGCCTTTCGCAGGCACAGTTCGATGTTTTCGAGGTGAGGATTAAATCCTCCGGCACTCGGCAGCCAGGGCGCGCAGGCGATGCGGCCACCAGCCACCAGCAGGGCTGGAGACGACGACCATTGTTCCGCGCGTCGACCGGCCCACTATCGCATCTCGGGAGGCGCGCCTGTCGTAGGCGGCATTCCTAACCAACCCCCCCCCCCCTCGTCCTTACGGCTACGGTGATGTAAGGCCTCTCCACTTCTCCACAACGCACGAAGGGGGGGCGACGGAAACTCCGATAATGGCGTCCAAGCAACGTACTGGCGAATCTACCGCCAGACAGCTCTCCCAGTCTACGCGAACGTTACTGAATATAAGGAGCGGTCCAGCTGCCCCTACCGATGTCGTTTATTGCAACCCGCAGTGTTAGCCTTCAAAAGAAACATGCGATATTTTCATATGCTCTCGCTCGCTAAGCGCAAATTATTATCCCTACAGATACATGAATTTTAGTACGAAATTTAATGTAGTTAAATTGTATACTGGGATACAGCCATGGTTTTCGAGTTATTCAAAAACAAATTAAAAAGAAGCGACCTTCAAACGCATCTCCACCCTCTCCCCCCCCCCCCCCCCTCCCTCATCCCTCACTAACCAGGACTTCTAGCACGTTGTTTGTAGCACACCGTTCTACGAGTGTACAAAAATTTCCGACTGCACAAACTACTCCCGATATTCGACCTTTTTTTTGGTCTCTATTCATTTCGCTGCCATGCCACCAGCATAGTCGGATATTTCTTTAACGTCATCAAATTAAGGGTGCCCCCGAGCGTAATGAACAAAAATGACTTTTGTAAACTTTACGCCGAAACTAATTACGTTAATAATTCGATCCAAACTTAACCCTTATAAGGACAGTAGTTTTGTAGTCAGGCCTGACGAATACAACGATGTAATTGTTTATTTTATGTTGTTTGACAAGATTTACACAAACGTCAATTTTACAATTTGTAAGTGTTCGGCTAAGTCGGTCGCTCAATAAGGCCACTCAATGAAAGACCAAAACAGGGGGAATGTGGAAAACAATTCGTGCAGTCGCAAATTTGGCAGGAGGGAGTACCGTGAAGAACAAACCAGAAACCCTGACCGGTGGGCGCAGGGTGTGAGAGTGACGGTGCGTTTGAACATCACTTTTCTACATTTTCCTTGAATAATTCGAAAACTACGGCCTCCAGCGAAACGTGTTCAGTACAAAATTTAGCCGCAAAAGTTGCTACAAAAACGTCCCGTTCACTTTTTCTATAGGACTAACATTTTACGTGCAGCGGGTGACAAAACATGAAAATTTCGCGCGTGCTTTTTGAAGGCCACACGTAACATTTCAGGTCGCATAAACGACATCGGTAGGGGCACCATAAACACCCTGTTCATTGCTGAAGTTCGAGTATTATCTAAAACCATTTCCTTTTCTAGTTGTATCTCCAAACTGCGCTCATTCTTATCTATGAAGCACACTTCATCATAAAATTCAGCTATTTGGCAATAACTATTCGTATTTCCCTTCATATAATATGAAATATTTATCACTGAAAAAAAGTTTACGAAGATAGTTGCACTTGGAAGGCATTAAGCAATGTTCCGGAAATATGGAATACGGTTGTAAAAGTGCAGATGATCATGCATATTTATGTCCACAAAATACAGTTCTGAGACGGCTCTCAATTTCAGTTACTTATCAGTATCGAAACATAAAAAATAATAATTTGGTTCGATAAATTCTTTACGTTTATTAACGTCAAAACAAAGTCCTGAAACAATTATTTGTTTATTTGTAGACGTGATTCGGTCTACATTCCTCTATTGGCATAAATCACAAATCTTATCTTCGTTCTCAGCTCCTGAATAATAACGATGGATTTTATGGAATATAAATTTCGTTGAGTACCTATCATTCCATATTGTATAAAATGTAACAGTCAGCCAACCGGTTGCACACAACTTTTTTAAAAACACATTAACCAGGTTTCGATAGCTCTAAGACTATCTTCGTCACAATGGCAAAAGTTACATAGACGCACGTGACAACTTCTAAATTTTCAACAACAGTGCTATCATCAAATGTCATGTTTTTTGTACCACGCGTGAATAATACAGGTCATAATAAAAAAGACAGACAGTTACCACAGAATATTACAATCATAGTTGAAAGCGGCGGCAAAAGTTGCCCGCTGTAGCCACGTGAGACCGGCGCATACATACTGCCGGACCTGCCATCTTGGAACTTCACAAGTTAACTATACATAACCAATTGTAACCGTAGCCAAAAAAAATCAGGCAATACATAACTGTGCACAACTCTTTTATTCTATAATTCGCATAGTTTCGCCCCTTAGGGTGTAATTTCAGTAACATTGCGAACTACGGTATCCTATAATACTCGCCTATTCCATAACATTCTAAGTGCACCTGCATCTTTACGAGAGGGCTGAACTCAAAGACAGTCTTATGGAAAGGGAAGAGCAAGTAAACGAACATGAAGTGTGAGACATGATACTGCGAGAAGAATTTGGCAGAGCACTGAAGGACCTAAGTGGAAAGAAGTAACCAGGAGTAGACGACATTGCCTCAGAATTACTCAGATCGGTGGTGGAGAGCCAGCCGTGATAAAACTTTTCTACCTTGTACGAAAGATATTTGACAAGGGCTAAATACACACAGACGTCAAAAAGAAGTTAGAACCCCTGAAAAAAAGGGTGCTAACAGATGTGACTATTGTTGAACAATGACTTAAATTAACAGCAAATTAACAGTAAAAGTAGCAGATGAGTTTCGCTGTTTGGCAGACAAAATAATGGCCGAAGCAAGAAATGGCTCTGAGCACTATGGGACTCAACTGCTGAGGTCATTAGTCCCCTAGAACTTAGAACTAGTTAAACCTAACTAACCTAAGAACATCACAAACATCCATGCCCGAAGCAGGATTCGAACCTGCGACCGTAGCGGTCTTGCGGTTCCAGACTGCAGCGCCTTTAACCGCACGGCCACTTCGGCCGGCGCCGAAGCAAGAAGAATGTCTCAGAAAAAGAGTAATTTGTTAGCGTGTAATATAGATCCAAGCCCTAGAAAGGTTTTTCTGGAGGTATTTTTATGAAATGTGGCACTCAGTGAAAGCGAATCATGGATGATAACCAGCTCATACAACACGAATTGATACATTCAGCCTACTCCACCATCCTAGAAGTTTATAAGTTCATCAGGGAATCACCATGTATAACGAAGTACCGTCTGAGAAAAGCTGCGTATTTATTCCATCATTAAAAGTGGTGCAAAAATTGGCAACTTACTTTAAGTGGTAAGAAATGTAAAATTTTGCACTGGGGAAAACATATATATAGTACCTTACGACCACAGTATTAACCCTAGCAATACGAACGCATTTTCCATAACGCACATTGCCAAGGGATGGTAGTTTAAGACCCCCCCCCCCCCCAACAAAAAATTAAAACAATAATTTTAAAAAATTAAAAATCTCTGGTTTTTTCACACTTACATGAACAAGATACTTTTTCAAGAAGTACTGATGTGTTAAGTAGAGTCTAGAACCTGGAAATAACTTCTAGAACACATTTAGCAATATCAACGCACTTTCAATAACGTGCGCTTGATGACTACCACAAAACATTAAAAAATACAAATTTTGTGCATTATTTTTGACTTTTAATCACATCATAATTCTACAAGAGGTACTAATGTGTAAATAAGCCTCTAAGCCTAGAAATATTGAACACGACATTCATTCGGGAAAGTGGCGTCTACATTTTTGGGTTAAATTTAAAACACCTATGGAATCTGCTAGAAGAAGTCATTAGAAACAATTTTTTTCCGTAGCTGAGTAGACCACAACATTTTTTTTAAGAGGTGGCCATAAAGTACAGCAAGTATCTGGCTGTACCAGTTGGTAGGAATGTGAAGTGGAAGGATCGCATGAAGTGAGTCGTACGTATATCGGTTCATTTGTGGGATACTAGGAAAATGTAGTCAGTCTGCAAAGGAAACTGCTCACAAAACAGTTGTGCTACTCAACCTAGAATATTTCTCAAGTGTGTGGGACCGTACCAGACAGGACTAACATAGGACGTTGAACATTTACAGAGAAGGGTAGCAAGAATGGTCACTGGAAGGACTGTTGATGTTTTTAAACATATCGGAACTCCGGTATATAAATATTTAAAAAATATCATAATTGGCTCTCGATATATCGAGGAAATCTCGATATATCGACGGAAAATTTATCAACGTACCTGCCTATAAAAATATCGGTTGCACATTGTAAATATACTGCCGGTTTTAGAGCTGCTTATGTAAGTATTGATTTATTATTAGATATTCTGAACATCAACAAGCCTATTCCCTTTAGAGCAAGAACTGAAAGAAAAACGTTGCACGTTCACGCTTGGCGATAACCACTTTGCTAACAGTGGTGACTACATGTAAGTGGGACAACATAAGGTGTCCGTCGCTCCATTTTGTCACATATCGTATTTGTCCGGAACACTTCATATCGATTCCCTGTTTTCTCGTTTCTCCGAACGCCAGAGACCTAGCAGCTGCGTGGTGAAGCTAAACGTTGCCGTTTCTATTGGTAGCGCCGATCGCCGATTACGTCAGCGTTTCGCCCCACACGTCTCCAGCCATCGCAATGACCAGTCTTATCATTTAAAGCTTTGTTCATCATTTTCAGCAACTGTGTTTGAAGAGTGCCGATGTGAAGAAACAGCACACTATTTACTTTAAAAACTGACTTAACGCAACTGGTATGCTATTTCTTCGTATCAGAAATCTTGTTACTCCATTCACACCGCCAGCTCTCACTGCAATGAAACTTGCTTCATAGAGTCGAAGAGAAAAACGGGACGTGGTGAAAGGTGAAAAAGTAGTATGACTCCTTCATACAGCGGGAGTGAAATTAGGTTCTATTATAGGGTAGAGATTAGATTAGATCAGTACTTGTTCCATACATCATGAATACGAGACTTCGTAATGATGTGAAACGTGTCAGGTTAATAAAAGGTGTCTGGCTCTGAGCACTATGGGACTTAACGTCTATGATCATCAGTCCCCTAGAACTTAGAACCACTTAAACCTAACTAACCTAAGGACTGCACACAACACCCAGTCATCACGAGGCAGAGAAAATCCCTGACCCCGCCGGGAATCGAACCCGGGAACCCGGGCGTGGGAAGTGAGAACGCTACCGCACGACCACGAGCTGCGGACAATAAAAGGTGTCTATACAAGATATTACATTAGACAAAATATTACATCACAATATTTTTTTTGTGGGTGTTGGGAAATTACCCACTTACTATATCCAAAAGTTCATCTAATGAGTAGAAGGAGTTGTCATTAAGAAACTCTTTTAATTTCCTTTTAAATGCTATATGGCTATCTGTCAGACTTTCGATGCTATTAGGTAAGTGACCAAAGACTTTTGTTGCAGCATAATTTACCCCCTTCTGAGCCAAAGTTAGATTTAACCTTGAGTAGTGAAGATCATCCTTTCTCCTAGTGCTGTAGCCATGTACACTGCTATTACTTTTGAATTCGTTCGGATTGTTAACAACAAATTTCATAAGTGAATATATATATTGTAAGGCTAGCTCTTTAAATAAGTGACTGCAGGATGATCTTGGATGTCCTCCAGCAATTATTCTGATTACACGCTTTTGTGCAATGAACACTCTTTTACTCAGTGATGAGTTACCCCAGAATATGATGCCATACGAAAGCAGAGAATGAAAGTAGGCGTGGTAAGCTAATTTACTCAGATGTATATCGCCAAAATTTGCAATGACCCTAATAGCGTGACCAGATGCAATTGTTTAAAAAGGAGGACAAACAGCTTCAAAACGGAGGACAGAGGAAGAAAAAAGGAGGACTCATCGAACGGGTCAACTGCAGATGAGGATACCACTCGTCAGCTGTGGACAAGTCACGTGACTTACTGGTAAAACTAGTAGTTAATAATTGTTACTGATGGCCAGGTGGTGGTTAACTGAGCAATACAAAAAGAATTAAAAACATTGATTGTGGTGACAGTGTGGCGCCAATTGTTTTGTTATGTCAACAACACGGAATTGTTTACAAACCGAGAAACGTAAGACCATTCGTCTCCCTTTATTCGACGCATTGCTACCAACATCTACAATTCGAGCAGCAGCTGACGACATGTAAACTGCACTTTATCCTTCCGAATACGAATAAATTGAATGACTATGAAACAATGAAATAAAACCATGACAGTTAACCTGTAGAGTTATTTCTTACCTTTATTGGCCCCTGAGACGTACGTTCCAACTCCACATATCTTACATTCTGCTTCAAATTCGTTTCTCCCTTTCTTGAAAGCCGGATATTTGCAGGAAAGGACATCAGAAAATGTACACTTTCGTTTAGGCGTAGCCAAATATTTTACGTAACTCACTCGGTTAAAAATTACACTCACAAATCGCACGTGCGCTACAGGAAGCCAAGGGAAAATACGAAACGAAAATTTTAAATAATCGATATTTGCATTCGCTTGTAGGTCGAGCAACGATAACATCGACGATCCTGGTGCCACCTACTAACGTCGGCTTCGTGCGTGTTTATCACGAAGGCTGTGCCAATAGTTAAAGTATTTAAGAAAACAGCAATAGAACGGGACGAATTGTAAATGTAACTGTATTACGCTCAACTTTCCGCAAAAGCCGACACTGTAAAAATCGGCCCGGACGCCGGACAAAGATCTAAAAAGGAGGACATGCCCGTATTAATCCGGACGACTGGTCACCCTATTCTATTACAATCTCAAAAGAACAGTTTCACATATTTGCCGAAAATAGACTCTCGATATTGCCATATCGATTTCGAAATATAGATAGATACCAGGGCGAAATACCGCCACAATATATCGATGATTTTTCTTTTGTAAATATCGCGATATTGATATTTGGTCATCACTCCTACTCACAGATTCCTTTGATCCACGGGAGAGTGTCAGAGAACTGCTGAAGAATCTGAACTGGCACACTTTTAACGACAGATGAAGTGTATCACCAGAGTTTCAAGAAGCGGCTTTAAATGACGGCTCTTGGAATACACTACAACACGCAGCGCTTCGCTGCTCCCACACGGAACGTCAGTGTAGTTACTGCACGCACAGAGGTTTTCAGACAATCACACTTCCCATACTCCACAAATAAATGGAACGGGAAGAAACACACATGCACTTCACAGTGGCTTTGAGAGTATGTACGTACATGTTGGGGCAAAGCAGTTAACTTGTTAATTATCGTCTTCAGTGGATCTCGAATGAATTAACAAAGACTACGCCCCAAAATTATTGTCATGTAGAATACATTCTGTACTGTTGTATAAGGTGGACTACAATGAAACGAAATCAGAAAAAGAGTTATTTGTTTTCGGCGTTCAAGTATGGGCACATCGATAAAGACAAGCCTATAAAGAAATAAGCCTGCAATTAATAAATACAGACACGAACGAATGAGAGAGCAGTAACTCAATTTCCTTGACAACGTAATTTATGACGGACGACGGATTCTAATATACGGCAGTCAGCTAACTGATAATCTAATTCTCCTACAGGTAAGGACGACTGGTATATCTGCATCGTAAACAATGCCTGTCGTATGCAGTAGGCAATTGTACTGGGGAATTATTTACCGTGGCGTTTCTGGCGAGGCGCGCGGTAAGTTTAAATTTTCTGCGGACTCCAGCGGTTATATTAACTTTTTATCTGACAGAACACGTGATGACGTGTGCGAATATTGAAACTCGGTGGAGCGGTTGTGATTAAAAGTGCGTCGGGATGTCAAATTTTTCATTGGTGGTTATGAGAAAGTAGGCAAGAATACACAGATGGCAGGAAATTTTGAAGGGGAATTGCAACGTTGTAACACTTTTACGGATGAAGTTAAAATCTTCTGGGTTAATAGCCCATGTCATGTTTCTTCTAAAATGTTCGACGTTATGGCCCACCAATGGTAGCTATATGAATTTTAACCAATACTATCACTTCTCCAGCACGAACGCCAGAAAATTCCCCCTTCATAAACGGACGCCACACTCGTCTCTGACAGTGTTCTAGCAGTAGTGCACACCAAAAGATCCTGAGGAAGATCCCAGCAGAGGGGTCGAAACGTCGAACATTTTAGAAGAAACATGACGAGGCCTAATAATCCAGAAGACTTTAACTTCAGTGACAGCGGCCACGAAAGCCTGCAGACTTACATACTTTTACGGATCTGCGGCTGGCTAAACGGAAATAATTTTATTCAAGATTCCAATATACCATACCATTCCCCACTCTTTTGGCAAGGAGCACGCCTTGCCCCCTGTGGTGGTCACTCGCACTACCTACGAACCGTGTCATGCCTTTTATAACGATCTTCAATCGCGGTGACTCCATTATAGCTAATCTCTTTGAATTAAAGTGCTGTTTATGCTTGTCTCATTGGGTATTTCTTCCAGTTACCTTCTATACCACGCTCAAGAACCAAAGAAACTGGTACACACGCAAAATGTTCAAGGCAATCGTAAAATGCGTTTTAGACAGGTACGTGCTCCACTGCAGGTTTAAACGCAGCCAAAACCTCTCAGACAAACAGAAGCGAAACGATGTCAATGTTAGCGTAAGGAGGGCTATGCGTGAAGCGTTCAGTGAACTCGAAAGTAAAATTCTATGTGCCGACTTTGTTATATTGCTAGAGAAGGCCGAAATGCACGCTATAAGCTCACGCAGGATGGCGTCAGGTCTGAAACAGGATACGTAATGAATGCTATAAAGAAAAGTACGTAGCTTCTGGAATACTTAACTTTAATCCATCATTTCTATACATAATTCTTGATGAGACATGCTTCATACGATAACTATCAATTGCTATGGCGGCCTTGCTAGGTCGTAGCCATTGACTTAGCTGAAGGCTATTCTAACTATCTTCTCTGCAAATATACGAGGCTTCGTCAGTGTTGCATCGCTAGCTAAGTCGGCTGTACAACTGGGGCGAGTGCTAGTCCGTATCTCGAGACCTGCCTTGTGGTGGCGCTCGGTCTGCGATCCCTGACAGTGGCGACACGCGGGTCCGACATGTACTAATGGACCGCGGCCGATTCAAAGCTACCACCTAGCAAGTGTGGTGTCTGGCGGTGACACCACAGACGACAGAAAATCCTAGCAAGTTCTGGTCTTACGTTAAATCAGTAAGTGGCTCGAAACAGCATATCCAGACACTCCGGGATGATGATGGCATTGAAACAGAGGATGACACGTGTAAAGCTGAAATACTAAACAACTTTTTCCAAAGCTGTTTCACAGAGGAAGACCGCACTGCAGTTCCTTCTCTAAATCCTCGCACAAACGAAAAAATTGCTGACATCGAAATAAGTGTCCAAGGAATAGAAAAGCAACTGGAATCACTCAACAGAGGAAAGTCCACTGAACCTGACGGGATACCAATTCGATTCTACACAGAGTACGCGAAAGAACTTGCCCCCCTTCTAACAGCCGTGTACCGCAAGTCTCTAGAGGAACGGAAGGTTCCAAATGATTGGAAAAGAGCACAGGTAGTCCCAGTCTTCAAGAAGGGTCGTCGAGCAGATGCGCAAAACTATAGATCTATATCTCTGACATCGATCTGTTGTAGAATTTTGGAACACGTTTTTTGCTCGCGTATCATGTCATTTCTGCAAACCCAGAATCTACTCTGTAGAAGTCAACATGGATTGCGGAAACAGCGATCGTGTGAGACCCAACTCGCTTTACTTGTTCATGAGACCCAGAAAATATTAGATACAGGCTCCCAGGTAGATGCCATTTTCCTTGACTTCCGGAAAGCGTTCGATACAGTTCCGCACTGTCGCCTGATAAACAAAGTAAGAGCCTATGGAATATCAGACCAGCTGTGTGGCTGGATTAAAGAGTTTTTAGCAAACAGAACACAGCATGTTGTTCTCAATAGACAGAGGTCTACAGACGTTAAAGTAACCTCTGGCGTGCCACAGGGGAGTGTTATGGGACCATTGCTTTTCACAATATATATAAATGACCTAGTAGATTGTGTCGGAAGTTCCAAGCGGCTTTTCGCGGATGATGCTATAGTATACAGAGAAGCTGCAGCATTAGAAAATTGCAGCGAAATGCAGGAAGATCTGCAGCTGACAGGCACTTGGTGCAGGGAGTGGCAACTGACCCTTAAAATAGACAAATGTAATGTATTGCGAATACACAGAAAGAAGGAACGTTTATTGCATGATTATATGATAGCGGAACAAACACTGGTAGCAGTTACTTCTGTAAAATATCTGTGAGTATGGGTGCGGAACGATTTGAAGTGGAATGATCATATGAAATTAATTGTTGGTAAGGCGGGTACCAGGTTGAGAGTCATTGGGAGAGCCCTTACAAAATGTAGTCCATCAACAAAGGAGGTGGCTTACAAAACACTCGTTCGACCTATACTTGAGTATTGCTCATCAGTGTGGGATCTGTACCAGGTCGGGTTGACAGAGGAGAGAAGATCCAAAGAAGAGCGGCGCGTTTCGTCACAGGATTATTTGGTAAGCGTGATAGCGTTACGGAGATGTTTAGAAAACTCGAGTGGCAGACACTGCAAGAGAGGCGCTCTGCATCGCGGTGTAGCTTGCTGTCCAGGTTTCGAGAGGGTGTGTTTCTGGATGAGGTATCGAATATATTGCTTCCCCCTACTTATACCTCCCGAGGAGATCACGAATGTGAAACTAGAGAGATTCGAGCGCGCACGGAGGCTTTCCGGCAGTCGTTCTTCCCGCGAACCATACGCGACTGGAACAGGAAAGGGAGGTAATGACAGTGGCACGTAAAGTGCCCTGCCCCACACACCGTTGGGTGGCTTGCTGAGTATAAATGTAGATGTAGATGTAGATGCCTAATATGGTGTAGGGCCCCCGCGAGCTCGCAGAAGTGCCGCACCACCACGAGGCATGAACTCGACTGGTGTCTGAAGTAGTGCTGGAGGGAACTGACACCATAAGTCCTGCAGGTCTGTCCATGAATCCGTAAGGGTACGAGAGGCTGGGGATCTCTTCTGAACAGCACGTGGCAAGGCATCGCAGACAGAGCCACTCTGTAGCAATTTTGGACGTGTTGGGTGTCGGATCGTCCTGCTGGAATTGCCGAACTCCATCGGAATCCACAATAGACATGAATGGATGCAGGTGATCAGACAGGATGCTTATGTCGTGTCACCTGTCGCAGCCGTATCTGCGGCACCCCACACTATTACAAAGCCTCCACCTGCTTGAAAAGACCCCCGCTGACGTACAGGGCCCACAGATTCCTGAAGTTATCTCAGAGCCCGTATACGTCCGTCCGCTCGATACAATTTGAAACGAGACCACGCAACATGTTTCCAGCGACATCGCTGTCGCGCAGTCATCAAGTTTACACGAGTCACCCTTCGGCTCTGAAAGCCCATGTTTCGTTCAACCGTTCGCACACTGACACTTGTTGATGGTCCAGCATTGAAATCTGCAACAATTTGCAGAAAGGTTGCACTTCTGCCACGTTCGCTGAACGATTCTGTTCAGTCGTCGCTGGTGTCGTTCTCGCAGGATCTTTTTCCAGCCGCAGCGATGTCGTAGACTTGATGTTTTACCAGATTCCTGATATTCACGGCACACTCGTGTAATTTTCGTACGGGAAAATCGCCACTTCATCGCTGCCTCAGAGATGCTGTGGCTCATCGGTCGTGCGCCGTCCATACCACCCTGTTCAAACTCACTTAAATCTTCATAACCTGCCACTGAAGCAGCAGTAACCAATCTAACAACTACGCCAGACACTTGCTGTCTTATATTGGGTTGCCGACCGCAGCGCCATATTCTGCCTCTTTCCATATCTCTATATTTGAATATGCGTGCCTATAACAGTTTCTCTGTCGCTTCAGGTTATATTGTACCAGTTTTTTCGATCTGAGGTTCAACTTTCATCGATCTATGTTGCTTGCTAGTGACTCGTCAAGCCGAGTTACTTTCGTCGTTAAGTTTAGGATTACAGTGATACAAATTACGTAATTTAATATCGCATGTTTTCTTTATTTACTTTATGTGAAACTGCGGATGTTAGAAATTCCAATTTAACGAGTTTGATACAAAATAGGCGTGACATGCGTTCGATATCACATTTCTCTTCAAATACGACGAACAATTACTTTGTCGGTGAAAGTACTTTTGTTTCTAATGTTTGTCTTCGTAGATAGTAATCCCAGTTCGTCAAATGGCAGAAAATGTTTTGTGATTAATGTATATTTTTGTAATTTGTTGTGATTCCTTGTATCCTTATACATTTTTAAGCAAATAAATGGTTACTTTCTTGAAAAAAAAAAAAAAAGATATTTTCATGGTGGTGCCTAATAAATGTAGAAGCGTCTCCTTCTGTTAGTACCTGTTTCGGTTACACTCCAACTCCTGTAACTCCGTAACCTATAGAAATTGGAAGTATGTCATTGGAGCGTTTTATTCGAATTAACCTACATTGCTACCTCCTCAAATTCTATGTTCCTAGGCATGGTCGCAAATTAATATTTCCGAGCGATTTTCTTTTTCAGGCTGCTAAAAACTGCATTTCATAGAAGTCGACCTGTCCACGAACTCCAGTCTTTGAACTTTAGCTCGCGCTACGGACATTGTTTCAAACTTCATCGAAAAGTGATCCATAGCAGAAATATTTAGAGTTCATCCTGAAGCTCCATATAGAACAGTGGTTCCTAATGTGGGAGTAATCACCCACTGAGGGGTAAAATGAAATTTTCTGAGGGGTAAACACTGAACAATTCGATTCTGTTTCAGACACGAAACTAAATTATTTTCAAGCGATCATTACTATTATCACAATTTTTAAGACTCTGATACTGATTTTGTAAGTTATCAATAATTATTTTTTCTCGATTAGTAACTTTAATGCATTGGAGGTTACTCACACAGGCCACTCACTACACACACGTGGTGTGCTTTGTTCCATACATCATCAATGATAAAGAGACACATCTGCGAGAATATCTCAAGAATATGTCTTCTCAAAGTTGTGGGCAGTACCTGCAGTAGTCGAGAAATTGCTTCATTACTCACTTAAATGAATTAATAGACAACACGTCAGAGCAGTAACTACATAAGAGTTACTATAGTGCTGTAGACAATATTAGTATTAGTTATTAGTATTACTGTTAGTGGCTGTGGTCAGACACAAAGCATTAATAGCCTGAAGTCTTCCAACTTCTTCCCATTCAGAAGTAAGGATTGCAGCTATCAAGTCATTTACAAACAGTAGGCATAGTGCATACATTTTAACTTGTTTTATTTTAAATGTGGCTGCACTGTGCTGGTCAAACAAGTGCCTCAATGGACAGGAGTAATGGAGGTCAAGTACATTTCGTAAAAAGTGTTTACGGCGCTGTGGGTAGTTAGCTTTCTTATCTGAGGAGGAGTTCCAGGTAGCAGTTGTGATGCACCACGAAGTCGTTCTTCACTCATTCTAACATCGCGCCCCCCCAATCACAAACTACGTATCATTCATCTTTCATCACTGCTCGTGTAAGCTGTCGCCAGCGCACTGGTCGGCAAAGAGATTGCAAGAAGATCGATAACAGGCGCTGGATCAGGCGCACCTGTCAGGGAAAGGGCCAGAGGCTGACTGGCGAGCAACGCGCCGCCAACGCCCTCTCGACCGCCAGTATTTAGATGTCTGTCGCGGACTGGAGAGCCCAGGCAAGTCAGAGTGAGTCGCAGTCGCGATCAGAGTTGCAGTCACAGCTCGGACACTATTCTAATTCGCGTCTGTCAGTTTACATCACTGGCTACAAGAGTGTAGTGTTTATAGTGGGACTTGAACAGCAGTGAGGCTAACGTCGACTATTCCAGAAGATCTTGTACCACAACAACTTGCTTAACGATAAGTACACTACTGGCCATTAAAATTGCTACACCACGAAGATGACGTGCTACAGAATCGAAATTTAACCGACAGGAAGAAGATGCTGTGATATGCAAATGATTAGCTTTCCAGAGCATTCACACAAGGTTGGCGCCGGTGGCGACACCTACAACGTGCTGACATGAGGAAAGTTTCCAACCGATTTCTCATATAAAAACAGCAGTTGACCGGTGTTGCCTGGTGAAAAGTTGTTGTGATGCCTCGTGTAAGGAAGAGAAATTTTTTTGTTTTTTTTTTTGTTTTGGTTTTGGGGCGCTAAACTGCTATGGTCATTAGCGCCCGGTCTGTGACTTAGGAAACGGTAAAAACCGAAAATGGACACCAGCAGCAATGGGAACGAAACTCAAAAAATTGGAGAAACTAAAAGCAGAAGGAAAGCTTAAAAATCCACTACAGAAAGGGGTTGGTTGTCCCCAAAACGAGCTTCAAATGACTGACGTCATCTCACTGCCACTAATAAACTCGAGAACGCGATCGGCCGAGCACGTGTCATCTGCTAAAATGGACGATATATCAGGCGACAGCTGTAGACGGGCGCATAACGGAGTAAAATAGGGGCACTCAATTAAAAGGTGTCTTACCGTCCACAGAGTGGGGGAGGATCGCCGCTTAAAAGATGTCGATGGCTAAAAAGACAGTGCCCTATCCGGAGTCTAGTTAAAATTACCTCCTCCCGACGACGCGTTAGGGAGGAAGAGGTACAAGCACAGGGAAGAGCTTTCACGTCCCGCAATTTATTATGGTTGTCGACCAATGTGCGTGCCATAAAAGAACAACACGACGACATAAAACGCTCCGTAGATCGGCGAAGAGAATCGATTGAATAGCTGGCTGAAGAAGAGAGACTGCTGCCTTGGCCGCTATATCGGACGCCTCATTTCCACAGATTCCAACGTGTCCTGGGAGCCAGAGGAACGCCACCGAGACGCCCCCCAGGTGGAGCAAGCGCAGACAGTCCTGAACCCGGTGGACCAGAGGGTGGACAGGGTAGAGAGCTTGGAGACTGGGGAGCGAGCTGAGAGAACCTGAACAGGTAACATACTGTATCCGCTGGTGGCGGCGGATGTAGTGGACAGCCTGGAGGACAGCGTAAAGATCCGCAGTATAAACCGAACACTGGTCGGGAAGCCGAAATCGATTTGGGGTGTCGCCAACAATATAGGCACTCCCTACACCTAACGATGTTTTCGAACCATCTGTGTAAATAACTGTGGCTTCCTTCATTTGTGCACAGAGAGCAGCAAATACACGACGATAAACAAGTGAAGGGGTACCATCCTTGGGAAACGGACAAAGGTCACTGAGCAAGCAGGTCGGTGGACGGAGCCAATGCGGTGCTGTAACCCGAGTTGTCAAGAAAGTTTTAGGAAAGCGGAAGGAAAGAAAACGTAGCAGTTGACGGAAGCGGACTCCCGGTGGTAGTAGGGAGGAAGGGCGGCCTGCATACCCTAAATCCAAGGAGGCGTCGAAAAAAATGTCATGGCTGGATTAGCAGGCATGGAAGACAGATGGCTAGCATAACGACTCAGAAGGACTGCCCGCCGATTGGACAGCGGAGGTTCAGCAGTCTCAGCATAAAGGCTTTCCACAGGGCTGGTGTAGAAAGCTCCAGACACTAAACGTAATCCACGGTGGTGGATAGAGTCGAGACGCCGAAGAATAGACGGCCGAGCAGAGGAGTAGACTATGCTTCCATAATCCAATTTCGAGCGCACTAAGGCGCGATAGAGGCGGAGAAGGACCACTCGGTCCGCTCCCCAAGAGGTACCATTCAGGACACGGAGGGTGTTAAGGGAACGCAGACAGCGAGCCGAAAGATAGGAAACGTGGGAGGACCAGCACAGTTTTCTGTCAAACATAAGACCCAACAATTTAGAGACGTCCGAAAACGGAAGGTTTACAGGTCCTAGATGTAAGGTGGGTGGAAGAAACTCCGTACGACGCCAAAAATTAACACAAACGGTCTTACTGGGAGAAAAGCGGAAGCCTGTTTCGATGCTCCAAGAATGGAGGCGATCGACACATCCTTGAAGACGTCGTTCAAGAAGGCTGGTCCGTTGAGAGCTGTAGTAGATCGCAAAATCGTCCACAAAGAGGGAGCCCGAGACATCGGGAAGGAGACAATCCATAATTGGATTGATGGCAATGGCAAACAGTACAACACTCAGCACGGAGCCCTGGGGTACCCCGTTTTCTTGGGAGAAAGTACGGGAGAGAGTAGTGTTCACCCGCACCCTAAATGTGCGCTCTGCCATAAATTCGCGAAGAAATAGTGGCAGCCGACCTCGAAAGCCCCAAGAGAACAGTGTGCGGAGGATGCCTGTCCTCCAACAGGTATCGTATGCTCTCTCCAGATCAAAAAATATTGCTACTGCTTGGCGTTTCCGGAGAAAATTGTTCATGATATAAGTGGAGAGAGCAACAAGATGGTCAACTGCAGAACGATGCTTTCGGAAACCGCATTGGGCTGGCGTTAAAAGACTGCGGGACTCCAGCCACCAAGCTAAACGGTAATTCACCATACGCTCCAAAACCTTACAGACACTACTCGTGAGAGAAATGGGGCGATAGCTAGAGGGGAGATGTTTGTCCTTTCCAGGTTTCGGAACAGGAACGACGATAGCTTCCCGCCATCGTCTGGGAAAAGTACTGTCGGTCCAAATTCGATTATAAAGGCGAAGGAGGTAATGCAGACTATGGGTTGAGAAATGCAGCAACATTTGGACGTGGATACCATCCGGTCCTGGGGCGGAGGAGCGAGAAGAAGAGAGTGCATGTTGGAGTTCCCGCATGGAGAAAACAGTATTATAGCTTTCGCGATTTTGAGAGGAGAAAGCAAGAGGTCACACTTTCGCTGCACGTTTCTTCGGGAGAAACGCTGGCGGGTAATTTGAAGAGCTCGAAATCTCAGCAAAGTGTTGAGCCAATGAGTTAGAAATTGCGACGGGGTCCACTAATGTGTCATGCGCGACAGTGAGCCCAGAGACCGGGGAGAAACTAGGCGTGCCAGATAGCCGTCGAATCCGACTCCAAACTTCCGAGGAGGGAGTGAAGGTGTTAAATGAGCTAATAAAGAATTTCCAGCTTGCCTTCTTGCTATCGCGGATGACGCGACGGCATCGCGCACGGGACTGCTTATAGCGGATACAGTTGGCCAAAGTAGGATGGTGGCGGAAAACGCGAAGAGCACGTCGCCGCTCACGTATTGCGTCATGGCATGCCTCGTTCCACCAAGGGACTGGGGGGCGCCGGGGCAATTCGGAGGTGCGTGGTATTGAACGTTCCGCAGCTGTAAGAATAACGTCGGTAACATGTGTGACCTCATCGTCGACGCTGGGAAAGTGACGGTCATCGTATGTCGCTAGAGACGAAAAAAGTGTCCAATCGGCTTGGGCAAACTTCCAGCGTCTCGGGCGCATATATGGCAGTTGTGGCTGCAATCGAAGGACACATGGAAAGTGGTCACACGAGTGTGTATCAGCAAGGGCGAACCATTCGAAACGCCGAGCTAACGGAACAGTACCGACCGATAGGTCCAAATGAGAGAAATTTGTCGTGGACAAAAATGTAGGGTCCCCAGTGTTGAGGTAAACAAGATGCGCTTGGTGGAAGGCGTCTAGCAACAGTGAGCCACGTGGACAGGGATGTGGAGATCCCCAAAGCGGGTGGTGGGCATTGAAGTCCCCAACCAGCAAATAGGGGGGTGGAAGCTGACCAAGAAAATGAAGGACATCAGCTCGTGCCATTGATGTGGACGAGGGAATGTATACAGTACAAAGAGAGAAGGTGTATCCAGAAAGGGAAAGACGGACAGCGACTGCTTGGAAGGAAGTGTTTAAGGGGATTGGGTGATAATGGAGAGTTTCATGGAGAAGAATCATGAGTCCTCCATGTGCTGGAGTGCCTTCAACAGAGGGGAGATCAAATCGGACTGACTGAAAATGGGGGAAGACAAAGTGGTCGTGGGGACGCAGCTTTGTTTCCTGAACACATAAGATGACCGGCGAGTAGGATCGTAGGAGGATCGTCAATTCATCCCGATTGGCTCGAATGCCGCGGATATTCCAATGGATAATGGACATAGGGTGGACAGAAAATGGAAGAATGTGACCAAGGTTGCCGTCAACTCAACGACTGCTCAGAGCTTGCGACCGACAGCGTGGATCGGCACTCAGCCGAAGGCAAAAGATTCTGATCCATAGGTTGGTCAGGAGCAGCTCCTGTCACCAACGATCGGCCGGTTGATCGGTCGCCAGCAGTGCGCCTCGGCGACACAGAAGACGGCCGAGGGCGATTTCCGCCAGGTGGTGCTGTAGATGGGACACGCCTTGGCGGAGAAGGAGAGGAACTGGGTTTCTTTGTAGCCTTCTTGGAAATATGTTTAGATGAAGGAGGAACCGATGGTTGTGAAGTTGGGGTACGTAAAAAATCTTCACGAGTATGCTCTTTTTTGGAAGTCCGGGTGTCTGACTTTTGGGATCGAGATTTAGCAGAACCCGATGAAGGGTGAGCCGTAGAGTGGGCAGGCGAAAGTGGGGAGGTTGAACGGACGATCTTTGCGCTGGCCGATCTGACGACCGTGGCACTAAATGTGAGGTCTCAAGTCTGCGTGGCCGCCTCCTTTGTTGGCCGAGGAGAGGCAAGGACAGTGCTGTATTTTCCTGTCTGAGGCACGGTGGGCTGTCGACTGGCGAATAATTTTCGAGCAGCAAAGGTCGACACCTTTTCCTTCACTCTGATTTCCTGAATGAGCTTTTCGTCTTTAAAAATGGGGCAATCTCGAGAGGAAGCAGCGTGGTTACCCATACAGTTGATGCAACGAGGGGATGGAGGTGGACAAGCACCCTCATGGGCATCATTGCCACACGTAACACATTTGGCCGGGGTGGAACAGGACTCGCTGGTGTGATTGAACCGCTGGCACCGATAGTAACGTGTAGGGTTTGGGACGTAGGGGCGAACGGAAATTATCTCATAGCCCGCTTTGATGTTCGATGGGAGTTTAACTCTGTCAAATGTCAAGAAGACACTCGGGTTTGAACGATGTTCGTGTCAACCCTTTTCATAACCCTATGAACAGCCGTTACGCCCTGGTCAGATAGGTAGTGCTGATTTTCCTCGGCAGACAATCTGTTGAGGGAACGTGTATAAACGACTCCACTTGAGGAATTTAAAGTGCGGTGCGCTTCAACCCGACATTGCTGCTCACTTTGGTCGAGATCCAATGACTGTTAGCAGAATATGGAATTGGTGGGTTCAGGAGTGTAATACGGAAGGCCGTGCTGGATCCCAACGGCCTCGTATCACTAGTAGTCGAGATGACAGGCATCTTATCCGCATGGCTGTAACGGATCGTGCAGCCACGTCTCGATTCCTGAGTCAACAGATGGGGACGTTTGCAAGACAACAACCATCTGCACGAACAGTTCGACGACGTTTGCAGCAGCATGGACTATCAGCTCGGAGACCACGGCTGCGGTTACCCTCGACGCTGCATCACAGACAGGAGCGCCTGCGATGGTGTACTCAACGACGAACTTGGGTGCACGAATGGCAAAACGTCATTTTTTCGGATGAATGCAGGTTCTGTTTACAGCATCATGATGGTTTCATCCGTGTTCTGCGACATCGCGGTGAACGCACATTGGAAGCGTGTATTCGTCATCGCCATACTGGCGTATCACCCGGCGTGATGGTATGGGGTGCCATTGGTTACACGTCTCGGTCAGCTCTTCTTCGCATTGACGGCACTTTGAACAGTGGACCTTACATTTCAGATGTGTTACGACCCGCAGGTCTACCATTCATTCGATCCCTGCGAAACCCTCCATTTCAGCACGATAATGCACGACCGCATGTTGCAGGTCCTGTACAGGCCTTTCTGGATACAGAAAATGTTCGACTGCTGCCCTGGCCAGCACATTCTCCAGATCTCTCAGCAACTGGAAACGTCTGGTCAATGGTGGCCAAGCAACTGGCTCGACACAATATGCCAGTCACTACTCTTGATGAACTGTGGTATCGTGTTGAAGCTGCATGGGCAGCTGTACCTGTACACGCCATCGAAGTTTGACTCAATGCCCAGGCGTATCAAGGCCATTATTACGGCCAGAGGTGGTTGTTCTGGATACTGATTCCTCAGAATCTATGCACCCAAATTGCGTGAAAATGTAATCACATTTCAGTTCTAGTATAATATATTTGTCCAATGAATACCCGTTTATCATCTGCATTTCTTGTTGGTGTAGCAATTTTAATGGCCAGTAGTGTAGCGTCTTGTTCTTATGAACAAAGAGTCCTTTTAACACAAGTGTGCACTTGTGTTGTAGAAAGTGGATACTTGGCACCAAACCACACCCTCTGCCTTGCTTCCCACGGCACAAGACTCTACAGCGGCAGCGACGACACAAAAGCCCCAAGAAAAGTCTTCCATTCTGTATGGTACTCAGGTACTAACGTTGGCGATAATGGAAGGGGGGGGGGGGGAGTTGGGGAGGGAGGCAACAGACGGCAGGCGCGGGGGTTTGGGGAGGGGGAGGGTACTGGCTAATGACGGCACTCAGGGGTAATGGGCTAAGAAAGGTTTGGAACCACTAGTATAGAACAAATACCGACAGTACAAATTCCCTCTGTATCTGTGCTGTGGGCAAAACGAAGGCTGCGGCTCGAAGACGCTCGAAGCGGACCTCCAACTGACACGTGGAGTCTGTCACAACGAATATACACCGAGGCTGCTGACGTGTTTCTGTCGCTCCAAGTGCTGCTCCGAGTGTTTATGTAGACTACCAACGTGCGGCAGTGTAGGGAGTTAGGGTACCGCGATCAGGCACGCTGCAGACTACCTCGACTGCTGTCGCGAGAGCCGGCAGAGCCGTGTGGTGTGTCGGCTGCGGGTTGTGTGACTTATGGTGTGCCGGAGGCGTGTCGACGGCCGCCTGCCGCCTGGACAGGCGCTATCGCCCGCCACGCACATCAACCACCAGCTCATGTTTCCATCTTCCTTCCTGAAATTCTGGTCGGAACAGTTCGCACGGCAAGCCAGTTTACGACGGTCAAAGGAGGGCTGCACAGGACTGCAGGCCACCGTCTGTTACCGATGCATCCTGGGCAAAGATAAAAGCCCGGGAGTGATGGAGTTCGTTCAGGGACCTAAGTGAAATGTCCCTTCGTTCTGTCGCCTCGGAGCTCCCGTAACGTCACGCGCAAGTCACATACAATGAGACAGCACACCACTTGGAGTTCTCGTAATTTTTGTATCTACGCTACGGGAACTTCAGCACTCAAATATCGATCAGTGCAAGGAGTTCGACGCAACTCTCCAACATTCTCCACAAAATCGACTCCGAATTTTTCCTAACACCTTTAATACGCTAAAGAAGGAACGATTTTTTTAAACGATGGTTCGCGTTTTCCTGGTATTTCCAAGAACCATAAAATACACAAAGACGAAAAACAGTTTAATATTTTTTAAATTTTAAACTATATTTATTAAAATTTTTTCGTAAAAGATCGGTAATTAATAACTTACATTTAAGTGCCAAAGAAACGTATAGCCATGCATAGCCAAATACGGAGATATGCAAACATGTATGAGCCGTGCGTGGCTCGTGTTCCCGCCACTATGTACCTGTATTTTACGTACTTCCACCTCACTACGTCAATTTGAATCACTACCGTCACTGAGTTGCTGCTCTGCCTGACCGTGAGCGGCGCTAGCAGCGCGTATCGATATGTCCCCTCTCGTAGTATATTTGCTCGACTGCTATTACTTCCCAGTCGTTGTCTGTCGTAAGGGAGTTCAGGTCGCGAGTTCGGGCTGTCAGTCAGTTGAAACATTTCTGGAGCGCAGTCCGGACCTGCCAGTCGGGGAGTTGCGATGCGGCACTATAGTTCAGTTCTTTTATCTTGGCGGCTCGCGCATGGCCTCCTCCTCTCCCCCCCAGCCCCCCCCCCCCCCCACCCTTGCCCCCCTCCCCCAGACGCGGGAGATTGCTGCGTTGCCAGTTGCAAATGACGCACGTGCCGAGAGAAGCAGCGCCATAGTATAGTATAGCTCGCAAACTTATGTTTAGGGGGGAGCGCGCAGTTTATGAAGGAAAGTCACCACGGCCGCGGTAACCCTTTGGTAGCTACAGCATCGTGCGCGATTTTGTCATCACTGCACTGCTCGCCTGTGCTGACACATCGTGTTCTGATTGCTTTGACACACTCATCATTCGATTCCAAAAAAAACTATTTGGCCCAAAAATTTGATTTTTACACATCTTCTTGACTGATACCTTCCCCCCATAAACGACTTAATTTTGTTTCGATGTTCAACGCAGTTATTGTGCAGCATTAAATGTAATAAACCGTTGCACGAAATATTGAAGAGTTTGCAGAGGTAAAAGTCGATAATGTATACCTTCCCTATGGTCGATTTTAGTTACTACAATGTTGAGAATGAAATGTGGACAAGATACCTAAATTCCATATAAAAATTACTGTATAATAATATCTCATTTAATTTAAGTACCGGTCGTACGTAATATTGACAAATACTCCGTCTTTTGCGACTGTAATAAAAGTTTTATTTATACCATAGTCATTTCGCTTTTTTCTAAAAAGTTCTGATTAAGCCAAAATTGGCGAAGTACACAAAACTGAATTGTGGACGTAATAAAACATAGAAACTAAAATATATTGTTAGTGAGGTGCAGTGCACAAACAATTTGTGTTTGTCACAACAGACAGCAAATACTTGCCAAAAAATTGATCAGTTGACGAAAACACTGAATATGATGATGTTGCCTAAGTAGCGAAGCAAAGAATTGCGTCAGACAATCAAGTAGCTAGGCAACGTATGAATCGAAAATCTGCTCTAAATAATACTTTTAATATTGTCACAAAGAATATATCTAAATATGAATAGTATAACAGCGACTACAGAAGAGAAGATATACAAACAAAACAGATAATATGAATATGGTATGTGTGCCTTTTCCTTGTTTTAATTGCTGTGAAAAGAAATATTGGAGAACAAAATTAGAAAAACCGAAAACTTATTATGATGAGACAAAGCACTACAAATTTCAAAAAATTACATTCAAAAGAATAACTCATGAAGTAAGACACTTCGAGATAGCTTTTAAATAAAGAAAACATTAAGCACCGAACAATGTTTGAACTCAAAACCTTTCAGTTAGCAGCCAAACATCTTCACCATTACGCTAACACAGCTCGTCATTCGAAAGAGCTTCTGCAGGACTCTTAACATATCGCGCAAAATACCGACAAACACTGTTGGTATGACTATGAATTATTTGCGTAATGTCGAAGTACAATAGGAAATAAACAATTACCGCTGTTCTTTATTGCGAAAAAGCGATTCATGAGAATGATATAGACACCTTTCCTTGCTATCGCCTGAATTAGGAGGCTTATTGCTTCTTTGGTTTAATTAATTAATAGAAAATGAAGCAATTGGTATAAAGAATGCTTTTTCCAAACTTTCTATAAAAGAAAGTCTGCTATCAAGACATTGCTTTGTTCAATTACTTTATATGACTGAACATTTCTAAAACTGAAGACACTCGTCCGTGCTCTGCACTGTAGTCGAGCTCTGGCAACGTCGTTCTCTGTTCATTGGCTGACTGTGTTTTGTGACGTCATGTGCGCAGAACGAACCTAAACTCGGCCGTCGTCGTAAATGACGCGCACTATTTTGCAGTCGGGTTGGAGCTGTGAGGTCTGTGTCGGCGTGGCGCGCCCGACCACTGCCGCCACGCATCACTTGAGCCGGGCCACGGTCTTGCTGGATCGTCGGCCGGTCGTCCTACCAGACGACGCGTGTGTGTGTGCGCATCGACTCCCGATTTGTCTTAGTTGCTGTTGGGTATCGTTCCGCTCTTCGTGCAAGTGTTCGTCAGGTTCTGTGTGTGTCGCTGGCGTTATTTCCACTGACGGCTATTTTAGATGATGTCGGCATTCCGCGGGCAGCCGGTCGGATGGTGCGGACCAGGGAGGACATACCTGTGCGGCGCAGTAGGCTGGGTCCGCTGACGGTCCCTGCGCAGTGTCGGAGCGTGTGTGGAGCTGTCCGATCGCTACGAGCTTCGTGGTTCACCGACCCAGGACGTCAAAGTTGAGTGGTGTGTTAAGTACCCAAGCCACGTCCGTTCATGTTGTGTCGTTCGCTTCGGTGGTTCGCTGTTGGGCAGTTTTTCCTGTGAGCAACACCGAATGTCTGTATTGCTGAAATTTAGCCGCCATGCAGTGGAATTAACTATATTGGTTGACTAAAATTCGAGTGCACCAGTGGAATTTTCTGCCTTGTGGCCGTTAGTGTTCCAGTTACCTGCTCTGACCACTAACGTACTTTCAGGCAATGTCCTTTCCTCACCTGTTGTTGCTGGCCAACACGGTGTGTAGTTTTGACAGCTTAATACATATACATCTTTGGTTGTGGATAATTACGTCTGTAGCACTTTGGTGTTTGAGTTCTCACGTAGCGATTGGTGGCAAGCAAGTCGTTTTGTCGGTAGGTCCGGGCTGTCCCTTGGTTGGGTTACCGACGGATCGAGTGTACTTGGGCTCACTACCTGTCTCACCTAAGTGAACGAGGGCAGACCGACGCCCTGGAGGAGACTATATGATACTTATAAATTAACTTGGTTGGTATTAGTAATATATTTTGTAATTTCGGTTTGCTATAATTACAATCCACAATCAAGATAAAGCACTGCATTCAACTTATAGATATTGAGCAGTTACATTTTAATGAAAATAAAAAAATTAACTTAAACAAAGAAACAGTCTTGCTACTCAAATAAAGAAATAAACAGTTCTGTTACTCAAAATAAACAAATAAATAGTCTTATTACTCATTATTGCCCAAGTCTTCCTCTTGTACAGCACAGAGTGTGTTGGATATCTCTCTCATCACCAGAGCTTTACTTTTTATTTGCTGCAGAGAAGCAGTTACATCAGTTGGAGCAGTTTTTGGTTTATTTATGCTAGTCAGTATATTGTCAGCTCTTTTCAGAATAGCATTTTCTTCTTCATTGTGAGGACTCTTCCTCTTTTCCGTTGCCCCTACGGCGCATTTTATGGACCTTTCTCAAAGTCCCCGTTTTTTGCTGTCTATAATTAAGAAATCTTCACTAACATCAATGTGAGACTCTGGGCTCTCAGTGACTAGACAATCGTCCTGAAAAATAACTATAGCGATTGTACACAGCTTGTAGTGTGTACTTCATATTTTTTATGATCGAATACTTATGGCCAATACGAGATACTGTGCAAGATCATGGGCCACAACGTATTTATTTTAAGTAACAAATGAGAAAAAATATGGATATTAGTGGGGTTCAAACCCACAATCTTCTAACTATAAAGTAAACGCATCAGACAAGTGAGATATTCACATTCATTGCACATTTGTTAGTATAACGTGAAGTTCGCCGAGACAACCCAGGCATCAGTTAATTTGTTTTCACTTACTGTACTAACTGGAGAGGAAACTGAAAGGTAAGAAATTACTTACTGTGGCGTTATTGTTTTTATTCTAGTCCGCGCTTTCTTGTGCGAATTCTGCGCTGCAAGTTCCTTTCTTTAAAAGAGTTTCTTAAAATATCACATCGTTGCTTCGGACACGTCAGCAAATCCCATACCACTCTTTGTAGAAGCTTCTATTTTATTAAATTCTGACACGAACGTCGTGTGTAAACTTTTCATCTTCGCTATAATGTCAGAATGAGATGGACACCTAGCCCCCTTCGATGAATCAACTATTTTGTCGAGTGAGTAGTTCCTAGTGTGTTTGTTATGGTGTGTGGTTGATTTTGTGTCATAAAGACATGCTTTGTATCTGTATGGCTCAATAGGAATTTCTATAGCTTCCTGAGACCGCTACCGATAGCAAAAACAAATGGCAGCCATATGGCGCGTAATATATCTTCGTTCGGTTGCATGCCATTTACTAAGCAATGCGGTGACACGCCACCAGATGGCAGCAAGGTAACTGTTCACACGAGGCAATGTGCTACACGCGCAAACCAAGTTGACACTCGGCGCGATTCAAAAGTGTTCAAATGTGTGTGAAATCTTATGGGACTTAACTGCTAAGGTCATCAATCAGTCCCTAAGCTTACACACCACTTAACCTAAATTATCCTAAGGACAAACACACACACCCATCCTCGAGGGAGGACTCGAACCTCCGTCGGGACCAGCCGCACAGCCCTAGACCGCTCGGCTAACCAAGCGCGGCACTCGGCGCGGTGGCTGCTGGGAGAAACCGTAAAGGCATTTCCCATCTACAGTCGCTCCCATCAGCCACTGCGCCGATTGTCAACTTTGTTTGCGCGAACAATACTCGCTACGCCAGTCATGGCGCAAGAAATGTCTCCGTCTGTACAAGGCTTAATGGTGCGGGGGAGTGTGCAGGTGGAGTGACATGCGACCCACGATACGTCTACATACGACTTTGACGGGTGACACGTAGCACCGATGCGGCTCCCAATTACTCGTCTGCGAGACAAGTTTGAGAAAGAAGGAAGTGTCCAAGAGCGCCCACAAGAACCGTTGCAGAAGGCCGCGGTCGTGCACCACCCCACGAGAGAAAGAGGAGTCATCGAAATGTTTCAGCTGTCTGCCCGGCAGGCGGCTCTTCAAGGAGGGGTTCCAAAATGGACCGCACATCGCATTTCCAAGTACTTCCAGTCGAAACGTTTTACTCCCTGATTACTCGACGCTCCGACCGGAGAATGGAATTTTGAGAGTTGTATTGCGCAAGAACCGCGCAAGACAAACAATTCCCACACAAGGTTCTTTGGAGCGGTGAGGCCCATTTTAAGTTAAATAGTTCAACTCACCGCCACACTTGCACCTACTGTGCCCCCCCCTTTTTTTTTTGCACAGTGACTGGTGAGAGTTATCTGTAGTTACTACCCCACGCCGCCACGCCACGCACCGGAGAGACGTTTCGGGGCTGGGAGCGTTACTTCCAGCAGGACAAAAAAAGGGCCTAGCATGACTAAGGTTGGTGAGTACGTGTTTCCTGTTACACTATAAGCTAAGAAGTGAATTTCTCCTGTTCCCACTCGAAGCCTCTACCTCCCTGTGGAAATATTTAAGCGAAAATAATTATTTAAAGCGAATTCTGTAGGATACTGCCCACCTGGGTTTCTTTTGTCATAATAGCGCATAGGCAGGCACTACGTAGAATTTGATTAAAATATTACATATTGGGCTTCACCCTAAAGGTAACATAATATATACTTTCAATCCTGATAATAATTTTCAAGCATTAATATTTGCAAAATTTATTTTGTCAGAATTTTTACGGAATCACATAGATAAGTTCAACTGCAGTAGGCAACAAGCCTTAGGTTTGCTGCACGATATCTTGGAGTTTGCAATTACATTTATTTCTGTCAAGTTTCAGCTTAACCAAACTGAAGACAGCGTCCTGTCAATGAAATTATTTATCTCGAGTACAAGCTCTTACGCTACGTTGGCGGTTATATCGCCTCTCTCTTCGCAACAATTAATTTTGTCGTTCAATAACAGTAATAGTTCCTATTATCTTTGAGCTAGCCGCGAGTTTGGATAACGTAATTAAACCACTCCAAGCAAAGCTGCACCCATTTTTACTAATATTTTCGTATGTGTAGAAACTTTGATTGTCGTTGACGTATATGTAAGCCGCATAACGAGCATGCAAGAATATACGCAACGCCAACAATGTATGAAATATCCTTTGCCTTTTTCCAAACAATTCCGACCAAATCTTACATTAAAATCAAAACACAGCAGTCACTGGCACTTTTTAAGTAGACATTAAGGCATCAAGTCCGTACTGGTTACAATTGGCAAGACGACTTTCACACACACACACACACACACACACACACACACACCCAATGAAATCACTTCTTAGTAACCGCTTTAAGGTTTCCACTACGAACTAATATTTAAAATAAATACGTATGTCAATGTTTAGAATGCTCGTGTAATACTCTGCGAATGTCCACTTTTGACGAAAAAAGTTTTCAGTTACGGCTGCACAGGACGTCAAGCAGAATTTGAGTCACTGCCTGCACAGTAAAAGTCCGCAATTTGCGTAATCGTCTTTTACGTTCTTCTGTATACTTTCCGATCCATACAATCTTTTAACTCTCGCGGATACTCCAAATAATAACATTTCAGCTTGCTTCTGATGGACTGAAACGCGACGTGCGCAATCTCTTTCCGATCCAGATCCGTACAATGCCGAGTTTTCCATCTTGAGCCAAGCCCACTCCGAGGTCACTGTTGACAGCAAGCCTTAAATAATAAGTTCTCGTAAAACAAGTAAATCCAAATTAACCTTCTGAGTACCTATTTAAGGATTCGAATATCAAAAACTGCGATCACTATATTCCGTAAACCGCCGGCTTCACAGTTCACAACTGCCCCTACGTATGTGACTTACATCTACATGGATACTCGGCAAATCATGTTTAAGGGCCTGGCAGAGGGTTCATCGAACCACCTCCACAACCGTTCTCTATTATTCCAATCTCGTACAGCGGGCGGAAGAAACGAACACCTATATCTTTCCGTGCGAGCTCTGATTTCCCTTATTTTATTATGGTGATCGTTTCTCCCTATGTAGTTCGGTGACAACAAAATATTTTCGCATTTGCAAGGGATAGTTGGTGATTGAAATTTCGCGAGAAGATTGCTCCACAACGAAAAAGGGTTCAAATGGCTCTGAGCACTATGGGGCTTAACTTCTAAGGTCATCAATCCCCTAGAACTTAGAACTACTTAAGCCTAACTAACCTACGGACATCACACACATCCATGCCAGAGGCAGGATTCAAACCTGCGACCGTAGCGGTCGCGCGGTTCCAGACTGTAGCGCCTAGAACCGCCCGGCCACCCTGGCCGGCACTCCGCAACGAAAAACGCCTTTGTTTTACTGATATCCACCCCAAATGCTGAATCATTTCAGTGCCAATCTCTCTCCTGTTTCACGATAGTACAAAACGTGCTGCCCTTCTTTGAACTTTCTCCATATACTCCGTCGGCCCTATCTGGTACGGGCCCCACAGCGCGTAGCAGTGTTTTACGAGAGGACGGACTAGTGTAGCGTAGGTCTGTTACATTTTCTAAGTGTCGCGCCAATAAAACGCAGTCTTTCGTTAGCCTTCCCCACAGCATTCCCTGTGTGTTCTGTGGTATCGATAGCAACGATGCCACGGCGTATTAAAGTTATTAGGTTGGCACTACGACAGACACCGACGACAGCGCCCTCCAGTCGGTGCTGTGCAGATCTACCAGCTCCGCTCCTGGTTCTCCCCACTTTGATGAAGAGCGGACGGCCGGGACACTTTGCTTCAGCTTTGCTCTACATACCACGGGTCTCAGCATTGCACCTCATTGCAAATTATATAACCATATATTAACTTTTTTTTTCTTTTCTTTTCTTTTTTTTTTCTTTTTTTTTTCTTGCACCAGTAAACCACTTTTACTCAATAGCAATACCGATGTGTATTACCTTTTTCTGCTCCTACCCATGCGCCGCCTTCCAGGCGGGATACAAAATGTTCCTTCCAATATCCGTTGTTCGTAATTGTAATTCCTAGGTATTTAGTCGAATTTACGGCCTTTAGATTCGACTGATTTATCCTGTAACCAAAGTTTAACGGATTCCTTCTAGCACTCATGTGGATCGAGTATAGATTTAAGTGTCAGAAAGCCTTTTTTGAAAGTATTTGTATGGTGTATAGAAGTTTTCGAAATGCGTTGCTACAGAAAAATGGTGAAGATTAGATGGGTAGATCACGTAACTGATGAGGGAGTACTGAAGAGAAGTGGGGAGAAGAGGAGTCTGTGGCGCACCTTGACTAGAAGAAGGGATCGGTTGGCAGGAGATACTCTGAGATATCAAGCGATCACCCATTTAGTACTGGAGGGCAGCGTGTGGGGTAAAAATCGCAGAGGGGCACCAAGAGATGAATACACCAAGCAGATTCAGACGGATGTAGGTTGCAGTAGGTACTGTGAGATGAAGAAGCTTGCACAGGATAGAGTAGCATGGAGAGCTGCCTCAGAGCAGTCTTTGGACTGAAGACCACAACGACGTGGGTGACCTCACACTTGTCACTACTCAGGGCCGCACACGTCGCCGCCTTCGCGCTCGCCACACCCCACGTACGCCAGCGAGGCCGGCGGACCTCTCCCCACCAGAACGTATGGAGCATTGCGAGCAGGGGTCCCCAGCCTAATGGCGATTTTGACGAACTAACGCCCCAGTTTGGCAGAACTTGGTACGGTATCTCTCAGAAGTACATCCAAGGGCTCTAGCAATCAATGCCAAGCCGAAAAACTGCTTGCAGAAGGGCCAGACTTGCTCAGTTTGGGGACCTCGTTCTCTTGAACAAATCATCCAATTTTTCTGTGACTGTAATCGTTTGCCTGCACATGTACATCACATTTAAGGATTTCCAATCCATTCGGAGAAATGCTTCGCGGTGCGACGTTTTTCTGTATTAGCCAATTTCTGTGCTCTTCAATTCGGTGTGGAGGTTAAGGAAACTGTGACTCGTACTCATTTATCTCAAGAGCCACCCGTCCACTCGGTGCAGTAGGAATGAAATGTCGGCCGCTCGTAGCCTTAATCTCCGCCCCGGTCTCAGGGACGGTGAGCGCCTCTTGACAGATTTCCGCGAAAGCGGCTGCCAAGAAGCGGGGAAAGTCCGGACGCAGGCAGTCCGAAAGCAACGACGAGCAGTTTTGTAAAAGCAATATTCTCTCTGGCCTAATGAGGCTCTAAGCTGACAGTCCCGGATGTCGGCCTGCAGTTTTATTGAAAAATCTTCCGCCCTCTTCGCTGCGAGAGCTCGTGGACACTTGAGAAGGTATTGCTCCATTCTCGGAGACAAAGCAGACTCGGGCGACGTCAAGAATAAATGTAGTTCGCTTAACAGTGGGAGCGACGGGCGCATTCGAAGCATCAGCTGCAGAAGTAACGAATCCGCCTAATGTACTGCCCCTCCACGTAAGAAAAGGCGACCATCCGAATACTGCTACTGACCAACTAAGTTCAAATACGCCACTCAGTTGTTACATCATTTAATACACTGTTGTTGTTGTGGTCTTCAGTCCAGAGACTGGTTTGATGCAGCTCTCCATGCTACTCTATCCTGTGCAAGCTGCTTCATTTCCCAGTCCCTACTGCAGCCTACATCCTTCTGAATCTGCTTAGTGTATTCATCTCTTGGTCTCCCTCTACGATTTTACCCTCCACGCTGCCCTCCAATACTAAATTGGTGATCCCTTGGTGTCTCAGAACATGTCCTACCAACCGATCCCTTCTTCTAGTCAAGTTGTGCCACAAACTCCTCCCCAATCCTATTCAATACCTCCTCATTAGTTATGTGATCTACCCATCTAACCTTCAGCATTCTTCTGTAGCACCACATTTCGAAAGCTTCTATTCTCTTCTTGTCTAAACTATTTACCGGCCATGTTTCACTTCCATACATGGCTACACTCCATACAAATACTTTCACAAACGACTTCCTGACACTTAAATCTATACTCGAAGTTAACAAATTTCTCTTCTTCAGAAACGCTTTCCTTGCCATTGCCAGTCAACATTTTATATCCTCTCTACTTCGACCATCATCAGTTATTTTGCTCCCCAAATAGCAAAACTCCTTTACTACTTTAAGTGTGTCATTTCCTAATCTAATTCCCTCAGCATCACCCGACTTAATTCGACTACATTCCTCGTTTTGCTTTTGTTGATGTTCATCTTATATCCTCCTTTCAAGACACTGTCCATTCCGTTCAACTGCCCTTCCAAGTCCTTTGCTGTCTCTCACAGAATTACAATGTCATCGGCAAACCTCAAAGTTTTTATTTCTTCTCCATGGATTTTAACACCTACTCCGAACTTTTCTTTTGTTTCCTTTACTGCTTGCTCAATATACAGATTGAATAACATCGGGGATAGGCTACAACACCGCCTCACTCCCTTCCCAACCACTGCTTCCCTTTCATACCACTCGACTCTTATAACTGCCATCTGGTTTCTGTACAAATTGTAAATAGCCTTTCGCTCCCTGTATTTTACCCCTGCCACCTTTAGAATTTGAAAGAGAGTATTCCAGTCAACATTCTCAAAAGCTTACTCTAAATCTACTGATGTTAGAAACGTAGGTTTGCCTTTCCTTAATCTTTCTTCTAAGATAAGTCGTAGGGTCAGTATTGCCTCCGTGTTCCAACATTTCTACGGAATCCAAACTGATCTTCCCCGAGGTCGGCTTCTACCAGTTTTTCCATTCGTCTGTAAAGAATTCGCGTTAGTATTTTGCAGCTGTGACTTATTAAACTGATAGTTCGGTAATTTTCACATCTGTCAACACCTGCTTTCTTTGGGATTGGAATTATTATAGTCTTCTTGAATTATGAGGGAATTTCGCCTGTCTCATACATCTTGCTCACCAGATGGTAGAGTTTTGTCAGGACTGGCTCTCCCAAGGCCGTCAGTATTTCTAATGGAATGTTGTCTACTCCTAGGGCCTTGTTTCGACTTAGATCTTTCAGTGCTCTGTCAAACTCTTCACACAGTATCATATATCCCATTTCATCTTCATCTACCTCCTCTTCCATTTCCATAATAGTGTCCTCAAGAACATCGCCCCTGTATAGACCCTCTACATACTCCTTCCACCTTTCTGCTTCCCTTCTTTGTTTAGAACTGGGTTTCCATCTGAGCTCTTGATATTCATTCAAGTGGTTCTCTTTTGTCCAAAGGTCTCTTTAATTTTCCTGTAGGCAGTATCTATCTTACCCCTCGTGAGATAAGCCTCTACATCCTTACATTTGTCCTCTAGCCATCCCTGCTTAGCCATTTTGCATTTCCTGTCCATCTCATTTTCGAGACGTTTGTATTCCTTTTTGCCTGCTTCACTTGCTGCATTTTTGTATTTTGTCCTTAAATTCAGTATCTCTTCTGTTACCCAAGTATTTCTAGTAGCCCTCGTCTTTTTATCTACTTGATCCTCTGCTGCCTTCACTACTTCACTCTCCAAAGCTAACCATTCCTCTTCTACTGTATTTTTTTCCCCCATTCCTGTCAATTGTTCCCTTATGCTCTCCCTGAAACTATTTAATACACTATGTGATCAAAACTATCCGGACACCTGGTTGAAAATGACTTACAAGTTCGCCGCGTCCTCCATCGGTAATGCCGGAATTGAATAGGGTGTTGGCCCACCCTTGGCCTTGTTGACAGCTTCCACTCTCGCAGGAATTCGTTCAGTCAGATGCTGGAAGGTTTCTTGGGGAATGCCAGCCTTGTCTTCACAGACTGCTGCACCGAGGAGAGGTATTGATGTCGTTCGGTGAGGCCTGGCACGAAGTCGGCGTTCCAAAACATCCCAAAGGTGTTCTGTAGGATCCAGGTCAGGACTCTGTACAGGCCAGTCCATTACAGGGATGTTATTGTCGTGTAACCACTTCGCCACAGCCCGTGCATCGTGAACAGGTGTTCGATCGTGTTGAAAGATGCAATCTCCATCCTCGAATTGCTCTTCAACAATGAGAAGAAAGAAGGTGCTTAAAACATCAGTGTAGACCTGTGCTGTGATACTGCCACGCAAAACAACAAGGACTGCAAGCCCCCTCCATGAAAAACACGACCACACAGTAACACGACCGCCTCGGAATTTTACTGTTGACACTACACACGCCGCGCGGGATTAGCCGAGCAGTTTCAGGCGCCGTAGTCATGGACTGTGCGGCTGGTCCTGGCGGAGGTTCGAGTCGTCTCTCGGGCATCGGTGTGTGTGTTTGTCCTTAGGATGATTTCGGTTAAGTAGTGTGTAAGCTTAGGGACTGATGACCTTAGAGTTAAGTCCCATCAGATTTCACACACATTTGAACACAACACACGATGGCAGATGATCTTCACCGGGAATTCGCCATACCCAAAACCTGCCATCGGATCGCCACATTGTGTACTGTGATAAGTCACTCCACACATCATTTTTGCACTGTTCAATCGTCCAATGTTTGCGCTCCTTACACCGAGCGTGATGTGTGGCTTATGAGCAGCCGCTCGACCGTGAAATCCAAGTTTTCTCACCTCCCGCCTAAGTGTCATAGTACTTGCAGTGGATCCTGATGCAGTTTGGAATTCCTGTGTGATGGTCTGGATAGACGTCTGCCTATTACACATTACGACGCTCTTCAACTGTCGGCGGTCTCTGTCAGTCAACAGACGAGGTCGGCCAGTACGCTTTTGTGCTGTAGTATCCCTTCAGGTTTCCACTTCACTATCACATCGGAAACAGTGAACCTAGGGATGTTTAGGAGTGTGGAAATCTCGCGTACAGACGTATGACACACGTGACACCCAATCACCTGACCACGTTCGAAGCCCGTGATTTCCACGGAACGCTCCATTCTGCTCTCTCACGATGTCTGATGACTACTGAGGTCCCTGATATGGATAACCTGGCAGCAGGTGTCAGCACATGGCACCTAATGTGAAAAACGTATGTTTTTTGGGGGATACCTTTGATCATATAGCGTAGCTACTTGCACAGAAGACATATTCACTCTAAATTTCGCCTCATTCGCTAACTACCGAGGGCGCTTCTAAAGTAATTAAGTATTTAAATATTTCCTACACGAGTCGGCAGCAGACCTTCAAAGGTCCGGTGTGCGATGTAACTGCCATATGGCAGCGAAACTCTGCAGACACGCTGACGCATTGATGCGGAACGGATCTGCACTGCAGAAAATTTGGTTCCGATTTTGGCCACCAGGTGCACATCTAGCGTCTCGTCGACGTCCCCGGTGCTCGAATTGAACAAACTGGTGGTTAATAATAAAATCGACGTTAGGCCTTTCTCACTTGCTCGAGTTTCTCTTCTCACAACCTGTTCCCAATCCATTACACACGGAAACAAATTTCTATATGTCTCTCTTTGATCTGCAGCGCCAAACTTGCACCTGGTGACGAAAATTATAACAATTTTTTTTTCAAAGTGTAAATTTGTTCCGCATGTAAGACGTCCTGGTCTCCTGACCTTCATTGCTTACATATTCCGCCCTCACAATCATATTCCGCACATCAACACGCTTCATTCGAACTCGAATTCGATAAGATAAAGTCAATGTTGTATGAATTCATGTAAACGATATGCAAATAAGAAGTGCACACTGGGGTTGAAATACTCGAGGCTGGCCTACACACACACATTCCAGACAGGACGGTCACACTGGCTTTTAGTTCGAGAGAGGCGGACCACACACCGGGAGGCCGGTCCCTTCAGAGGATGAGTCAACCTCGGCCACTTGTGGAGCAGACAGCGTGTGCCCGAGTGAAAGGGGGAACGACCCCGTGTTTGGCTTAAAAGCAAATTCCGCTACTTTGTGGGGAGCATCCAACCTACGCATTCTTTACAAACATAGCACACAGTTTCAGAGATTTTCACAGGCAGACATCAAACGCCAAACGCCAATACTACAGATTTCTGGTCGCCTTAAACGAAACGTCATTCTCCCGTTTTAGAAGAGCAATGCTGATTGGCGGACGATATTTCTGACGCCCTGAGCTGAAGGACTAATGGAAGAGACCGAAAGATATACCCCTTCACGTCTGGCATGGAGAGGCGCCGTTCCGTTGTCCCTCCTGGAGCGAGGAACAAGTCTCTCCTCAGTACTTCACTGGGAGAGCAGCTCTGTTGGGAGCGAATCGAAATGAAACTCTATATTGAGTCCTTGCGATTAAGCGTCGTCCACTGTGTTGGCCGACACACTTATTGTGCAGTGTGAATGGACAGAGTTACAGTTAAACGCCTGAGAGCGAATTTTTGACTGGCATCGCGGTGGACTGGTTACCTGGCCGGTGTACCACCCCAATAGTTAGACTAGGGGCGAATAGGAGTCCTTGACTTCATCAAGGCGTAGGGAGAGTTTAATTGGCGAAGGTCAATCCAGATAGAATGAGAGTTATCCTATTTGTCAGCAGCGAGCGGCGAAGACAGCAGTCATGGCAACTTACGGTATTGTGCGCTACAGCTCTTGGGAGCCCCATAATGCCTCCACAGCAGTACTCTTGACTGCATTTCACACGCGACAGCCTCGACCGTACCTAGCAACATTCTAATGAATAATTATTCGAGTTGAGTAGGCGCGGCTCTCAGCCATTCTGCCAAGTCAATAACAATATTAAACTTTGTATAGGAATTTCATTAGCGAATCCTATCCTTGAGAGGTAACTTCACATTCCGAAAAGAACCAGGATATAGCTTGTTCAGTTCGTAACTAAAAGTGCCATTGTGATTTCTCAGAATTTTTGCAAAATAAATAATAATTTGCAAAATAAATAATAATTTTCGTTAGTTTCATGTTTTTCTTACACTAACTAGCACTACTCCAGTCCCCAAGTATCCCATTAGCTACGTAAGAAATTTTGTGAATTTTTGTGTCATTTCCTTACAGCGGATGACTCCAGAAGATATTTATCGCTGAAAGTTTTTCAGGCATTTTTCTTTAAAACGTTAGGAGCGTCTGTCTGACTTCTGTAGTAGTATGGGGGTGGAAACTGCATCTTGCAGGAGCCACAGGGTAAAGGGTACATCTCAGATTAATCGCGCAGAATAACAGAATAGCAGGTCAAGCCCACGCTCACACGCATTAACGCATTAGTGTTTTCAAAGTTTCGCTGTCATACGATAACACAGCCCACACTAGACGCCTGTGAGTTGCCGCAGTTCAGTTGAAACCACCCGGTGTGACTGACGCGTGAACTCAGCTGTAAACTGGCCTACTTTGCATTTTGCACACACACGTCCTCAACTACGTTGGATACTTTCTGTAGCAACATCTTCCGAGTGGCGTGATTTTTGAAATCTTCACAGCAGTATCGATACGTTCTTTGAGCTGTTCCCGCGTTCTTGTCAGTCGCGATACGTAAACACGGTCCTTGATGTTTCCCCAGAGGAGGACGTCGCGAGGTGTTAGCACTGCCCACCAGGGGGGGCGGGGGAACACAGGCGCACCATCGTCACCGCTGGAAGATGAAATTCTCAGAGTCAACAGCCACTTGTGGAAACAAACACAACTGTTGTACAGGGTGATCAAAAAGTCAGTATAAATTTGAAAACTTAATAAACCACAGAATAATATAGATAGAGGGGTAAAAATTGACACACATGCTTGGAATGACATGGGGTTCTATTAGAACCAAAAAAAAACTAAGTTCACAAAATGTCCGACAGATGGCGCTGGACAGCAAAACTTCAGTGACTGCGCATGACAATCGTGTACAAAAGGAGCTGTAATTAGAGAGAGAATTAGATGCGCCAGCAGTCGCAGCATGTTGACGTTACCTGAAAAGCCGCTTTTAGTGAAGCTGTATTATCAGAATGGGCTGGCTCTGAGCACTATGGGACCTAACATCTATGGTCATCAATCCCCTAGAACGTAGAACTATTTAAACCCAACTACCCTAAGGACAGCACACAACACCCAGCCATCACGAGGCAGAGAAAATCCCTGACCCCGCCGGGAATCGAACCCGGGAACCCGGGCGTGGGAAGCGAGAACGCTACCGCACGACCACGAGATGCGGGCATCAGAATGGGGAATATGCTAGTTCAGAGTTACGATCCTATCGCCATAGGAAGAGGATTCGAACGGGTAAAGGTGTGTTGACAAATGCAGCTGTGGTGAGAATGATTTCGAAGTTCAAAGCCACGGGTTGTTTAGACGATAGACCCCGTAGTGGCCGACCGAGCACAAGGCGTAATGCTGCTGAGACAGTTCAGGAAGACATGGAGACTGTAGCGGGTTCGTCTATGCACGGGGAAGTCAGCGCTCGTGCAGTCGCACGTCGCACCGGCATTCCATACACTACTGTTTGGTTGGCACTGAGGCGTACCCTCCCATACTATCCGTACAAAATCTATCGGCATCATGAACTGTTACCTGGAGATTTAGTGAATCGGAGGGTATTTGCGGTGTGGGCGTTTCAAAAGATGGCGGAAGATGACGATTGGTTGAGTAACGTGTTGTGGACCGACGAAGCTCATTTCACGCTCAGAGGGTCTGTCAACGCCCACAGCAGCAGAATTTGGGCTACCGAGAATCCCAGAACTGTCGTGGAAACTCCATTGCACGACGAGAAAGTCACGGTATGGGTTGGATTTACCACATCTACCGTTATCGGGCATTTTTTCTTCGAAGAAATGCGTGATTCTGGTTTTGTAACTGCTACCGTGACGGGTGAGAGGTACGCCGATATGTTACAGAATCGCATCATCCCCAGCCTGGCTGATAAACACCTGCTGGAACGTACGATGTTTATGCAGGATGGCGCTCCACCCCATATTGCTAGACGTGTGAAAGATCTCTTGCGCGCGTCGTTTGGTGATGATCGTGTGCTCAGCCGACACTTTCGTCATGCTTGGCCTCCCCAGCCCTCAGTCCGTGCGATTATTGGCTTTGGGGTTACCTGAAGTCGCAAGTGTATCGTGGTCGACCGACATCTCTAGGGATGCTGAAAGACAACATCCGACGTCAATGCCTCACCATAACTCCGCACTTGCTTTACAGTGCTCTTCACAACATTATTCCTCGACTACAGCTATTGTTGAGGAATGATGGTGGACATATTGAGCATTTCCTGTAAAGAACATCATCTTTGCTTTGTCTTACTTTGTTATGCTAATTATTGCTATTCTGATCAGATGAAGCGCCATTTTTTTAACTTTTGTATTTTTTTTTTTTTTTATTCTAATAAAACCCCATGTCATTCGAAGCGTGTGTGTCAATTTGTACCTCTCTATCTGCATTATTCCGTGACTTATTCAGTAGTTAGTACAAAATCCGTCGCAATCATGCACTGTTACCTGGCGATTTAGTGAATCGGAGGGCATTTGCGGTGTGGGTGTTTCAAAAGATGGCGGAAGATGACGGTTGGTTGAGCAACGTGTTGTGGACCGACAAAGCTCATTTCACGCTCCGAGGGTCTGTCAACGCCGACAACTGCAGAATTTGGGCTACCGAAAATCCTAGAACTGTCGAGGAAACTCCAATGCACGACGAGAAAGTCAAGGTATGGGTTGGATTTACCACATCTACCGTTGTCGGGCATTTTTTCATCGAGGAAAATTCGTGATTCTGGTTTTGTAACTGCTACCGTGACGGGTGAGAGGTGCGCCGATATGTTACAGAATCCGCTACGGTCGCAGGTTCGAATCCTGCCTCGGGCATGGATGTGTGTCATGTCCTTAGGTTAGTTAGGTTTAAGTAGTTCTAAGTTGTAGGGGACTGATGACCTCAGATGTTAAGTCCCATAGTGCTCAGAGCCATTTTTTTGTTACAGAATCGCATCATCCCCAGCCTGGCTGATAAACACCTGCTGGAACGTACGATGTTTTTGCAGGATGGCGCTCCATCCCATATTCCTAGACGTGTGAAAGATCTCTTGCGCGCGTCGTTTGGTGATGATCGTGTGCTCAGCCGCCACGTTCGTCATTCTTGGCCTTCCAGGTCCCCAGACCTCAGTCCGTGCGATTATTGGCTTTGGGGTTACATGAAGTCGCAAGTGTCTCGTGATCGACCGACATCTCTAGGGATGCTGAAAGACAACATCCGACGCCAGTGCCTCACCGTTACTCCGGACATGCTTTACAGTGCTGTTCACAACATTATTCCTCGACTACAGCTATTGTTGAGGAATGATGGTGGACATATTGAGCATTTCCTGTAAAGAACATTATCTTTGCTTTGTCTTACTTTGTTACGCTAATTATTGCTATTGTGATCAGATGAAGCGCCATCTGTCGGCCATTTTTTGAACTTTTGTAATTTTTTTTGTTCTAATAAAACCCCATGTCATTCCAAGCACGTGTGTCAATTAATACCTCTCTATCTGCATTATTCCGTGATTTATTCAGTTTTCAAATTTACACTGACTTTTTGATCACCCGGTTCGAGACGCAGCCCTCCTGTTCAGCGTTGCTGAGGTGCTGAGGCGCGGCCGGCCGCCGCCGCCGGCCCAGCCGCTACGCCACACGCGGCGGCTGCAGTCGTCGGCGCCCCGCCTCCGGCGGGTCGAGATTACCGCTCTTGCGACCGCGGAGCAGCGCAGCGCAGCGGGGCGAAATATCGATTAGTCGATTAGCGCGTGGTCGAGCGTCGCGCGACCCATTGTTCTCCTCGGTCGGACGTGTCAGTTTCGCTTCTAATTAGCGCCACACCGATTTCCGATACGAGAATAATTCTAAATTCTCTCCCGCGATTCAGTCCGGCCTCCGGAGACTTGCGGAACACGTTCCCGAGAGCAGAACTGCGTCCCGGCGACAACCAGCAAACCTCCCATTACACAAATAATGCAACTCCCTTGTATACAATAGCTCCAAACGTCTGATCACTTTACATGAACCGATGTGTAACAGTTTAAACATGAAAGCGACAAAATGGTTGTGGAACATTTCTAACTTCGCTCAAGGTTTGTTGAAAGTCGCCGACTGCTCTCACTGCGAAACAAAGGATGGATATAAACTGCGTAACGTGCAAATTTTGCACGCCTCTCAATTTTTGCGACGTCAAATCTCCTCAGTCACGTGTCGCAGACTGACACAACTCTACAACTGCAGCAAGTAGAAGAGAGCGTGATTCCGTTGCCCCTGCCGATGGCGTTTCATGCAACCCGCAATGTAGTTCCTGGCCTCCAATAGCCACGCGCGAGATTTCCACGTTCTCTGGCTCGCAGCGCGCTAACTACTAGTACTACCGCAAAAATGAACAGCACCCTTCTCTAGGAAATTTACTATAGTTAAATTTTGTACTGGAACACTTCTTCGCTGGAGGCCAAGGCTTTTCAGTTAAGAAAAACGTCCAAATGTTACAATCAAACGCATCTCTTCCGGCAAAAGCCGGGATTTCTAGTACGTTCTTCCTGGTACTCCTTCCTACCGCTGTACAAAAATTTCAAACTACACGAACTATTCCCGATATTCGACCATTTTTGGTCTCTATTCATCGGGCTGTTACGCGACCAGCATAGCCGGATATTTCGTTAACAGTATTAATTTAAACGTGTCTGTGAGGGTAATGAAAAAAAACCGAATTCTGTGAACCTTACGCTGAACCTAATATCGTTGATAATTGGATCCAAAGTTAATCTTCAGTTTGCCAGTCAGCACGCCTGCGAATACAATGATGTGACTGTGTGTCTTATGCCGTTAAAATGAAGAAAATTGTTGGGTAAAATTTATGTTGTTGTTGTTGTTGTTATGTTGTTGTTGTGGTCTTCAGTCCTGAGACTGGTTTGATGCAGCTCTCATTGCTACTCTATCCTCTGCAAGCTTCTTCATCTCCCAGTACTTACTGCAACCTATATCCTTCTGAATCTGCTTAGTGTATTCATCTCTTGGTCTCCCTCTACGATTTTTACCCTCCACGCTGCCCTCCAATACTAAATTGGTGATCCCTCGATGCCTCAGGACATGTCCTACCAACTGGTCCCTTCTTCTTGTCAAGTCGTGCCACAAACTTCTCCTCTCCCCAATTCTATTCAATACCTCCTCATTAGTTATGTGATCTACCCATCTAATCTTCAGCATTCTTCTGTAGCACCTCATTTCGAAAGCTTCTATTCTCTTCTTGTCCAAACTATTTATCGTCTATGTTTCACGTCCATACATGGCTACACTCCATACAAATACTTTCAGAAACGCCTTCCTGACACTTAAATCTATACTCGATGTTAACAAATTTCTCTTCTTCAGAAACGCTTTCCTTACCATATCCTCTCTACTTCGACCATCATCAGTTATTTTGCTCCCCAAATAGCAAAACTCCTTTACTACTTTAAGTGTGTCATTTCCTAATCTAATTCCCTCAGCATCACCCGACTTAATTCGACTACATTCCATTATCCTCGTTTTGCTTTTGTTGATGTTCATCTTATATCCTCCTTTCAAGACACAATCCATTCCGTTCAACTGCTCTTCCAAGTCCTTTGCTGTCTCTCACAGAATTACAATGTCATCGGCGAACCTCAAAGTTTTTATTTCTTCTCCATGGATTTTAATACCTACTCCGAATTTTTCTTTTGTTTCCTTTACTGCTTGCTCAATGTACAGATTGAATAACATCGGGGAGAGGCTACAACCCTGTCTCACTCCCTTCCCAATCACTTCTTCCCTTTCATTCCCCTCGACTCTTATAACTGCCATCTGGTTTCTGTACAAATTGTAAATAACCTTTCGCTCCCCGTATTTTACCCCTGCCACCTTTAGAATTTGAAAGAGAGTATTCCAGTCAACATTTTCAATAGCCTTCTCCAAGTCTACAAATGCCAGAAATGTACGTTTGCCTTTCTTTAATCTTTCTTCGAAGATAAGTCGTAGGGTCAGTATTACCTCACGTGTTCCAACTTTTCTACGGAATCCAAGATCTTCCCCGAGGTGGGCTTCTACCAGGTTTTTCCATTCGTCTCTAAAGAATTCGCGTTAGTATTTTGCAGCTGTGACTTATTAATTCGGTAATTTTCACATCTGTCACACCTGCTTTCTTTGGGATTGGAATTATTATATTCTTCTTGAAGTCTGAGGGTATTTCACCTGTCTCACACATCTTGCTCACCAGATGGTAGAGTTTTGTCAGGGCTGGCTCTCCCAAGACCGTCAGTAGTTCTAATGGAATGTTGTCTACTCCCGGGGCCTTGTTTCGACTCAGGTCTTTCAGTGCTCTGTCAAACTCGTCACGCAGTATCGTATCTGCCAAAGTGGTCGAATAAGAGAAATAATTCGTGCAATCGCAAATTTTTGTACAGTGGTCGGAGGCAGCTCCATGATCAACACACTAGAAATCAAGACGTGAGTGCGAGGGTAAGAGAGCGGCTGGAGGCCACTTTTGTTCGCTTCCCTTGGCTAACTGGAAAAGCGTGGACTCCAGCAGAAACGTGTTCCAGTACAAAGTTCAAATACATTAAATATTTGTACAACGAGTCCTGTTCATTTTCTTCTGTGGGCCTAAATAGTTTGGCTACAGCGAGTTAGAGAATATCAAAATCTCGTGCGTGGTGTACGAAGGTCAGATATAACATTGGGGGTTGCATAAAAGGACAGCTAAGCCACACTGCAAGCAAAGTCTCGTTGAAATATAATCATTACTAAAGAAGTAACAAATTAAAAAGGTGACACCTCATGTTAAAGTTTTACTGTAAGTACAACGAAAATGTAATAAGCGACAAACTGTTATTCCTTTCATCACTCTCTGCAGAATGTCGGGGAGAGAAAGTTTCGTAAAAGTCTGAAATTGTTTGTAAAGGTCGTTGGAAGTCAGTGGGTGCTCTGATTCGCAGTTGCTGGATGAATAGAGTTAGCCTATTTGCGAAACATCACTTTGACCACGTCAACACAAACACACTGCCTCCATCTGTAACAGTTGTCTTAATGCGTTAAAATTCAGACGCAGCAATATCTCTCTTAATGAGTACATTATGAGAGCATTTTTAATTTTTAAATTCGGCCAGTAATTATGCGAAATACTGAACATCAAAATTTCGGGTGAAGTGTTACACGTAGGCACCTGCCTAATACCGTGTAGAGCCCCCGCGAGCACGCAGAAGTGCCGCAACACGATGTGGCATGGAGTCCACAAACATCTGGAATAGTGCTGGAGGGAACCGACACCATGAATCCCGCAGCGGTTTCCATAAATCCGTAAAGAGTACGAGGCGGTGGAGATCCCTTTCGAAACAGCACGTTGCAAGGCATCCCAGATATGCTCAATAATGTTCATCTCTGGGGAGTTTTGTGGCCAGCTGAAGCGTTTAACCTCAGAAGAGGGTTCCTGGAGAAACTCTGTAGCAATTCTGGACGTGTGGGGTGTCGCATTGTCATGCTGGACTTGCCCAACTCCGTCGGAATCCACAATGGAAATAAACAGATGCAGCTGATCAGACAGGATGCTTACGTACGTGTCACCCGTCGCAGTTGTATCTACACGTATCAGGGGCCCCATAACACTCCAACTGCACACGCCCCACACCATTAATGAGCCTGCACCAGCTTGAAAAGCCCCTGCCGACATGCACGGTCTATGCATTCATGAAGTGGTCACTATACCCTTACACATCCATCGGCTCCATACAATTTCAGACGTGACTCGTCCGACCAGTGATCAACAGTCCAATGTCGGCGTTGACGGGCCCAGGCGAGGCGTAAAGCTTTGTGCTGTGAAGTCGCGAACGGTACACGAGTGGTCCTTCGAAAGCCCATATCGATGGTGTTTCGTTGAATGGTTCGCACACTGACACTTGTTGATGGCCCAGTACTCAAATCCGCACCAATTTGCGAAAGGGTTGCGCTTCTGTCAGTCTGAACGATTCTCTTCAATCGTCGTTGGTCCCGTTCTCGTAGGATCGTTTTCCGGCGGCAGCAATGTCGGAGGATTGATGTTTTATCGGATTCCTGATATTCACGGTACTCTCGTGAAACGGTCGTACGAGAAAATCCCCACTCCATGGCTACCTCGCAGGTGCTGTGTCACATCGCTAGTGCACCGACTACAACACCACGTTCAAACTCACTTGAAACTTGATAACCAATCTAACAACTGCGCCAGACACTTGTCGTCGTCTATATAGTCGATGCCGACGGTAGCGACGTATTCTGCCTGTTTACATATCTCTCTATCTGAATACGAACGCTAATACCAGTTTCTTTGGGGCTTCAGCGTGTCTTACTCTACATCTAGGTCTATATGGATACTCTGCAAATCACATTTAAGTGCCTGGCAGAGGGTTCATCAAACCACCTTCAAAATTCTCTATTATTCCAATCTCGCATAGCGCGCGGAGAGAACGAACACTTATATCTTTCCTTAATTTTATAGTGGTGATCGTTTCTTCCTTTGTAGGTCGGTGTCAAAAAAATATTTTTGCAGTCGGAGGAGAAAGTTGTTGATTGGAATTTCGTGACAAGTTTCCGCCGCAACGAAAAACGCCTTTCTTTAAATGATCTCCATCCAAAGTCGTGTATCATTTCTGTGACACTCTCTGCCATATTTCGCGACAGTACAAAACGTGTTGCCCTTCTTTGAACTTTTTTGATGTATTCCGTCAGTCCTATCTGGTAAGGATTCTAAAAGAGGACGGACAAGCGTACTGTAGGCAGTCTCCTCAGTAGGCGCGTTACATTTTCTGATTCTCCTGCCAATAAAACCCAGTCTCTGGTTATCCTTCGCCATAACATTCTCTGTGTGTTCCTTCCAATTTAAGTTGTTCGTAATCGTAATACCTAGGTATTTAGTTGAATTAACGGCTTTTAGATTAGACTGATTTATCGTCTAACCGAAGTTTCATGAGCTCCTTTTAGCACTCATGTAGATGGCCTCACACTTTTCGTTATTTAGGGTCAACTGCCACTTTTCGCACCATTCAGATATTTTTACTAATTCGTTTTGCTGGTTGGCTGGCTCTCAGCACTATGGGACTTAACATCTGAGGTCATCAGTCCCCTAGAACTTAGAACTACTTAAACATAACTAACCTAAGGACATCACACACATCCATGCCCGAGGCAGGATTCGAACCTGCGACCGTAGCAGTCCCGCGGTTCCGGACTGAGCGCCTAGAACCGCTAGACCACCGCGGCCGGCAATCGTTTTGCAATTTGGTTTGATCTTCTAATGACTTTATTAGTCGATAAACGACAGCATCAATTGCAAACAACCGAAGACGGCTGCTCAGATTGTCTCCCAAATCGTTTACATAGATAAAGAACAGCAAAGGGCCTATAACACTACCTTGGGGAACGCCAGGAATCACTTCTGTTTTACTCGATGACTTACCGTCAATTAATACGAAGTGTGACACCTCTGACAGGAAATCACAAATCCAGTCACATAACTGAGACGATATTCCGTAAGCACGCAATTTCACTACGAGCCGCTTGTGTGGTACAGTGTCAAAAGCCTTCCGCAAATCCAGGAATACGGAATCGATCTGAAATCCCTTGTCAATGGCACTAAAGACTTCATGTGAATAAAGAGCTAGTTGTGTTTCGCATGAACTATGTTTTCTAAACCCATGTTGACTGTGTGTCAATAAACGGTTTTCTTCGAGGTAGTTGATAATGTTCGAAAACAATATATGTTCCAAAATCCTGCTGCATATCGACGTTAACGATATGGGCCTGTAATTTAGTGGATTTCTCCTACTACCATTCTTGAGTATTGGTGTGACCTGCGCAACTTTCCAGTCTTTGGGTACCGATCTTTCGTCAAGCGAACGGTTGTATATGATTGCTAAGTATGGAGCTAATGCATCAGCATACTCCAAAAGGAACCTAATTGGTATACAGTCTGGACCAGAAGACTTGCTTTTATTAAGTGATTTGAGTTGCTTCACTACTCCGAGGATATTTACTTCTACGTTACTCATGTTGGCAGCTGTTCTCGATTCGAATTCTGAAATATTTACTTCATCATCTTTTGTGAACGCACTTCGGAAGGCTGTGTTTAGTAACTCTGCTTTGGCAGCACTGTCTTCGATAGTATCTCCATTGCTATCCCGCAGAGAATGCAATGGTTGTTTTTTGCCGCTAACATACTTCACATACGACCGGAATCTCTTTGGATTTACTGCCACGTTACGATATAACGTTTCGTTGTGGAAACTTATAAGCATCTCGCATTGAAGTCCGCGCTAAATTTCGAGCTTCTGTAAAAGATCGACAATCTTGGGGATTTTGCGCCCGTTTAAATTTGGCATGTTTGTTTCGTTGTTTCTGCAACAGTGTTCTAAGCATTTTTGTGTATGATGGAGGATCAGCTCCGTCGTTTGTTAATTTGGTATAAACCTCTCAATTGCTGCCGATTCTATTTCTTTGAATTTAAGCCACATCTGGTCTACACTTACATTCTTAATTTGGAATGAGTGAAGATTGTCTCTCAGGAAGGCGTCAAGTGAATTTTCATCTGCCTTTTTGAATAGGTATATTTTTTGCTTATTTTTGGAGGATTTGGGGATTACAATATCCAATCTCGCTACGACAACCCTGTGTTCACTAATTCCTGAATCGGTTTTGATGCTCGTTATTAACTCAGGATCATTTGTTGCTAAGAGGTCGAGTGTGTTTTCACAACCGTTTACTATTCGCGTGGGCTCATGAACTGACTGCTCGAAATAATTTTCAGAGAATGCGTTTAGCACAATTTCGGATGATATTTTATGCGTACCTCGGAATTAAACATGTATTTTCGGCAACATATCGAGGGTAATTAAAGTCACCACCAACTATTATCGTATTACTCTGGTACGTGTTTGAAATCAAACTCAGGTTTTCTTCGAACCTCTCAGCAACTGTATCATCTGAATTGGGAGGTCGGTAAAAGGATCCAATTATTATTTTATTCCGGTTGCCAACAATGACTTCTGCCCATACTAACTCACAGGAAGTATCTACTTCAATTTCGCGACAAGTTAAACTACTTCTAACCGCAACAAACACGCCACAGCCAGCCGTGTTTAGCCTATCTTTTCGGAACACCTTTAGGTTCTTCGCAAAAATTTCGGCTGGGCTTATATCCGGCTTTAGCCAGCTTATAACGTTTTGAGCATCAGTGCTTTCTATTGACGCTTGGAGCTCTGGTACTTTCCCAACACAGCTACGACAATTTACGACTGTTATACCAATGGTTCCTGTATCTACGTTCTTCCTGTGTTCAGCCTGCACCCTTTGTGACTGAAGCACTTGTTGTGTTTTCCCGGGACCTTGTGACCTGAAAAACCGCCACGCCACACAGCCCCTGCTACCCGTGTAGCCGCCTCCTGTGTATAGTGGTCAGTGGAGACCCGACCTATTCAACGAAACCCGAAACCCACTCCGTGGCGCCGTCCCTTCGCTGACGCAAGCTGCAGCCCTCTGCCGCCAGGGGCTCCGTGACATAGCGCCGTGCAGCGTGAGAAACTGGGTGCTGTAATCGAGTTTGGAATTCCAAATATTCGTCCACAAATGGACGACAGTGCGAGACCAAAACGAGCTCTCCGGCATCAGCGACAGTTCAACGCCTCTTCTTCACTGTCATCTACACTCTCTACACAGTCACGAAATGGCTCCATCCGACTTTCGTCTGTTTCCATAACTTACAGAACACCTTCCGGGACTTCGCTTTGGTAGTGATGAAGCGGTGAAGGCAGAGGTGAGGTTGCGGCTCCGCTAACAAAGTCAGACATTCTACATTGACGGTATCAGCAAACTGGTCTCTCGTTGGGAGAAATGTGCTCGTCGCCATGGTGACCATGTTGGAAATAAATCTGTGGACGTGGATTATAAAGATGCAGGATGTTAATATAGTTCGTTTTATGTTTTCTTATTCCCGTCTTTGATCACAATATGAATTCTTTAGACGATGACCAGTTTCAGTCCGTGATGACCATACTCAGGTATTTTTTTTTAAGTCGTGGTTTAAAAAAGATCTGAGGATGATCATTACGGACTGAAACTGGTCATCGTCTAAAGAATTCATATTGTGATCAAAGACTGGAATAAAAAAACATTTGACAGTATACGCGACCGTGTCGCAGTCGGTGAAAAGTTCGTTTTATTTGACAAGCTTTAAGGGCTGTCATGTAGAACATTAGGAGGCTTCACTTTTGAGCACGCCCTCGTAACACATGTGGGCAGGCAGTGATGTGCGCGATGGGTGAAGTGGGAGTCGCCGTGAAGCAAGAAGTAAGTGTTATTCGGCCAGCCCCATGTAAGTGACTTCATGATTCTAGCGGTAGAAACATCGGGACTCATCTGGTTTGACGCAGCTTTGGGTAGCAAATTGGGGTACTTAAATACCAGGAATCCATTTCATCGATCTGGACATTTCGTGAGCCCAGTGTAGCCAAGCCAAGCCTGAGTCCCCCTCCACACTGTTTACCTCCCCCCCCCCCCCCCCAATCTCCCTGCCCTGTCCCCACCACTTCCTGCCAATGCGAAACGGACGATTCCTCAATGTCAGAGGAACTGGCTATCAACGAAACTTATTGTTACTCAGGCTGTGCCATAAATCTCTTTTCTGCTCAGTTCGATTCACTGCTTCATTCATTAACTCTTACATCCATTAACAACATTCTTCTCAAACGCGACGTTCCATAAAGTTCCACTATCCTCTCGTCTGCAGTCTTTACCGTCCACGTTTTCCTTTCTTACAGCACCACTTCAGAAAACGATTTACGTACATATACATTTATTTTCGGTGTAAATAAACTTCTATTTTTCAGAAACGCGTTTCTCCTTATTGTCCCTCTGCATTTTATACAGTCTCTACGCTCGTCACATACAGGATGTTTATAAATTAGTTATACAAAAGTAACCTATATTGAGAAAGAGCGCAGTAACTTAGAGAAATGTTTGGCACAACACTGATGCAGAACATCTTAAAGCTTTATTTACAAATTTTGTATGTGGCTACCTTTCGCAACACGACAAACGTCCCACCTATAATTAGTCCTGCCGAATCCTAAGAAGCAAGTCGTAATCTATGGTGGCATCCACTTGGTCATCCATTTCCCAGAAGCGACGGATCAGACACTCCTACTTGAATGTCACCTGACACACACACAGGCCCATTAGGGTTAAATGAGGTGAGCGTGGCGGCCACGATATTGTTCGATCACGTTCTATTCAAGTCGCAGATACGTGGCAACTTCACGGTAGTACCAGGTAAACAAAGAGTCAGTATAAAATTGAGAAGTTAATAAACCAGGGAATAATGTAGATACAGAGGTAAAAAAAATGACACACATGCTTGGAATGACATGGGGTTTTATTAGAACCACCCCATATTGCTAGATGCGTGAAAGATCTCTTGCGCGCGTCGTTTGGTGATGATCGTGTGCTCAGCCGCCACTTTCGTCACGCTTGGCCTCCCAGGTCCCCAGACCTCAGTCCGTGCGATTATTTGGTATTACCTGAAGTCGCAAGTGTATCGTGATCGACCGACACCTCTAGGGATGCTGAAAGACAACATCCGACGCCAATGCCTCACCATAACGACGGACATGCTTAACAGTGCTGTTCACATTATTCCTCGACTACAAATATTGTTGAGGAATGATGGTGGACATATTGAGCATTTCCTGTAGAGAACATCATCTTTGCTTTGTCTTACTTTGTTATGCTAATTATTGCTATTCTGAAGAGATGAAGCGCCATCTGTCGGACATTTTTGTGAACTTTTGTATTTTTTTGGTTCTAAGAAAACCGCATGTCATTCCAAGCATGTGTGTCGATTTGTACCTCTCTATCTACATTATTCCGTGATTTTCAAATTTATACTGACTTTTTGATCACGCGGTAAATAACGTGGCGGCGCGTCACTTTGCTGAAAAATAAATTACCTGTCCGTACCTGAGCCGTGCCGTGTGCGGTTCACGTTGCCGCCGTTGGTAGGTTGGCATAGTGGCGTCTCGTTTTCGTCTTCTGTGTATCAGCGCCACTACGTTTGCTAGCGTTGTCTGTCTGCGAGTGGCAGCACAAGCGTTTATCAATATCTAGTACCCGTACTATCTTTGGAAGAACGTGAAGTGTTTTCCGGGTCGCACGTGTCGGCAGTTGGGTTAGGACGCAGTAGGAGAGAGGTCCGGCAGCGAGAGGACGAGCCGGGACCGCTGGCGGGTGGAGGGGCTGCAGCTGCGGCGGCCGCGACCTCGCCATCCACCGGAGCCAGCACGTCGCGCCGAGCGAACATTAACCCAGTAGTGAAACCTCCACTGTCTGCTGATCACGCCGTCTGTTCGTGCACTGCCGCTCGAGGGTCGCCGTGACACGAACAGCAGCAAGTGGAGCGCGTCGAGTTGGAGGAATCTACTTGCCGTATTCTACTGCCTGTTACGTATTTTTGAATTTCGTGTTATTATTTGGTGAAGTGCAACCAGCGGTATGTTACTGCCCAGTGGCCGCTATCGCCCCAGTTACCCGCCCAGGAGGTTAGAGTATTTTTGCGGCAGTGTACTTTTCCTCGTCTTGCCGACGCTGTCCGGCACGACGTGTAGTTCGAAAGCCAAGCCGCCTCGATTGTGGACTGTCCTTTCTTTTGTCTACTTTGTTTGTAGTGGTTCCTTCTGCCTTTCGATGTGTTTTAAACACCGGATTCTGAAGATGCAGTGCTGTGTGTCACTTCGCCCTCGCTTGAATTATTATTGGTAAGAGGATTGAGCGGCGTTTAAACTGTCCCTGGTTTGAGTTGCCATCCTGTTAGGTGAGCATAACTCTTGGCTGCCTGTCTCACCACTTACGCAGCTGTAGGGACTTTCCTCAGGTCGATCCTTGGAGCACTATCCGTGGATCAAAATGGTTCAAATGGCTCTGAGCACTATGGGACTTAACATCTACGGTCATCAGTCCCCTAGAACTTAGAACTACTTAAACCTAACTAACCTAAGGACAGCACACAACACCCAGCCATCACGAGGCAGAGAAAATCCCTGACCCCGCCGGCAATCGAACCCGGGAACCCGGGCGTGGGAAGCGAGACCGCTACCGCACGACCACGAGATGCGCGCTATCCGTGGATCAATCTCCTTTTTTTTAACTTGGTCTGATTGCTTCAATTGTTTAAAAATAATATTTGTTTAAATTATTCCTACTGCTTGTGGCCTTCAGCCGACAAATAATTTGAATTCTTCGTAATAACGCCTCCAGCCGTCATTGTAGCTTGTGTTAAAGTCGATTTTTTAAAAAATGATTGTATTTAAAAAATTGTTTCCTTAAATAATGTGCAAGTGTTAACAGTAAAACCAACGGTAACTGATTACGCCCCGTCCACACCCTTTTCCTGCTTTCCCTTAAGTCCCACGTTTCAATATCTTGTTTTAATTGAGGCATTAGATATTGTTGGTTGGTTGGTTTTGGGGTTTGATGGGAGCTAAACATCGTGGTCATCAGTCCCCAGTTCCATACAGACATACTTGTAAAAGGCCTGTACAGTTAAAGCGTAACCTCTGCACCCAGAGGGAGGGAGCACCAAGGGGTACAGAGCTAAAATGAACACTGCAGTAACACTAAATAGAGGACACTTAAAAGGAGCAGAGCAAATAGTTGACCAGAATAAAACAGACTACAGTGGTTGATGCATCAGGTAAAAGGTCAACCACTCAACTACAAACGAAGAACCTCCAGCTGGAGAGCGTTGATAGAGGTATTGTACCAACACAACTTGTTACCATAAAATACACTATCCGCATCACAATTAAAAGTCGCTGGAGTGGGTGTTGCCTGAGAAATCGTGCGAGAGCGCCCACACTCGAGTGAATGACAAAACCCAGCTGCACGGGTAAAACGTAAAACTGAGTCAGCTATAGAGGCATCGACACCTAGAATTAAAGGAAGTGCAGCTGGTAAATTAAAGGACTGCCACAAGGGGGCAGTCCGTCAGAAGATGGACCACTGTCAGCCCTGCATCACAGCGGCACTTGGGCGGGTTCTCACGGCGAAGGAGATGGCTGTGGTTCAACCGCGTGTGCCCAGTTCGGAGACGGCAGAGAGCAACTGAGTCCCTACGCGTGCTCCTCAAGGACGAGTCCCATACGGCCGTGGATGACTTGACCGTGCGGAGCTTATTTGGCGTGTTTAAGGCAGACCATTCAGAGCTCCAGACATGGCGGACCTTGCGATGTAGGGCTGACCGGAGGTCTCTTTCCGCGAGACCAACACAGCTCCAGGGGTGGCGAAGTGGTGGCCTGCTTGGCCAACCGATCGACACGTTCGTTTCCTGGAATGCCGATGTGGCCCTGGGTCCAAACAGACGTCGCTGAACGACCACAGTCGGCGAGAGCAAAAACAGCATCTCGAATACCGCGCACCAAAGGGTCCCGAGATTAGATATTGTTCAGGCGTGTCCAGGCACATTGGGAAAAAAGTAAGAACCGTAAATCTAGTTGCAGCTCACAGCACAAAATACACTCCTGGAAATTGAAATAAGAACACCGTGAATTCATTGTCCCAGGAAGGGGAAACTTTATTGACACATTCCTGGGGTCAGATACATCACATGATCACACTGACAGAACCACAGGCACATAGACACAGGCAACAGAGCATGCACAATGTCGGCACTAGTACAATGTATATCCACCTTTCGCAGCACTGCAGGCTGCTATTCTCCCATGGAGACGATCGTAGAGATGCTGGATGTAGTCCTGTGGAACGGCTTGCCATGCCATTTCCACCTGGCGCCTCAGTTGGACCAGCGTTCGTGCTGGACGTGCAGACCGCGTGAGACGACGCTTCATCCAGTCCCAAACATGCTCAATGGGGGACAGATCCGGAGATCTTGCTGGCCAGGGTAGTTGACTTACACCTTCTAGAGCACGTTGGGTGGCACGGGATACATGCGGACGTGCATTGTCCTGTGGGAACAGCAAGTTCCCTTGCCGGTCTAGCAATGGTAGAACGATGGGTTCGATGACGGTTTGGATGTACCGTGCACTATTCAGTGTCCCCTCGACGATCACCAGTGGTGTACGGCCAGTGTAGGAGATCGCTCCCCACACCATGATGCCGGGTGTTGGCCCTGTGTGCCTCGGTCGTATGCAGTCCTGATTGTGGCGCTCACCTGCACGGCGCCAAACACGCATACGACCATCATTGGCACCAAGGCAGAAGCGACTCTCATTGCTGAAGACGACACGTCTCCATTCGTCCCTCCATTCACGCCTGTCGCGACACCACTGGAGGCGGGCTGCACGATGTTGGGGCGTGAGCGGAAGACGGCCTAACGGTGTGCGGGACCGTAGCCCAGCTTCATGGAGACGGTTGCGAATGGTCCTCGCCGATACCCCAGGAGCAACAGTGTCCCTAATTTGCTGGGAAGTGGCGGTGCGGTCCCCTACGGCACTGCGTAGGATCCTACGGTCTTGGCGTGCATCCGTGCGTCGCTGCGGTCCGGTCCCAGGTCGACGGGCACGTGCACCTTCCGCCGACCACTGGCGACAACATCGATGTACTGTGGAGACCTCACGCCCCACGTGTTGAGCAATTCGGCGGTACGTCCACCCGGCCTCCCGCATGCCCACTATACGCCCTCGCTCAAAGTCCGTCAACTGCACATACGGTTCACGTCCACGCTGTCGCGGCATGCTACCAGTGTTAAAGACTGCGATGGAGCTCCGTATGCCACGGCAAACTGGCTGACACTGACGGCGGCGGTGCACAAATGCTGCGCAGCTAGCGCCATTCGACGGCCAACACCGCGGTTCCTGGTGTGTCCGCTGTGCCGTGCGTGTGATCATTGCTTGTACAGCCCTCTCGCAGTGTCCGGAGCAAGTATGGTGGGTCTGACACACCGGTGTCAATGTGTTCTTTTTTCCATTTCCAGGAGTGTAGATTTGCCTTAGGCGACCCCGTACAAGTTCGATTACGTGACGTGGCTTCTGTTCACGCCATATCTGTACCTTATGTCAACTCACATTACCGCAATTAGGAAACGTGGTTTCATAACTGAACACAACTTAATTACGGAAATGATCTTCAGTCTGCAGTTTGTTCGACGTTTCTACGCGAAACTCAGCTCGTTTTAGTTTCTTGGTTGGTTACTGCGTTGCGGAAGGGGACCAAACAGCGAGCTTATGAGTCAAATGGTTCAAATGGCTCTGAGCACTATGGGACTTAACATCTGAGGTCATCAGTCCCCTAGAACTTAGAACTACTTAAACCTAACTAACCTAAGGACATCACACACATCCATGCCCGACATTTTCCTGAAGCGGTTTAGGGAAATCACGGAAAATCGAAATCGAGATGGTCAGACTCCCGAATGCGAGTCCAGTGCGCTAACCGCTGCGTCACGTCGCTCGGTTTTTCTTTGTCACTTCCTCTCAAAGCTGGCAGTGGTTCCATTTTGCAGGGTTTGAATGGCAGGCGCTTGCCTAACATCTTCCACACTGTCCCACCAGGCATATTCAGTTCTACCCTGCCAAGTCTCGAGATCTACCCACACTACCCGACGAGGCACACACCCGACGGTGGGCCGGCGTCCTCTGTGCTTGAGTGCCAGTTCTGAGGAAACGGCTGTGCCAGGTACCGAGGTGGTGGCCTGCCATATGTAGTCCTGAACTGTCTCTGAACGACATAACTGACTTGGATTCGTGAGGCCGTAGACAACACTGCCCATGGAATAACTCATTCGCGTATTCCCCCAAGAGAGAACAGCGGGAACTAAAGCGTTACGCGGGAATAGAACTTGAAGATACAGTGCGGTCGATGCTGTATCAAACATATTTCAGGAGTGTACCGTGAATATCAGATATCCGGTAAAACATCAAATCCCCGACATCGCTGAGACCGAAAAGAGATCCTGCAAGAACGGGGCAACGGCAACTGAATAGAATCGTTCAACGTGACAGAAGTGCAACCGTTCCGCAAATTTGAGTAGATTTCAACACTGGGCCATCAACAAGTGTCAGCGTCCGAACAATTCAAACAAACATCATCGATATGGGCTTTCGGAGACGAAGGCCACTCGTGCACCCTTGACGACTGCACGACAGAAAGCTTTACGCCTCGCCTGGGTCCGTCAACACCGACACTGGACTGTTGATGACTGAAAACACGTCGCCTGCTCCGACGTCCCGTTTCAAACTGTATCGAGCGGATGGACGTGTCCCGGTATGGAGACAACCTCATCAATCCACGGACCCTGCATGCCGGCAGGGGACTGTTCAAGCTGGTGGAGGCTCTGCAGTGGTGAGGGGCGTCTGCCCCTGCCCGATACGCCTGGACACGACTCTGACAGCTGACACGTACGTAACCATCCTACCTCATCACTTGCGTCCATTGGTGTCGATTGTGCTTTCCGACGCACTTGGGCAATTCCAGCAGAACAATGCGGCACCTCACAGGTCCAGGATTGCTCCAGGAACACTCTTCTTAGTTTAAACACTTCCGCTGTCCACCGAACTCCCGAGACGTGAACATTATTGATCCTATCTGGGATGCCTCGCAACGTGCTGTTCAGAAGAGATCTCGAGTCCCTCGTACTCCTACGGATTTACGGACAGCCTTGCAGGATCCATGGTGTCAGTTCCCTCCAGCACTACTTCAGACATTAGCCGAGTCCATGCCGCGTCGTGTTGCGGCACTTTTGCGTCGGCAGGTGTACCAGTTTCTTCAGTGTATAACTAATTCACAAACACCCAGTATTTGCCTATGCAATTAGCATTACTCTTCTGCTACCTGTAGTGTGTTACTGCCCGACGTAACTGCTTCGCCATCACGTGGTTTGATTCGGCTATGCTCGATTACTCTTGTTTCAGTTTTGTTTATATCCATGTCATCAACACTTTTCAGCCAAACCATGTTTAACACGTTAAAATTATAGAAAATTATGAGAATAAGGCCATACAAGGGTACGTGAAATCGGCTTTCCTTAATCGCTGTTAACGGATGTTTTCAGTTGAGGACGAAAATGTGAGGACGTTCACTTCGACGTAATTATGGGAACAGGTCGAAAAATAAGAGAATGTTCTGCGTAAAAACCCAGGGATTCAGCTGCAGTCTCGGCATTTCTGACGTCCTCGTTTTGTGACAACGAGGCTAGCCGTCGTGACGCAGCACAAGTTAGCTACACTGCACGCTCTGCGAGTTTGCGACGTCACTTCCTGCTATTTTACGTTGATGCGTCAACTCGCCGCACGAAAGACAAAGCAAATTCCGCGATGTTTCGGCAGCGTGATACGTACAGTACGGCTTACCGGCTTAGCGCGCGCTCTGCTGCGCTCGCGTAGACGGTATGGCCTGCATAAACATATTTTTGTTTTTATTTAATCGAATTTTTCCGTTGTTCATAAATTGCAACAGCTTCTAAACTTTCCATGGCTATTAAGCATGCTATTTTCCGAATGTACTTCCGACCAAAAAACTGGAGTCCAAAGTTTCCGTTAATCATACATTTTCATTTCATGTGCAGATATTTCCATATAGCAATTTTCATCCCCTAACAAATATTTCTTTATATCTAACCGAGAACTGAAGTACCAATTTCCATACATTTACCTTTAAAGTTTTTAATGCAATAAATTTTTTCTTAATAAGTTTCATCCCCTGCTGCACTCCCTTATGGTTTGAATTCCCAAAAACACTGAAACACGTATTTTTTTTTTAAATTGCTACCGAGAAGTCCAACATCTACTGTCATAGATGTAGCCTTAAAATTCCTTCAGTAGTTCTTTAGTAATCATTTATTTTCAAAAGAATTTTAACCCACTATTTTATCCCCTTACTCGTTGAATTTCCAAAAATGCAGAAATTCGATTTTTTTTTCTTTTCTAAGAAACCGAATACCAGTTTCCGTAGTTCTCGCTTCAGAATTCACTTCGTACTTTCAAAAATCCCTTCATCCCCTATCGGACGCCGTTATAAGTGGAACATCGGACAATCCATTCTCAAACGAAATCTACAGTACAAGATCCACACGGTCTCCAAATTTCAAATTTCTACCCTCAGCGGTTTGGGCTGAATCAGGGCTGAATCAGTTAGTCAGGGAAACATTATACCGTTGGTTAAAGAGATTTCGTAATTAGTTTTCTCGTGTTATAGTGCGTGTCTTATGGAGCTACGCCGTTTTAAGGCAACAGCACATTGGAGATAAAATAATAACACATCGGCGACTAAAGGCTTCATGAGACCGTAACGTAAAATAAGACGTTCATTCAATAATTAAGGAGATAAATAGGTCTGGAGAAATAAATGCGTTTATTTTTACAAAACAACACTTTTTCTACTTTTCAACGTAATACCTTCGAACATTTATGCACTTATTCCAAATGGCTACAAGCTTTTCTATCCCAGCTGCAAAGAACTGTTTACCTCGATGTCTGAACCAATTTCCCAGAAACTTTTTCACGTCGTCGTGGTCCTGGAACCCATTCCCACGAAATGCCTCCTTCAGTGCACGAAACAAATAGAAATCACTAGGTGCTAAATCAGGACTGTAAGGGGGATGAGGCAGTACTTCCCAGTCCATTTTGTCGACGGTTTCACGAGTTAGCTGAGCAATATGAGGACGTGCGTCGTCTTGCCGGAGAATCGCATCTCTCCTCAGATCCACGACGTCTCTCTCTCTCATGGCTGGCTTTGTGGTGTCACCGCCAGACACCACACTTGCTAGGTGGTAGCTTAAATCGGCCGCGGTCCATTTAGTACATGTCGGACCCGCGTGTCGCCACTGTGTGATCGCAGACCGAGCGCCACCACAAGGCAGGTCTCGAGATACGGACTAGCACTCGCCCCAGTTGTACGGACGACGTAGCTAGCGGTGCACACTGACGAAGCCTCGCTTATTTGCAGAGCAGATAGTTAGAATAGCCTTCAGCTAAGTCAATGGCTACGACCTAGCAAGGCGCCATTAGTAACATTGCATGTATCTAAAGAGTCTCACTTGTATCGCCACAATCTCCAGATGTACCAAAAGGATGGATTAAAGTTAAGTATTACAGAAGCTACGTACTTTTCTTTATAGCAATCATTACGTATCCTGTTTCAGACCTCACGCCATCCTGCTTTAGCTTAGCGCGTGCCTTTCGGCTTCCTCTCATTGTGTCTAGGCTGTCTTGTCTAGACACAACAGGCTTCACCTCGTTAAAAGCAAATCCGAGTAGTGTTGGCTGTTCATTGTACGTTGCTCTAGGAGATAATAAAAAAAACTGGACATTCAGCATCCCAAAACACCGTCAACATGACGTTTCCTGCTAATGCTAGGACTTTCAATTTTTTCTTGACGGGTGAGTTGGTGTGCTTCGACTTCACGCTTTGTCTTTTTGATTCTGGCTCCTTAATAGTGAACGCTAGTTTCATCACAAGTTAAAATTTTGTTGAGGAAGTGCTCACCTTCTCTTTCATAACGTTCCTTTAGCTCTGTACGCATTCTGAACCTTGTTTCCTTGTGTAGCCGCATCAAATACTTTTGGACCCATCTTACACATGTTATTCCGTACTTCAGCCTGTTACAGATAACGTCGTGAACTGTACAAGTACTAACTTGACCCTTATCAACTGTCATTTCCGCAGTCACACGGCGGTCGACACGAATAATGCCATCAATTCCACTTTCAAGTGAGGGACCTGGCTCTGCAACTGGTCGGCCAGTCAGTCACTGAGTCACGGCCATTTTTGAAATGCTCTAACCACTTGTAAAACGTTGCTCGATCCATGCAACCTTCACCATAATCATTAGACATTCAACAGTTTCTCGCCTTCAGGAAATAAAAAACGAATAACAAAAAATGTTTCAAATGGCTCTGAGCACTATGGGACTTAACTGCTGTGGTCATCAGTCCCCTAGAACTTAGAACTAATTAAACCTAACTAACCTAAGGACATTACACACATTCATGCCCGAGGCAGGATTCGAACCTGCGACCGTAGCGGTCGCGCGGTTCCAGACTGTAGCGCCTAGAACCACTCGGCCACTCCGGCCGGGCAACGAATAACAGAACGTTCGTCAACTAATGTGCACGTTTCAACTGGACTCGCCATCCTGAAATGCATTTTTGAAGTTGTAAACAAAACAATATTGATACATCGGCTGATTAGGGCTCATCTCAGTGATGCCAACTTAAAGCCAGAAAAATATCAAACTTGTCCTACTAACAGTTGTTCTCCCAGACTAATTTGTCTCTTTAATTACTGAATGACCCTGCTACACGTCCGCTCATTGTATAACTTTCGTGTGGCGTAATTGACAGAGGCGCTGCGTTTCGAAAAAGCGGGTAGGAGTTCGTGTCCTGCTGTATCCAGATCGTTTTTTCCACCTTCGTGTTTTAGAATAGGATTTGAAACTTTCAAATCAAACTAACAGAAATAATTTCTGTAAGATTTGATGTTGTTGGAAATAATTTCTGTAATATTTGATGTTATGTAAACATCAGTGTTCCGATCGGTAGAAACTAGTTTCGCCCGGCCATACTTGTGGGTTCTTTCGCTCAGTGAAGTTGCACATAGGAAATGTAACTGATGAAATACTACGTCACTTGATTACACTGACAAATAAAAGCTTTACTTAACTTTAACACATTCCTTTGCCACAGGAGTATTGGATAGTTTACAACTGTCGTTGACTAGGCAAGCATCACCTGATGCACAGATTAACAGAGTTTTCTTGCAATACAAAATGGTACATTCAACGGAAACTTCAACAGTTCGATGGTCCTACACTATGATGTAGACTTCTTCGGATGAGGTCATGATGTGGGAGACAGGACTTCAATTAGTGACTGGGCGGCATTATCTTCAGGAGCGCCTCTTCTATTGAAAGGTCTCTGTTGGCTTCCTTTCATGTTAATTTCTTAAATCGGTTGTCATTTACGGCACACATTCCACTTCTAAATTTACTGTGGTGTTTCTGACTCTATCTGGGAGGAGACTGAGCAGTGGAACGTGTTACTTTTACACATACTCAAGAACGATGTGTCACACTACTACACTTTAAAACACAGTTTATATGTAACTCATGTCACACAGTCTCATACGGAACCTACATGCGCTTTCTTTTATATAGTGTATATGATAAGATACTGTCATACCCCTTCCCTTCTGTGTGAAAGGGTGAATGAGCAAATGTATTTCTAGTTGCACGCTCGATGGTCGCAGACTAGCCTGTCTGCTAGAGAACAGTAGGACCAACGTCGGAACAGGTAGCTATGCTTTCTAAAAACAAAGAGGTTTCTAGTCTTGGTATGGTCCTGGCCGTCCCTTGTCATGTTGGTATAGGAAGCTGCCTCTCTGGTCACTTCCGTTTGTATTTGTGAGCCACCCCTCAGGAAGGGACCACGTCTGTCTGTCCGCGGCGAGCGTCTGAAGTGGTAAGATCTCCAGCTAAGCGCGTCTCTGCTAAGTCCGTAGGACAATGGATTTCTTAAGGTCAGCCTAACTGAAAATTTAATCACCTTTATTTCAGGTTTAGCTCTAAAATATCTAATGTTATCTTAAATTGCAACGCAGTGTAATTCGCGTGTGAAGTTCAGAATATCTTTCGGTAGTTGCTTTGTCACCACTTTGTGAGTAAAGTGGAACCACGTGTTGATCAGTAACTCTAACTAAGTTCATCAATCTTAAATGCGAACGTGCGTGAGATTATAACGTCTCGTCTTGACAATATTTTTCAATATAGCAACTTTTCTTTATGTTCAACCCACGTGGTGTGTACTTTGTGAGACCAGTACCACGTGCTTATACAATTGTTTAACCGATCAGATTAATAGTAAGACAACAGAAACCAGTCTGAGGTTTTTCTTTTGTAAATTGCGTTTCGATGTAATTAATTTTAATTATCAAAATTATTGTGGAGTTACACTCTTTGTGTAAACCAAGTTGACCACGTGAAGCATGTGGTGTAATCATCAAAGTAGCCCTCAGCTATTCTTTTCGGTAAGATTTCACAGAGAGTTAGTATGAATTTAGTATACCAGTGTATGGGAATTTCATGACGGACAGGATTGCGCTACGAACGTAACTTCTTTGGGTGAAAATTGAATCGGTTGGTTGTGGTTAATTTTCTCTTGCATATGTTTCAACGTTCTTTGTGTGTTATTTTATGAATGCAGTGTTGTATGCAGTCTCCCAATCTTGGCTCCATATTTGATGTGTTCCGTAAGATTACAAACTCACATTTTCACAATCCTAAATAAGGCACCAGTTTAGTTATGAATCAAGTTTGATATGCTGAAATTTTAACGGAACAATGATCAGATTTAAAATAAATGTCCAAATATAAACTGATGTATTTCTTTTTATTTAAATTGTCTTATATATATATATATATATATATATATATATATATATATATCTCACCGGTTATCGGTGAGTATTAAAAGATTATAATTAATGTTAGTCTGGTCGGGAATTTGGTAAGCTAGACTGGATACCTGGTGAAACAGTTGCTCAGTAATGCAAGGTTAACTTCCCCAGACAGCTCACAGCTTTTAAACCGCCTTTATTGTCTTGAACATCAGCATCGTTTTCAGAACAAATTAATGCATCAACATTACAATACGTAGTTAAACACTGCACCAAGGCCTCACTAACATCTGTGGTATCGATACGGGTTGCCAAGTTTGGTTTGGGCGGTACAACAATAAAGTCATGTCATGAATACGTTTTCACTATAGTTGACATATTCGTCTTGTGCGATTCAGCAACTGTACAGCAAATACAGATAATTCTACTTATTGTTCCGTCTCAGTTGCATATTTTTAATTAGAGTACATGTTCCGATCACTCTGGGTCGTCTTCAGTTCTGTCAACAATCCGTCTTTTCTACTCAGAACAGGGCGTCAGAGAAGACAAAACGGGTTATTGACGCAACTGCTTAGAGCTGAAGATGACCCAGAGTGGCCGAAAAATGTAATCTAAATAAAAAAGTGCAACTGACACCGAACAATAAAAGAGAATTATCTTAAATAGCAGTAAGTTTTGTACGTGAGTGCAGGCTTGCTCGGCGTATTCCAGCTTTGAAATCATCTCGGGTTATCAACCGAATTGATTCCATGCCCATCATCTTCAGGCGAATCCATTGAAGCGTTGCGACAAGACAAGACAACAGCTGATAACCCGAGAAGATTTTATAGCACGAATAAGTTTGTTCGATTCTGTGAACTTTTGTAAGCTGATATCCTCACTGACTGTACATTTACGTTTCCTTTTTTGCTCATATCATGATCACACATATAAAAAATTTTATACACTACCGGCCATTAAAATTGCTACACCACGAAGATGACGTGCTATAGACGCGAAATTTAACCGACAGGAAGATGCTGTGATATGCAAATGATTAGCTTTTCAGAGCATTCACACAAGGTTGGCGCCGGTGGCGACACCTACAACGTGCTAGCATTAGCAAAGTTTCCAACCGATTACTCATACACAAACAGTAGTTGACCGGCGTTGCCTGGTGAAACGTTGTGATGCCTCGAGTAAGGGGGAGAAATGCGTACCATCACGTCTCCAACTTTGATAAAGGTCGGATTGTAGCCCATCGCGATTGCGGTTTATCGTATCGCGACATTGCTGCTCGCATTGGTCGAGATCCAGTGACTGTTAGCAGAATATGGAATCGGTGGGTTCACGAGGGTAATACGGAACGCCGTGCTGGATCCCAACGGCCTCGTATCACTAACAGTGGAGATGACAGGCATCTTATCCGCACGGCTGTAACGGATCGTGCAGCGACGTTTCGATCCCTGAGTCAACAGATGGGGACGTTTGCAAGGCAACAACCATCTGCACGAACAGTTCGACGACGTTTGCAGCAGCATGGTCTATCAGCTCGGAGACCGTGGCTGCGGTTACCCTTGACGCTGCATCACAGACAGGAGCGCCTGCGATGGTGTACTCGACGACGAACCTGGGTGCACGAATGGAAAAACGTCATTTTTTCGGAGGAATCCAAGTTCTGTTTACAGCATCATGATGGTCGCATCCGTGTTTGGAGACATCGCGGTCAACGCACATTGGAAGCGTGTCTTCGTCATCGCCATTCTGGCGTATCACCCGGCGTGATGATGATGCCGGCCGAAGTGGCCGTGCGGTTAAAGGCGCTGCAGTCTGGAACCGCAAGACCGCTACGGTCGCAGGTTCGAATCCTGCCTCGGGCATGGATGTTTGTGATGTCCTTAGGTTAGTTAGGTTTAACTAGTTCTAAGTTCTAGGGGACTAATGACCTCAGCAGTTGAGTCCCATAGTGCTCAGAGCCATTTGAACCCGGCGTGATGGTATGGGGTGCCATTGGTTACACATCTCCGTCAGCTCTTGTTGGGATTGACGGCACTTTGAACAGTGGACGTTACATTTCAAATGTGTTACGACCCGTGGGTCTACCATTCATTCGATCCCAGCGAAACCCAACATTTCAGCAGGATAATGCACCGCATGTTTCAGGTCCTGTACGGGCCTTTCTGGATACAGAGAATGTTCGACTGCTGCCCTGGCCAGCACATTATCCAGGTCTCTCACCAATTGAAAACTTCTGCTGAATGGTGGCCGAGCAACAACTGGCTCGTCACAATACGCCAGTCACTACTCTTGATGAACTGTGGTATCGTGTTGAAGCTGCATGGGCAGCTGTACCTGTACACGCCATCCAAGCTCTGTTTGACTCAATGCCCAGTCGTATCAAGGCCGTTATTGTGGATGTTCTGGGTACTGATTTCTCAGGATCTATGCACCCAAATTGCGTGAAAATGTAATCACATGTCAGTTTTAGTGTAATATGTTTGTCCAATGAATACCCGTTTATCACCTGCATTTCTTCTTGGTGTAGCAATTTTAATGGACAGTAGTGTATATACACCGAAGAGCCAAAGAGACTCGTACACATGCCTAATATCACGTAGTGTTCCTGCGAGCACGCAGAAGTGCCGCAACACGACGTGGCATGGAATGAAGTAATGTCTGCTTTTGTGCTCGTGGGAATGACACCATGAATCCTGCGGGGCTGTCCAGAAATCCGTAAGAGTACGAGATGATGGACATCTCTTCTGAACAGCACCTTGCGAGGCGTCCCAGCTACGCTCAATAACGTTCATGTTGGGGAGTTTGGTGGCCAGCGGAAGTGTTCGAACTCATAAGTGGAGTGACGCATTGTCTTGCTGGAATTGACCAAGTCCTCCGGAATGGGCAATGGACACGAATGGATGCAGGCGATGAGACAGGATGCTTACGTACGTGTCACCTGTCAGAGGCGTATCTCGATGTGTGAGAGGTCGCGTATCACTCCAACTGCACACGTCCCACACCAGTTTGAACAGTCCTCTGCCGGTCTGCAGAATCCAGGAATTCATGAGTCTGTCTCCATACCCGTATTCGTCCATCCGCTCGATACAATTTTAAACGAGACTCCTGCGAACAGTCATCAACAGACCAATGTCTGTCGGCAGGCGAGGCGTAAAGCTTTGTGTCGTGTGGTCATCAAGAGTACACGAGTGGGCCTTCGGCTGCTGAAGTCCATGTAGATGGTGTTTCGTTAAATGGTTCCTACGCTGACACTTGTCGATGGCCCGGCATTGATATCTGCAGCAATTTGTAGAATGGTTGCACTTGTCATGTTGAACGATCCTCTGCAATCGTCGTTGGTCCCGTTCTTGCAGGATCTCTTTCCGACCGCAGCGGTGAAAATGAAATGAGCGTTCGGCGTCAGTGGCCGGGGGGCCCCTCGCGGGGCAGGTCCGGCCGCCTCGGTGCAGGTCCTACTACATTCGATGCCACACTGGGCGACCTGTGCGCCGGATGGCGATGAAATGATGATGAAGACAGCACAACACCTAGTCCCTGAGCGGAGAAAATCTCCAACCCAGCCGGGAATCGAACCCGGGCCCGTAGGACAGCAATCCGTCATGCTGACCACTAGGCTACCGGAAACCGCAGCGGTGTCGGAGGTGTTTTACCGGGTTCCTGGTATTCACGGTACATTCGTGAAATGGTCGTACGGGAAAATCCCCCTTTCAACGCTACCTCGGAGGTGCTGTGTTCCATCGCTCGTGCGCTGAGCTATAACACGACAATCGAACTCACTTAAATTTTGATGGCCTGCCATCGTAGCAGCAGTAACCGATCTAACAAATGCGCCAGACACTTATTGTCTTATAGAGGTGTTACCGACTGCAGCGCCGTATTCTACATGTTTATTTATCTCTGTCTTTCAATACGCATGCCTGTACCAGTTTCTTTGGCGCTTCAGTGTAGAAGTTTTTATTTATACTTACTACAGGCAGAACAATGTGACCACGATATGGACTGGGGAAGACAGTTGCGTTTTCGTTTTGGTAACGGAGGGATTTTATTCCTGTCCATTTTTCTGCGAGCCAAATAAAGCGAGTGGGGAGCCCAGAAGTCACGTTAAGCAGCCCGTACCGTGTGACGTAGCCGCTGTGGCTCTTGCGATCAAGATGTCCCCTCCGCGGCGACGTCAGCGTCGGTTGCCTCCGCCCCTGTGGCAACAGCTTAACTGTACAGCAAGCTTCGCCGCTGCTGCGGGAAAATATATACAGGGTCTTACAAAAAGGTACGGCCAAACTTTCAGGAAACATTCCTCACACGCAAATAAAGAAAAGATGTTACGTGGACACGTGTCCGGAAACGCTTACTTTCCATGTTAGAGCTCATTTTATTACTTCTCTTCAAATCACATTAATCATGGAATGGAAACACACAGCTACAGAACGTACCAGCGTGACTTCAAACACTTTGTTACAGGAAATGTTCAAAATGTCCTCCGTTAGCGAGGATACATGCATCCACCCTCCGTCGCACGGAATCCCTGATGCGCTGATGCAGCCCTGGAGAATGGCGTATTGTATCACAGCCGTCCACAATACGAGCACGAAGAGTCTCTACATTTGGTACCGGGGTTGCGTAGACAAGAGCTTTCAAATGCCCCCATAAATGAAAGTAAAGAGGGTTGAGGTCAGGAGAGCGTGGAGGCCACGGAATTGGTCCGCCTCTACCAATCCATCGGTCACCGAATCTGTTGTTGAGAAGCGTACGAACACTTCGATTGAAATGTGCAGGAGCTCCATCGTGCATGAACCACATGTTGTGTCGTACTTGTAAAGGCACATGTTCTAGCAGCACAGGTAGAGTATCACGTATGAAATCATGATAACGTGCTCCATTGAGCGTAGGTGGAAGAACGTGGAGCCCAGTCGAGACATCACCAACAATGCCTGCCCAAACGTTCACAGAAAATCTGTGTTGATGACGTGATTGCACAATTGCGTGCGGATTCTCGTCAGCCCACACATGCTGATTGTGAAATTTTACTATCTGATCACGTTGGAATGAAGCCTCATCCGTAAAGAGAACATTTGCACTGAAATGCAATGAAATTGGATGAACCATTCCCAAAGGTGTACCCGTGGAGGCCAATCAGCTGCTGATAGTGCCTGCACACGCTGTACACGGTACGGAAACAACTGGTGCTCCCGTAGCACTCTCCATACAGTGACGTGGTCAACGTTACCTTGTACAGCAGCAACTTCCCTGACGCTGACCTCAACCCTCTTGACTTTCATTTATGGGGGCATTTGAAAGCTCTTGTCTACGCAACCCCGGTACCAAATGTAGGGATTCTTCGTCTTAGGGAGCACGGAACATTCCAGCCTACGACTCGCGACTGGGGAAGACCTAGAACGACGAGGACACCTGCAATGGACGAGGCAATTCTTCGTGCAGTTGACGATAACCCTAATGTCAGCGTCAGAGAAGTTGCTGCTGTACAAGGTAACGTTGACCACGTCACTGTATGGAGAGTGCTACGGGAGAACGAGTTGTTTGCGTACCGTGTACAGCGTGTGCAGGCACTATCAGCAGCTGATTTGCCTCCACGGGTACACTTCTGCGAATGGTTCATCCGACAATGTGTCAATCCTCCGTTGCTGTGTGTTTCCATTCCATGATTAATGTGATTTGAAGAGAAGTAATAAAATGAGCTCTAACATGGAAAGTAAGCGTTTCTGGACACATGTCCACATAACATATTTTCTTTCTTTGCGTGTGAGGAATGTTTCCTGAAAGTTTGGCCGTACCTTTTTGTAACACCCTGTATTTGTACAGTACAGGTTTGTTCTTGCTACATTTTCCCACATTTACAGCTAGCTGCCATTCATCACATGAACTGGAAATTTTATCCAAGTCGTTTGGTATATTCCTACAGTCACTCGTCTTCGACACCTTACCGTACACCACGGCATCATAAGAGAACAACCGCAGACCGCTGCCCACCCTCTACGCCAGATCATTTATGTACATTCGCAGAACAACAGCGGTCCTGTCACACTTCCCTGTGCCACTCCCGACTATCCTTGCCTCTGATGAACACTGCACGTTGAGGACAACATACTAGGTTTTACAACTTGAGAAGTCTTCGAGTCACTCACACACCTGGCAACCTATTACATATGTTCGTACCTTCGTCAACAGTCTTCAGTGGGGCACCGTGTCAGATACTTTCCGCGAATCTACAAATATCGAATCTTCCTGTTCCCCTTCATCCGTAGATCTCAGTATGATGATGAAGTCCCATACTGCTTGACAGAGAGTAGGGGACGATGGGGGAGACCCGCGCCGCTGTACTAGGCAAGGTCCTAATGGAGGTGGTTTGCCGTTGCCTTCCTCCGACCGTAATGGGGATGAATGATGATGATGATGATGATGCAGACGACACAACAACACCCAGTCATCTCGAGGAAGGTGAAAATCGCTGACCCCGCCGGAAATCGAACCCGGGACCTCGTGCGCGGGAAGCGAGAGCTCAGTTTCGCACCAGCGATGCTTTCTGAAACCATGCTGATTCGTGGTCATAAGCTTCTCGCTCTCAACAAAATTTATTATATTCGAACTGAGGATATGTTCGAGGATTCTGCAGCAAACTGATGTTAGGGATATTGGTCTGTAATCTTGCAACTCCGTTCTTTTGCCGCCCTTCCGCACATGAGCCATCTGCGCCTTTTTCCAGGCACTTGGGGACTCTCTGCTGAGCGAGAGATTCATGATAAATGCACGCTAGGTATAGGGCCATTGCAGTAGAATACTCTTTGAAAAATCGAAATCGCTAAGTGTTACTTTCCGAATAATTAGTAGAATAAGCCCCCAAACGTTTAATTAAGGGCAAAATACATTAAGAATAATCATCTTGTGGTGCAGTTCTTCTTCTTGTCTCCGTGCTTGCTAAGAAAATGGACAGTAAGCAACAAATGGTACATAATGGCTTACAACATCAAAGTCACACACAGGGTGGGTAATATACCAAAGAAACAAGGAGTTAACATAGCATACAAGACCAACAACGTAATACACAGCAGACTCGGAAGAAATACCACCAACACTGACAAATACAGTCAGTCCGGTATCTACCAACTTACTTGCAACTGCTGTGAATCTGTATATGTGGGCCAAACATGTAGGACCTTCAGAACCAGGTATAATGAACACCTCAGAGCACTGAAAAGCAACAGCACACACTCAACATTTGCAGACCACCTGGTAGCACACAACCACCACCCAACAACACTGACCCTGACATCCTAAAAACTAGCAGCAGCCTATACCAAAAATTAACTACAGAAGAAAACTATCACATCCAAAAATCAATAGCGTAAGAAAAGAAAGTACTCAATGAATACACATCGCTGTGCAACAAAACGCTCTTCGCCACAATAAAAGAACTATACAAATAACACCCACACCACACACCAAAACTACTAATGAAGAAAACTTTCTCTGTCTCTCTCTCTCTCTGCCCCAGTACTCAACACACACATCACACACATGCAAACCCACACAAACCACCCACCACTGACGCCAAATACAATTCAAACGCGCGCGCCTCACATAGCAAAACACACTACGAAACAAATGAACGCCACACAGCCACAACACGTAATGGCAGCGGAAACTCCGCCTATGTTTTGAGTAAGCGGAAAAAGTGCATTGCCACGCGGCAAAGAAGTAAGCCTACTTACTTCGCCAACAACACAGGAGAACGCACCACAACTTCAAAACTGTAAGTCACAGACAGAAAACGTGATACAGTCTTATTTCCGTTCGTAAATGCATAACAAACAGAAAAATAAATTACGTTTTGCTGTTTGCAGATGACAAGTTGTATATTGTGTAGCAGAAGAACTACGAAAATAAACGGACAGTATCATCTTGTAAGGTGTGTTAACTAATGCTTACACCCACTTTTCGCCAATTGAGTTATAAATGCAACTTCTACATAATGTTGTAAACAACACAAATGTCAATAAGTTAATAACAAATTTACAACTAAAAATAAAAAATAGAACCCACTGACGATAGCAAAAAAATGGTTCAAATGGCTCTGACCAACTTCTGAGGTCATCACTCCCCTAAACTACTTAAACCTAACTAACCTAAGGACATCACACACATCCACGCCCGAGGCAGGATTCGAACCTGCGACCGTAGCGGTCTCGCGGTTCCAGACTGCAGCGCCTAGAACCGCACGGCCACTCCGGCCGGCCTGACGATAGCACCAAAGTGCTGAAACATGTATGGGTGAAACAAGACAAAAAACGTGTCTTGCATAACGCGGAACTTCTCATCCCATACATTAAGAATAAATTTTCCCTGTGTAAATAAATCGGTAAAGTGAGGAGAAATGGTCACGATTTAACATAGGGGATGTATTTTGCGCTGTTCCGATAAAAAATATTCCAGAGAAATGTTTACATATTGCTCTGTAAAGCACGTTCAACGCAGTCGCGATAATTTGTTTTCGACTACATAAAAGCAGGATCTGTGAGCCATCTCGCCTTCTCGCTTGTTTTCGATGGCTGTCTCATAGTGTAAGTATCGGTCACGTATCTGTAACTTTTGATTAAATAATTACGTCAGTTTAATGACATGAGCTGTCTTTGAATCTACCATACTATTTTCCTCTTCCATTAATGCCACATCTCAATTTATTACGCTGCATTTTAGAACTTTTTCAGGGTGCACCAAAGGAGAGTCGCCGACGAATTGTTTGGTAGCCACAGCGGAACGATATTGTGTTCAATCGGCATTTACTTTATCAAACTTTTACTTCAGCGTCTGTGAGATCTCTTTTACCGATCTTTCCTGTCAGTATACGGGCAAAGTAATTGCGCAAGCTGCGTTAAGTTTGAGAACGGTCGCTGACCTCCAAACAATGCCGTCGGTGAACGTTCTCGTCGGTCTGATGGGAGTCTGACGCAGGATGGGCCAATGCAATTTCATTATCAACAAGAAAAATTTTGCTATGCACCATTCTACCATTTCAGGAACTTTACCATCTGAAGAGGTGATTAAAAAAATTATAATACCATTTCATTTTTTAAAATATCAGTAATATATTGGTGCAGCCAACGTGTTGCTGGAACAAAAAATTCTACGAGTCAGAATGGTTGGTGGGTCACATCGCCCATAAACAGCCCTTATCTATACCAGGCACGTCGATAGGGTTCACGTCTGGAGAACACGATCGCCACTATAGTCGAACGATCTCGTTATGCTGAAGGAAGTCATTCACAAGATGTACACGATGCGGGCGCGAATTGTCGACTATGAAGACGAATGCCTCGCCAATATGCTGCCGATATGGTTGCACTATCGGTCGCAGGATGGCATTCGCGTATCATACAGCCGTTACCGGCGCCTTCCATAACCACCAGCGGCACATAATGACACCCTAAAACAGCAGGGAACCTCCACCTTGCTGCACTCGCTGGACAGTGTGTCTGAGACGTTCAGCCTGACCGGGTTGCCTCCAAACACGTCTCCGACGATTGTCTGGTTGAAGGCATATGCGACACTCATCGGTGAAGGGAACGGGATGCCAATCCGGAGCGCTGCATTCGGCATGTTGTTGGGCCCATCTGTACCGCGCTGCACGGTGTCGTGGTTGCAAAGATGGGTCTCGCCGTGGACGTCAGGAGAGAAGTTGCGCGTTATGCAGCCATTGCAAACAGTTTGTGTCGTAATGCGACGTCCTGTGGCTGCACGAACATTATTCAACATGGTGGCGTTGCTGTCAGGGTTCCTCCGAGCCATAATCCGTAGGTAGCGGTCATCCACTGCAGTAGTAGCCCTAGGGCGGCGTGAGCGAGGCATGTCGTCGACAGTTCCTGTCTCTCTGTGTCTCCCCCGTGTCCGAACAACGTCGCTTTGGTTCACTCCGAGACGCCTGGACACTTCCCTTGTTGAGAGCCCTTCCTGGCACGAAGTAACAATGTGCGCGCGATCGAACGGCGGTATTGACCGTCTAGGCATGGTTGAACTACAGACAACACGAGCCGTGTACCTCCTTCCTGGAACTGATCGGCTGTCGGACCCCATCCGTCTAATAGGCGCTGCTCCTGCACGGTTGTTTACATCTTTGGGCGGGTTTAGTGACATCTCTGAACAGACAAAGGGACTGTGTCTGTGGTACAATATCCACAGTCAACGTCTATCTTCAGGAGTTCTGAGAACTAGGGTGATGCAAAACGTTTTTTGATGTGTGGGCATTAAACGAGATACTGGGACGAGTCGGTCCCACACATCTTGGAGGGAAATTTGCCTGTGTACATAAGGGGAAATTTAATAACAGTGAGCCGTGTCACGGCTCAGCTCATTGTTTTCCCGGCGAGATCATTTCACTTGTTTTCGGCGCAGCGACAGGGGGCGTGACCGCTGAGCGGTGTCGGCGCTGGTGCGCGAAGCGACGGTTTTGGGAGGAGGGCTGGGTGGGGATATATGGCGACAGGACGGAGGCGGCGGGCAGTCAACTGGTCGCTGCCGAGTGAGGACTGCGACGAGTGTGGTGTGGGGAGGACGGAATGCTCGCTCGCCTAGCGAGGTCCTCCGTGACCAGCTGTTGTTTGTCGGGCCCAGCACTCGAGTGCAACAGGATACTGCATTCGTGTGGTTCTCGTCACCTGGCTAAGGACGAAGTTTTCCTCATTTACCTTCATTATATTTCGTGACCGTTACTTTATTGCGGGGCTGGTACTTGTAGGCAACATTTTGTGATTTGAAATACTTCAGAGAATATCATCGTCTGCCAGGTGTCTACTGTGAATAATTCTTAATTTGTTTCATAGTGTATGGCACGGTATCCAGTATCATCGATCATTTTTTGAAAGTTCTCTCCAAATTATTATTACATTAGACTTTGTTAAAATTGGTGCGTTTCAATTGCAAATTTCTTAATTCTACTAATATTGCTTGCGATAAACCCATCTATTTCTTGATATTGCCATATTTGTGTATTAAGTTGTGTTTCTTCTCGAGACTGACTGAACTGATTTTGGAACACGTGGGGGCGAGTATTTAAATGAAGATTTGCTAGATAACAAAACCGTCGTGAAATTGAAAACTTGAGAGTGTTTACTCATGTCACCAGTCGTTAATGTTATTTCTGTCTAGTAGCTTACTTGACTGATATAAAATAATTTAGAAATTTCGTGTATTTGTCACGAAAAGTGAACTGATGTCACATGACTGACATTTCTGTAGGGTTTACGTAAGCTTAAGTGAAGTCAGGAGGTAAGAAAAAAACATTATCATTGCCACTTTTTAAGCAGGCAGTAGGGAATTTGTTGCACTCTTGCCAAAGTGGATTTTTCTAAGGTTTGATTTATATGTGGTAGAAATCACAAGTTCAATATTTTCTCGTGTAATTGTTAATCTTTATACATGTTTGCACTGTTGTACGATATAATATACCCTTTACTAAGAGTACCCTTATGTAATGTTTCAGAGTGGGGTGCATGTTCTTCTAGAGAATGTTTAAAAAAAATTACTGCTAAAATTTCCTTTTAAACTGTTAATTGTATTAATTTGGATGTATAACCAATTGTTGTTAAATAATAAATTTGTGTCAACAAGGCTTGGACCAAATAAATGTGCCTCCACCTTCCCCATCGTGGCTCTGCTACCGCCTGTACATTACAAACAGTCCCTGATTTTCACCTTGAACCCTTCTTGTGAGCGCCCGACACCGTGGACCTGATACCAGAAGGTGCAACATGCAGCACTGGCAACATCGGCTCGCAGTCTGCGAATAACAAGGGACGCGGCCGCAGTCCGGTCACCGAGCCAGAACGGCAGCAACGGCGGCTGGTCCACAAAGCGAACACGCATTCTTTCAAAGCCAGAGGCGGAATAATAATCGGCGCTACGCCGGCTATCAAAATTATCGAAACTGTAACCGATACAATAACATCAGCAGTCAAGGCCACAGTTATCAGTGGTCGCAAAATAATCATGGGCAACGTACACAAGTAAACAGAAACATGAGTATTATAATTGCGTAGGCTTCCGCGGCCAGAGTCAGTCGACATAAAAGTTTTCTGGGTTTGGTACCGCGTCGTAATGAATAAACTACTACTGCTGCTGGAGAAAAAACTAACGTTTCGGCCACGATTGCAGCGGCCTTGTTCTGAGTCTAATGGTGCGTTTTAGCTATGCAGTGTCCTTTTCATTTTGTTATTAGTGTTCACTGCGCATGCCATTACGTCATAATTTTGAAAAGGTAGTTAGTTTCATTGGTCACTCAAGGAAGAAGGAGAGGGAACTTATTTTGATAGGTTATTGCGGTGTAGGGTACCAGTCTCTCCTAGAATTTACGGTGTTCCAAAGATACATAAGGAAAGTTACCCTTTGAGGCCAATAGTGAATGGAATCAGTTCGCCTACTTACAATTTGGCAAAGTACCTAGCCTGCAAAGTAAGACGTCTAGTTGGCAAGACGGACTCGTATGTGAAGAACTCGACACACTTTATAGAACGCCTAAAGGGAGAAACAATTTTACCTACCGACATCATGGTCAGCTTTGACGTGAAATCATTACTTAAGAAGCTGCCAGAAGATGAAACTATCCACATCCTTGAGGAGCATGTCCCGCCAGACATATCCGACCTGGTTGAGTTGTGCCTGACATCATCGTACTTCGAATGGAAAGGAAAATACTACCAGCAGACAGGCGGCGTAGCAATGGGGTCTCCCCTATCTCCGCTGGCAGCCGACATATGCACGGAAGCCTTTGAAGCAACGGCCCTCGGTTCAGCTCCTCTACGGCCACGTTGCTGGTTCAGATACGTGGACGACACGTTCGGCGTATGGCCTCATGGTGAAACGGAGCTACGCAAGTTTCACGAATATTTGAACAATATGCACGGGAAGATTCAGTTCGCGCTGGAAGTAGAAAAGAATGGCGGTATCCCATTTCTAGACGTCGAAGTGTACAGGAGAACGTGTAAGTAGGCTGTTTAGGTTTTCATATTGGTAACGCCACGTAGCGCTCTGTATGAAAATCACTGGCTGTGCTGTGTGCAGTCTGTGGCTAGTTTGCATTGTTGTCTGCCATTGTAGTGTTGGGCAGCTGGATGTGAACAGCGCGTAGCGTTGCGCAGTTGGAGCCGCCAGCAGTGGTGGATGTGGGGAGAGAAATGGCGGAGTTTTGAAATTTGTAAGACTGGATGTCATGAACTGCTATATATATTATGACTATTAAGGTAAATACAATGTTTGTTCTCTATCAAAATCTTTCATTTGCTAACTATGCCTACCTGTAGTTAGCGCCTTCAGTAGTTAGAATCTCTTATTTAGCTGGCAGTACTGGCGCTCGCTGTATTGCAGTAGTTCGAGTAACGAAGATTTTTGTGAGGTAAGTGATTTGTGAAAGGTATAGGTTAATGTTAGTCAGGGCCATTCTTTTGTAGGGATTATTGAAAGTCAGATTGCGTTGCGCCAAAAAAATATTGTGTGTCAGTTTAAGCACAGCCATGTATAATTGTTCACAGGGGACGTTTCAAACGTAGGGCAGACTGTGGCACTGCACGCCCAATGCTACCACCACCCAGCGCAGAAGAACTCTGCCATCCGTTATCTGGCGATCCGTGCGCAGCGACTAAGTGATGCTCAAAACATCACACCTGAGCTTAAAAGGCTACGCACAATGTTTCTAACCAATGGCTACAGCTGTAAGTCGATTAACACAGCCTTATCGACGAACACAAATAAGAAAGATAAGCAATAAATAGACAAACTGCAGCCAACAGTGCGCTTATCTTATGTGAAAAACGTTACTGACCGAATAGGCAAACACCTTCGCCGCGTTGGGGTGTAGCCTGTCTTCTATGGTGGTCGCAGGATCCAGGACGTGCTAGGTTCCACCAAGGACAAGGTGGATGCATTACACACTGCAGGCGTTTACAAGGTGGAATGCGAATGTGGAGAGGCATCCATCGGCGAGACTGGTAGGCCAATAGCAACGCGCATTCGGGAGCACGAGCGTTATATTCGTCTAGGGCAACACAACAAATCTGCAGTGGCAGAACATCACCGAGACTGCGGAAAAGAAATAATATTCAGCGAAGCCTGTGTGTTGGCCAAGCAGATAATTATGACGAAACGCAAAATCAGAGAGGCCATCGAAATACTTAAACACCCTAACAACATGAACAGGGAGGATGGACTCGGCTGTTTAAGTATGCTCGGCTGCCAGCAATCAGAGCCCAACAGACGGCACTGTCAACACGAGGCACGAGCGCTACGGGCGAGTAACTGCCGACGTCCAGCAGTTGGTAAACGGGAGTCAACTTCTCATTCGACGTTGGCCACCAATCGCGGTACACAACACGAGAGCCAATGGACAACAGCGGTCACGTTCTCCCTCCACCGCAATAACCTATCAGAATAAGTTGCCTCTCCTTCTTCCTTAAGTGACCAATGAAACTAACTACCTTTTTAAAATTGTGACGTAATGGGATGAAAAGTGGACACTAACAACAAAATAAAAAGGACACTGCATAGTTAGTATACGGCTCGATGAGAAACGTCGTAAACATAGTGATACGTTACACATACAGTAGGATTGGGACGTGTAAATGCAGAGTGAGCAGATGCGAATGACGGCCTCTCGGTGATGATAAGGCCGCTCGGCTACCCTTCCTTTGCGGCAGGTCCCTTCCCCGCGCCCCTTCTGCGGCTCTCCCCGTGTGGGGGCGCCGGTTCCGTGCGGCCGAGAGTGTCGAGGGTGTCTGGTGCGTCTTCTGCCTCCATTTCAGCAGCCCCGACACCGAGCGGGGGAGGGGTCGGCCACGGGGCGCCGTTACGGCCGTTGTGCTCCAACACCTGGTCTCTGCCGTGAGGGGACGGCGGTGTTGGTAGATTCCGCTTGTAAAGATGCATCCGTGCACACCGGCCGCACCGCTCCCAGGTACGTAATCGGTAATGCGGTCGCCACAGCTGTCTGCACCGGTTCCGTACGTGGCACCTGGACGAGGCGGCGCTGGAGGCAGCTGGAGCGCACGTGGCCTTCCAGTCCACAGCCGGCACGTGTTTGCGCAGTTCGTTGCGTACCTGTCGGACGCCACTTAGCACGCGATAGTTTTCGAAGGTGCTCCACTTCTCTTCCGTGTACCTTACAAGGGAACCGCCCCATCGCACCCCCCTCAGATTTAGTTATAAGTTGGCACAGTGGATAGGCCTAGAAAAACTGAACACAGATCAATCGAGAAAACAGATGGAAGTTGTGTGGAACTATGAAAAAAATAAGCAAAATATACAAACTTAGTAGTCCGTGCGCAAGATAGGCAACAACAAGGATAGTCTGAGCTCAGGAGCGCAGTGGTCCTGTGGTTAGCGTGAGCAGCTGCGGAACGAGAGGTCCTTCGTTCAAGTCTTCCCTCGAGTGAAAATGGTTCAAATGGCTCTGAGCACTATGGGACTTAACTTCTGAGGTCATCAGTCCCCTAGAACTACTTAAACCTAACTAACCTAACGACATCACACACATCCATGCCCGAGACAGGATTCGAACCTGCGACCGTAGCAGTCGCGAGGTTCCAGACTGTAGCCTTTAGAACCGGCCGGCTCGAGGGAAAAGTTTAATTTTTATTTTCAGACAATTATTATCTGTCCGTCCGTCCGATGCGAGGTAACTGCGCCGTAGTATGTATCCACAAGAAAACCTAAATCTGGCAAGGTAGAAGAATCTTTTTACCCATTCGCCACGTGTGCAAGTTAGGTGGGTCGACAACATATTCCTGTCATGTGACGCACACGCCGTCACCAGAGTCATATAGAATATATCGGAAGTGTTTTCCTGTGGAGGAATCGGTTGACCTATGACCTTGCGATCAAATGTTTTCAGTTCCCATTGGAGAGGCACGTCCTTTCGTCTACTAATCGCACGGTTTTGCGGTGCGGTCGCAAAACACAGACACTAAACTTATTACAGTGAACAGAGACGTCAATGAACGAACGGACAGATCATAACTTTGCGGAAAAAGAGAAAGTAAACTTTTCACTCGAGGGAAGACTTGAACCAAGGACCTCTCGTTCCGCAGCTGCTCACGCTAACCACGGGACCACGGCGCTCCTGAGCTGATACTGTCCTTGATGTTGCCCATCTTTCGCATGGACTACTCAGTTTGTATATTTTGCTTATTTTTTTCATAGTTCCACACAACTTCTTCCTGTTTTCTCGATCGATCTGTGTTCAGTTTTTCAAGGCCTATCCGCTGTGCCAACTTATAACTACAAGGCTATTACAAATGATTGAAGCGATTTCATAAATTCACTGTAGCTCCATTCATTGACATATGGTCACGACACACTACAGATACATAGAAAAACTCATAAAGTTTTGTTCGGCCGAAGCCGCACTTCAGGTTTCTGCCGCCAGAGCGCTCGAGAGCGCAGTGAGACAAAGTGGCGACAGGAGCCGAGAACGCGTACGTCGTGCTTGAAATGCACTCACATCAGTCAGTCATAACAGTGCAACGACACTTCAGGACGAAGTTCAACAAACATCCACCAACTGCTAACTCCATTCGGCGATGGTATGCGCAGTTTAAAGCTTCTGGATGCCTCTGTAAGGGGAAATCAACGGGTCGGCCTGCAGTGAGCGAAGAAACGGTTGAACGCGTGCGGGCAAGTTTCACGCGTAGCCCGCGGAAGTCGACGAATAAAGCAAGCAGGGAGCTAAACGTACCACAGCCGACGGTTTGGAAAATCTTACGGAAAAGGCTAAAGCAGAAGCCTTACCGTTTACAATTGCTACAAGCCCTGACACCCAATGACAAAGTCAAACGCTTTGAATTTTCGGCGCGGTTGCAACAGCTCATGGAAGAGGATGCGTTCAGTGCGAAACTTGTTTTCATTGATGAAGGAAGATTTTTTCTTAATGGTGAAGTGAACAGACACAATGTGCGAATCTGGGCGGTAGAGAATCCTCACGCATTCGTGCAGCAAATTCGCAATTCACCAAAAGTTAACGTGTTTTGTGCAATCTCACGGTTTAAAGTTTACGGCCCCTTTTTCTTCTGCGAAAAAAACGTTACAGGACACGTGTATCTGGACATGGTGGAAAATTGGCTCATGCCACAACTGGAGACCGACAGCGCCGACTTCATCTTTCAACAGGATGGTGCTCCACCGCACTTCCATCATGATGTTCGGCATTTCTTAAACAGGAGATTGGAAAACCGATGGATCGGTCGTTGTGGAGATCATGATCAGCAATTCATGTCAGGGCCTCCACGCTCTCCCGACTTAACCCCATGCGATTTCTTTCTGTGGGGTTATGTGAAAGATTCAGTGTTTAAACCTCCTCTACCAAGAAACGTGCCAGAACTGCGAGCTCGCATCAACGATGCTTTCGAACTCATTGATGGGGACATGCTGCGCCGAGTGTGGGAGGAACTTGATTATCGGCTTGATGTCTGCCGAATCACTAAAGGGGCACATATCGAACATTTGTGAATGCCTAAAAAAACTTTTTGAGTTTTTGTATGTGTGTGCAAAGCATTGTGAAAAATCTCAAATAATAAAGTTATTGTAGAGCTGTGAAATCGCTTCAATCATTTGTAATAACCCTGTACATGAGAGTGGGGGCGCGATGGGGAGGTTCCCTTGTTAGTGGGGACTGTTCCACATGGCCGCAGCGCGTCAGCAAGGAGCGCTGCCGGGCGTCGGGACGGCAGTTCGGACACGCACACCCATAGCCGCCTTGTCCACGGTTACCGTGCTCACGTTACCGTCAGAGCGGCGGAGGCGGGGGCGGGGGCGGCAGCTTTGCTGGAACGACGCACTAGGTCGTCACGCGCCTCTTCGTTCCTCATCTCGAGGCAGACTACACTGGAAGTGTATGTCGATCAGCTCGTGGGGATCGACATGCATGTCTGTCACAAACCGTTCCATTTCATAAGCCTCTGGACGCGCGTAGGAATCGTCAAACGTGAGTTTCACCGTCGCCTGGCGGTACCGAACGCCACATCTAGTAGGAGCTCTATATCACAACAGGGAACGCAGTATACACATGGGCCGAACTCGTTCATTCCCGTGAACTACTTCATTCATTTCACTCTTTGACGCGAAGCGTTCACATGAAGTAGTTCATTCGTGAAGTACGGAAGCCTGTCCAAGTTGCGCAGTTCAGTTCGCCGCTCAGCCGCGGCTACGCTCGCATCGCCTCGCTCGTACAGCAAAGCTTCGTAATACTTCATAATTTTACCAACAGATGGCCAACTATGCAATAACGTGCACGCAACGTTTTACGCTCTTACAGCGTCTGAGTTAACTTAAATAGAGCACGGTCGAAGGGAACAAAAGAATGATAAACATAGAAGCCTGACACATATAAAGAAGGTATTACATTTAATCTTGCTCGACATTTTCTCATGAAGCGCCCAAAAAACTCTTTATCTGCCAAGTGAAAACTTATTCATGTACTGAAAACTAGGGCTACCAACGAAATGCAGTCCAATTTTATGTTCCTTTTACAATTTAATCCAAAATAGAATGAGTATGTTTACCACTGTCACAAAGTCTATATACCTACGTTAAGTAATTATTCAGAAGTTTTCCTGTAGATTTTATTTTTGTTGAGAATAATGGCCCTCCAAATTCAAAACGTAAACTGTCACCTGTAGGAATTCGTACGATTCCAGGTAAAATCCCTCTTTATTTTATTCGGAAAGCAGTTCTTGTGTCCGTTCACTCTAATACAATGGCTAGCAACTCGCGATCGCGTAAAAGTAGTGAAATTTTGGGTTTCTTCGCCGGTGCAGGTGATGGGAAAGCAAAGTGCAGCTGTTGTTCTAAGTGTATTTCGTAGAAAGGAGGAAATACATTTAATCTAGCGCGTCATGTTCGAGTGCTGCATCCAACAGTGTCATTGTCAGTCAGACGCTTAGCGCCCCTTGCTCCTGCATCTTCCGATATTTCTTGAACAAATATGCCGGACAATACGGAACCAACATCAGCAAATGCCAGAAGCGAACAGCAGTCGGTGCCAGAAAATAACAGTATCACTTCATTATCAGACAGCAGACATCAATATCACGGAACATTACCTATGTATTTTCCGAAACCTCTTTCGAACAAAAGAAATCAGGAGATAGATTTCGCACTTCTGGAGACTATTGTAAAGGATTATTTGCCCTTGAACATAATAGAAAGCAAACATTTCAAAAGTTTTGTAGGTAAACTGAATGGTGCTTACAGAATGCCAGCTCGGAAGACCGTTTCCAATACACTACTGCAACAACAGTACGCCATGATGAAAGAAATTGTGAGAGTCAAAACTAATTCTGCGGAAGTGGTTGTGCTGACAATGGGTGGGTGGACCTCAACCACAAATGAGAGTTACTTGTCGGTGACAGCACACTACGTTAAAGACCTGGAGCTGGCGTGTTCCCTCCTAGAGTGCTTTAAATACGACGAAAGGCACACGTCAGGAAAACTCTCCGAAGAACCGCGACGTGTCACAAGGGAATGGGGCATTCAAGAAAAAGTCGTGTGTGTTGTTAGCGACAATGCCGCTAATATTGTGGCAGCTATAAAACTCACAGCCTGGAAACACATCCCCTGCTTTGCACACAAACTCAATTTAATTGTTCAGAATGGGCTTCCGCACGTTCAACCCATTCTGAATAAAGTAAAAAAAAATTGTTGAATTTTTTAAAAGAAGTTCGCAGACCTGCACGAAACTGCAAAAGATACAGGAACAGTTAAAAGAGCCAGTTCTGACACTAAAACAGGACACTGTTACAAGATGGAGTTCAACCTATGATATGCTGCGAAGAATAATCGAGGTTATGAATTCCCTAATGACAGTTATCACTCTGAATTATCCGGATCTTCCAAATCTGACTGCAGAGTACATTGCAAGTGTAACACAAGCCTGTGACCTGTTGAAAGTTTTCAAAGACTGCACTGAGCAAATGTCAAGTGAAAATGTTGTCACTGCTTCTAAAGTCATACTCCTTAGTTGCTCGTTGAAAAAGTGGTGTTCCAGGTTTGTTAATAACACTGAAATTCATGTAGACGTGCAACAAATGGCCGAAAAGTTAGCTGAAGACCTAAAACGACGATTTCGAAATATCGAGGAAAATTTCATTTTCGCAGAAGCTACTTCATTGGATCCCCGGTTAAAATTAGGTGGTTTTTCTGATAAAACTTCTGCTGAGAAGGTGAAATTAGAGAAATTTGTGACGAACACATCCACTGCTATTGCAAAAATCTCAGTTCCAACCACTGAATCTACTTCTAGTCTCTGGCTCGATTTTGATGAAGTGTTTTCCAGACTGCAGAGTAATCCACACCCGAGAGCTGCTGCAACAGTGGAAGTGGACAAATATTTACAAGAGCCCCTGCTACAGAGACAAGGCAGTCCACTTCAGTGGTGGTCTGAACGGCTGTCAGATACCCCTCGCTCTTTGAACTTGCAAAAACACGACTGTGTATTATTGCAACCTCCATGCCGTGTGAAAGTGTGTTCTCGAAGACAGGACACCTTATAACTGACAGAAGAAATCGCCTGACAGGAAAAAAGTGGATCAAATTATGTTTTTAAACAGAAATCTCTGAACATTCGCCAAATCCGTTGCTGTTTATTCATAATTATATATGTATTTTTTTAAATTTAATTAGGACAATCCTGAAATTGACATTTAGTGTAATTACTTCAATTAAGTGTACGAGATAAACATTCCTACATGAACGATTATCTTTCAAGCGTGTATTCTGTGGTGTCACCGCCAGACACCACACTTGCTAGGTGGTAGATTAAATCGGCCGCGGTCCATTTAGTACATGTCGGACCCGCGTGTCGCCACTGTGTGATCGCAGACCTAGCGCCACCACAAGGCAGGTCTCGTGATACGAACAAGCACTCGCCCCAGTTGTACGGACGACCTAGCTAGCGACTAGATGTACGAAGCCTTTCTCTCTCATTAGCCGAGAGACAGAATAGCCTTCAGCTAAGTTAATGGCTACGAACTAGCAAGGCGCCATTAGCCTTACAGTGATTGTAATTAAAGTCTCCTGTGTATCGTCAAGAGCGATGTACCACAATGATTGATTAAAAAAAAATGGTTCAAATGGCTCTGAGCACTATGGGACTCAACTGCTGTGGTCATAAGTCCCCTAGAACTTAGAACTACTTAAACCTAACTAACCTAAGAACAGCACACAACACCCAGCCATCACGAGGCAGAGAAAATCCCTGACCCCGCCGGGAATCGAACCCGGGAACCCGGGCGTGGGAAGCGAGAACGCTACCGCACGACCACGAGATGCGGGCGATTGATTAAAGATAAGTATTAATCCAGCTACGTACTTTTCTTCATAGCATTAATTACGTAGCCTGTTCCAGTACTTGACGCCCGTCGGCGTGTGTGTGTACGCGTGCCTTTCTTTCGGCTACCCGTCACTGTGGACTGGCTGCCTTGTCAGTCCACTTCATATTCCACGCATGCTTCAGTTCCAACTCACAAAGTATTTTATTTTCGCGATGGCTGTGCGTGCTCACACAGCCAGCCTCTTCTTTCGTATCTTTAATATTCATTTGTCTGCAAGCGCTGAGAACGGCAAGCTACCCGTAGACGCGGAGTGTAACTCCACAAATAGTCACGGGTAATGATGTCATCAGCACTGCAGGAAGCAGCTGACGCTGCCTTCCCCTCACCCCTCATCCCCCAACCCCTCCTAAACCTATCCTTCCCCACAAACACCGCGCGATTCGTCGACAGGCGGTAGAGGGAGGACTGAAGTGAACGGAGAATGAGTGAACTAGAAAAAAGTGTGCAGTGTGCTATCTGTGAAGAGTTTGAAGTACCAGTTCATTGAAATTGAGTGGCTACTTCAAACTTCACTGGAGCGAAGCGTTCATTTGAACGACTCATTCACGAGCTCCCCATCACTAACGCAGCACCTCTCGCAGGGAGTAAACAAACACGAGCGCGCCGCCTGCCAGCTGAGCTAGCCAGGCACGACCCACGCACGACCCACGCACGACCCCGTCCTCACAGCTTCACTTCCGCCACTACCTCGTCTCCTACATTCAACAAAGTGATCACTTGCCCGCGAAAGGCAACGGTCCGGCACACAATTTTAATCTGCCAGGAACTTTCTTACCAGCACACACACCGCTACGGAGTGAAAAATTTCATTCTGGAAACTTCTGGATTGTGTGCTAAGTATATGCAGAGAAATAATAACGCAAGAAATGTTAACTGCGCATTATTTGGCTATAATGGCGGACGAAACAACACATGTGTCTACGGCGCAACAATTGGTGATTGTTTATAGCTCCCAACGTCATGGATCTGTCGTGGAGAGACTTTGGAGCTACATTAACCCTGACGCACAAGACGCTGAGACGTTATTTAAGGCGATAAATTCTGAATTACACAGGAAAAGGTGAGCGCACAACACTATGGTTGTGTCGATGTTATGAACCGAGACATTGAGGATGTTCAGACAAGGATTTACTAGCACTGGCAGGAGAGGTAACAGTAAATCACTTGGCAATAGTGTTTACATCCTGCCTGCACTATGCTTCAATCCCACTATCGTGGAACATGGCTAAGATTATTTTGATACACAAGAAAGGAAGTATTTACAATATTAAAAACTACTGTCCTATCAGCTTGCTCTCATTTTTGTACAAAATTTTCACAAAGATCTTGTTAAACCGAATTAGTTCCACCCTAGACTCAGCCCAACCTATAGAACAAGCAGGATTCCGAAGCAATTTTAGCACTATTGACCACATTCTGACCGTGAGTGAAGTGATAAGCAGAGCGAATGAATACCAACTGCCTCTCTGCATTGCCTTTGTTGACTCTGAAAAGGCATTTGACTCCGTTAGCCATGTAGCTGTCCTCCAAGCTTTGAGTGAGCAAGGAGTGGCAGCAGCATACATTGAAGTGCTCAGGAAAATCTACGAGGATTCTTCAGCTTATGTTAACATCGGCGAATCAACTCGAGAATTCCGCATCACGAGGGGTGTCAAGCAAGGCGATCCCATCTCCCCAAAACTGTTCTCTGCTGTATTGGAAATGGCTATGTCAGAGCTGAGCTGGGAAGGTAAGAGAATTAGAATTAATGGAAGAAGTCTTACCAACTTAAGATTTGCTGATGATATTGCCTTACTGGCCAAAGACTTCGCAGAGCTGCAAAACTTAGTTACAGATCTTGCATCGGAATGTCAGCTGGTTGGCTTGAACACGAACCTTTCCAAAACAAAAGTAATGTCCAACAAATGGGTCCCAGCTGGAGATGTGAAAGTCAAGGACAGTCTATTAGGTCAGTGAATATGTCTACCTTGGCCAGATTATAAATATGAAGGGAGACATAAGGCCAGAAATCTATCGACGCATCAAGCTCGGCTGGCAAGAATTTGGGAAGAATTCGACAGTATTCAGATCAAAAATGCCAGTAAATCTGAAGAAAGCAGTATTTGATCAATGCATTCTTCCTGTGATGACGTATGGTTGCGAGACATGGACACTGAACTCATTTACAAAAAGGAAACAGAGACCCATGGAAAGATCAATGCTGCGCTATATAAGAAAGGATAGCAAAAAGGGCAGATGACATTCGGTCTGTGACGAAGGTTAACGACATCTTGGAGACAGTAGGTTCCTGGAAATGGCAGTGGGCTGGCTACGTCGCTAGAAAAAAAGACGACAGATGGACGAAGCTAGTACTGGAGTGGAGTCCGAGAGAGCATCGGAGGCCCAGAGGAAGACCCCCAGACAGGTGGGACAAAGACATCGAGGAGATCCCTGGTAACACCTGGCAGAGGACTGACCAAGGCCGTCCCACTTGGAGAAGAATGCTGAAGGCCTACCTGAATCACGACTCGAAGAGGCCACATCATTTAATGATTGAACTGGCAGAGGATGGTGATGATGATGATTATGTTCACTGCTATGCTCATCAACTATTCCGGTCCTGCAAAGAGGTGCATCTGTATGTACAAATCTGCTAGAATATTTTTTTCTAATCTCTCCGACTTTCCAGCTTTTTTCTCCCGGTCGCCACACAGAACAACTGTCCTAGAGAGTTGTGCAGACTAGACTACCACGCGTAGGAGCTACAAGATGGCTGTTTAACATTCGGAAAGTCGTCACAGTTAAAGATAACCAGGAAAATGTGATCGAGTGTTTATAAGAAATTACCTTCTCTGATCGTGCAGATGACAAAACCAGACGAGAAAGTTACGGCCTCCTCCCCAATCTGAAAGACCCTGAGTTCTTATTCTGGCTGGAATTTTTTCATAGCATCACGCCACATGCAGACATACTCTCCAGGAAACTACAACATCGGCATCTTCAAGCAATAACCCTAGACCACATTTATTGGAGTTTGAAGATGTAATTACAGGAATAACAAATTTTGCCACTGAAGAAATTTCGCCATCTTGTGGCGAACAAATTCAAAATAAAAGAAAATCGGAAAGTACAGTGACAGATGCGAAGGAAGTTCGTGACGCCATAATAAATCTATGAATTAAAATGTTTCATTCACGAATCATCTTGTGGCGTCAAAATTGTTAGATGTGAGCTCATTTCCTCTATTTTCGACAAATTTTCCTGAGAGAGAGAACTCGACATTATTGCTGAAACGTAGCCATGATTGTCGAAGGCGGAACTGAGAACAGAGCTAGAAGTAGTGTACAGCAGAAAAGACTTTCAACGCGCAGATGGCGCCGTTGCAGTGCCGCGGCTTCTACTAGACAACACACTGGATGTACACACGCCTGCCTCCGCAGCTACGTGAACTGCTCAGGATACTTCCAACAACTGCTCTTACGACAGTTCAACCTGACCGCTGTTTCTCAACAATGAATAGGATAAAAACCTTCCTTCGAAATACAATGACAGAGAACCGGCTTTTGATATTCGCAATGTTTGCAATTGAGAAAAAGTTTGTGATTCATACTAAAAACTTCAATCATCGAGTGATTTAGCCATTTGCGAGATTGAAAAACAGACGCACGGATGTTCTTTTGAATATCATGCTGCTGTATAGTTTTCTCTATCTAATGTGTACCTACAGTGCAGCGTAACGTGTATTAATACTAACTTTTGGGTGGACAATAAGGAAGGATAGGACATTTCATAAGAAGATTGTGCCGTTTTCCTGCTGAAGCTGACACTCAGTGAGTGATAAAACTCTAGCAACATTAATATTTGGCTGACGAGAGTGAGAGTAGTGAAAGCTTAAACACTACTTCGTTCTTGCCCTAAACTCTTCTTAATTACGTACAAAACAAGAAAATTTCACAAAAGACAGTGTTTCTTTCGTCAGACAAGTTATGCATATTGTTATTATTGACAGTGGGTGCTGTTGTATAAATTAGTTCATAATCGTAACTGTTATACAGCAGACGCTATTTCACACGTTCTCGTTCATCCGAGTGTAAAAATTTGTGAACTACCAAACCGTATACTCACGAGTCGCAACTACGAATGACCCTCAGTAGCTGAATTTATTGAGAAAGAATTTGATATGGCACTGGCCTGACAAAAGACAGGAGGCATACAGCGGAATTCAACAGGCGCTGGTAAAGCCGAATATCTTGCACCACCTGAACACGCAGGAGGATTTCTTCATTGCGACAGGCGCGTCTTGTTCTGGTCTGAGGACGAGACTGTTTCAGGAAGAAGGCGTCGAGGGTAAACGTGAAATTAAGGCGATTACTTTTGCAAGCCGCGTGCTCACAGAATGAGAGAGATCGTACTTGGCCACAGCATACGAGGCCTTGGTCCTTTAAAATGTATCATTAAGAATAAACCTGATGCAAACTAACACTAACTCGACCATTGGTCGTATACCGGAAATCTTAAGAGTAATAGACTGATAACATTCTGTAGAGAACGATCTATAGTAGGCAGCTCGTGGTCTTGTGGTAGCATTCTCGCTTCCCACACACGGGGTCCCGGGTTCGATTCCCAGCGGGGTCAGGGATTTTCTGTGCCTCGTGATGAGTGGGTGTTGTGTGTTCATCATCATTTCGTCATCATTGACTCGCAAGCCGCCGAAGTGGCGTCAACTAAAAAGGACTTGCAGTACGGCGGGGCCGAACACACCCTCGTGGGGCCTCCTGGCCAACAATGCCATAAGATCATTTCATTTCAACATTCTGTGAATAATGTTCGCTCGTTCAAATCTCGCCTTACTCATTTTTTCCTCGTTCAATTTGAAATACCTGCATCTCGTAATTAAAATTAATCATTTTTTATGAATAATGCACGTCTTCTTTCTAATTACATACTGCACGCGAAATTCCTGTTTTCATTTCAGTATACATTCTTAAGTACCGATATTTCATGAAAGACTTAATAAAAGTTGCTCAAATTAAGGAAGCAACCAATTTGATTTTTTAAGGCTAAAATGAAAAACCCAATACTCTTTATTTGGACTATGTCCATCATTTTATACGACAAATGTAGATAAGCATCGTAGAAACGTGAAAAACTATCATTTTCACAGCATCGAGCACACCATACAAATGCGGTATTCTTACCTTTGCCGCTGTACCATTACAATATGAACGCAACACAACCGATCTGGAGCCAAGTTAAGGGGGTTTGCCGCGAGAAATGGCAATACTGTTAAGCTGCCAGGCGCAGTGGAACTAACGCACGCAGTTTTTTCTCGCGTCTATGCAGAACGCTGGTGGGATATTGAACGGCAAGACTTGAAAGAAGATGAGAAAATGCGGCGCCTTGGTGGCTTCGTGCATTCTGTTGTTGATAGGCTTGTTATCAACACAGCAGGTGACAGTTCCAGAACTGAAATGTATTTCTCGGAGCTGAGAGATTACCAGACGACTGACTGAAATTAATACCTTCAGTGGCTTCAGTATTCAATAGTACGGTGAAATCCCTGCAGTATGCTTTTGCATCACGCACACCTCGCCCACGAAAAGCTTAAGTTAGGAATTTTCATCACTCTTGTTTGTACCTAAGAGTACTACGTCAGGTGGCAACGAGTACAGTTTATGCTTTCCGTCTGGTCACCTAAGAAGCGCGCAGTAGTGCTGGGAGTTTTGCCGTATATTATTTCATTCTCTTCAGAAATTAAATGACATTCGAAGCGATATTGTTTCTCTGCCCGCCTCTTTTCACGCCTGAACTGCAACTGCTCACACCATTGCAGACCAGCTGAACCGCTGGCTGACCAGTGCTGTACAAGTTAAATGCTGTTGTCCCGCCTTATCGCTCAGTCTGCATCAAACGTACCCTTACGATCGTACTTGGCTGTACTGGTCACAGCTTGGCTCCGCTCCACGCGAAAAAATCTAACGAGATTCAAGCAAACGCGGAAGAATACGTGGCGTAATGTTTATATAAGGTTTATCCTTATGGTGAACAGAGTATACCATATTCGAGGTAAACATATCAAAGTGTATTTGACCACGAAGCCTTGACCTCTCGGCTGAGGTGTACGTTGTTACACCAGGGCCTAGCCAGATGGACCATCCCACCACAGGAGTACGACTATGAAGTAGTCCGTATCAGTGGCAAGGGCAAGGTGGTAGCGGATGCTGTATCCAGACTTCCGATTTCAACGTGCTTTTAACGAAAGATCCACTGCATAAACAGTATTATCTACAAACGTGCAAACATATAGAGTCACTACGGGATGCAGATACAAAATGAGCAAAAGTAAACGGTATGCTCGCAAAACAGCCTAATCGTAAGTTATCATGGTACTACCAAGTGCACAATTATGTATTGTTTCATAGGCAAGGAAACCAACCTGATTCCTGGTGTCTTTGCATTCCAGACAGATTTAAAGAACTTGTTGTATGGCGCGCACACACATATAACATGGGAACACTTTGGTCTCGAGAAATGCAAGCGAAAGATGGCACAGTACTGTTACATTCCAAAGTTGCACCGGTGGGTGCATACTTCATACGCACGTGTACAGTGTGTCAGGAAAGTAAACCACTAAAACCTAAAGTAGCTCTGCTTCCTATACTGACTCACAAACCTGGTGAAATGATTTCGATCGGCGTATCTGGACCACATCCACAAGGAAGAAGTGGAGTCAAATACTTGGTCACTTTGTAGGAATTATTTACAAAATATGTGCGACTGTTTGACGCGAACTCCGCCACATACTGTCCGTTAATGCACCAAATTTCACTGGCAGAAAGTGGGAAAGTTTTTTGCTAAAATATGACATCAAGCAGGTTTCGATAAGTAATTTTCATCCCGAATCAAATCCTACCAAATGGATTTTTAGAGAATTCAACCACCTCATTAGAATGTATGTACCTCACCTGAAAACCAAATGGGTTGAATTCCTTACGCCATTTGAACAAGTGGTAAACGATCTGCCGCATACTTACATAAAGCAAACGCCAGTCTCACTCATGTTTGATACCCCCGAGAGATGAGCGGATGAAAAAAATAAATAAATAGATAAATAAATAAATAAAATTATTTAACCACTAAGCTCTCGGGCGTATCAAACATGATTATTTTTTTAATAATAATAAAAAAAGCTCTGAGCAGTATGGGACTTAACATCTGAGGTCATCAGCCCCCTACAACTTAGAACTCCTTAAACCTAAACACTGGACTCGCATTCGGGAGGACGACGGTTCAATCCCACGTCCGGCCATCCTGGTTTTCCGTGATTTCCCTAAATCTCTCCAGGCAAATGCCGGGATGGTTCCTTTGAAAGGGCACGGCCGACTACCTTCCCTAATCCGATGACCTCGCTGTCTGGTCTCCTCCTCCAAAAACAACGACTTAAACCTAACTAACCTGCCCGAGGCTGGATTCGAACCTGCGACCGTAGCAACAGCGCGGTTCCGGACTGAAGCGCCTAGAACCGCTCGGCCTCAGCGGCCGGCGGAAATAAATATTACCAATGATACACACATATATAGGTAGCACCACAATGTGCATAAAACTACTGACATTTGTTTGATATTAGAAGCAGTAATGATTTTATAGTTTTAAGTATTTGCTGAATATAAGTAGTAGTTAGGAAGTTTTCTTCTGTTTGTTTTCATGAAAGTATGGTTATGTTGTCAAAAGTGACTATGTTATGAGAAAGTATCACTACAGCACTAAAACTGTGAAATATGAAAATACGGACTGAGTATCCGGACTGAGATTTTCACTCTGCAGCGGAGTGTTCGCTGAAATGAAACTTCCTGCCAGATTAAAACTGTGTGCCGGACCGAGACTCGAAATCGGGACCTTCACCTTCAAAGGTCCCGAGTTCGCGTCTCGGTCCGACACACCGTTTTAATCTGCCAGTAAGTTTCAAGGACTGAGTATTTTGTCAGTGAAAATATTTTCAGCATTAGTTACATGAACTCAAGAAGTTTGGCAAGTTTATTCTGGAAGATAGTTTGCGTAGATCATTTAAAGTGTAGATAAGACAAAGTGATGAATAAAAGACAAATGAGAACCAAAATTATGTATTTATAATTTGTTAACTAGTATAAACATAATCAGATGAACTGCTACCTGCAACTAGGAGACAGTAATAGTCAGTGTAAATAGCCACCTTGTAGTAAACTTTTTTTTTCAGGTTTAGTTTCTATGGCATAAATATGCGATACCCCTATACATTGAATACTACTGAAGAACAGTTAGTTAAACCTGGTAGTGAACTGTATGCAAACAGAATGCATTCTCTTATCACACCTGTGCTAATAGAGTCACACTAAATTGAGTTGATCGTTTATTGAAAGGAAAATGTACAGGCCATGGAATAACTACACTTAGGCAATAAATATTAGTATGTAAGCCGCATGAAAGATAGTATTTCTAGTTCACAAGTCAAACAGAAGCCATTACAAAGTGCTACTGAACTGATACTTTATTTTGTATGCGAATAATTATGTATATGCCAATCTCTTACTTGTCTATTTCACGTAAGTTGATAGGAATTCCATTTTGAATTAGAGAACTGCTGTGCAAACGTACACTGGCACAATTTAATCAGCTTGATCTCTTATATGTCGAGAGATGTGAGACCTTGAGTTATGAATTTATGTGGAGCAGTAGTTTACATTTTTGCTACATGCGATTTCGGAGGCATATGTTAACACGGTGACCGCGGTCTGTGTTGTTTGGATTTTGCTTGTGCTTTGCTCTTTGGTGATCCGTACCTAGAACAGGATTATTTCGTGGTTACAGGGGAACATGACGATAACGTAGGTAATGGTGCTCAATCGGTCGAACATAAAAAGAGGGTAAAAGAATTTTGTGAGCATCAGACGACGAGCAATGGATTGTAACAAACAGGGACAACATGCCAAAGACACGTGAGCGACACATTATACATGTAAAGTACGCCACTTGTAAGAAAGACAAATTTAAAAACTGTGTCAGTTAATTTGTAGAAGTAAACGCGATCCAGGGAACGTACAGACTTGTGTGCATAAGAAGAAGGGACTCATTCATTCGTGAGTGTTTTCATAAGTGAAGATTGCGACGTGAACTGGTGGGCAATGGTCGCAATAGGATACTCGAGAGAGTGACGTTGTGAATCTAAAATGTACAAAGTAAACAAGTGTTACGTCAAGTGTCAAAACTCACCGTTGTAAACTGCATGCCCGCCAACGCAGGGAGAAGTCCCGTGCACACGACTTGTCTTCGACACACACACGCACGTTGACACACGTATCCGCACACAAAAGTGACTTAGTGAACTTACAAGAAGTATTATCCCACTGGGCAGGCAATGGACAAGTAGAAAACCACCTCGTCAATAAACAAACACCGTCTGAAAGCGTGATTTAATTGTCGCTGCACACACACTTTGCAATTACACACTGAGTGAAAATTTTTTTATGTAACAATTCTACGCAGTGCCTCTGGAGAGACTTTCTTACAATGCCTGCGGTGAACACTCAACACCATAATCGACTGCAGTTTGTTGACGTACTCAGCGGACAAGAAATCGACTCGCGTAGTTTGTAAATACGCCATGATGTGTACACAGTCGTGCCAACTACAAACTAGTGACAAATAAAGTTCCCTAAAGATAGACCTGGCTCACAAGAACAATACACACGAAAGACAATAATGAAAGTGAAATCTGTTGTACTAATCAAACTTTTTTCTAGCGCAGCTCTGCGATATTGAACTAATTTTCTGGAGCTGATACTGCTTTGCTTTGATTTTCGTGTATCAACGGGGAAGCCGTTTCAGCCACGATGGGCGTCCAGCCGGGAAGCGGGTTTCATGGAATCGCCGCCGGAGGTCACTGCTCCAGGCAACGGACCCGCCTCCTGCTCAACGTAGCGCGCCAAATTGAAAAAGTCTTGTGACGTATCAACCAGTGTTTTGTAGTTACAGACAAGTGCGTAAAGATTCTTAAACAAAAAGATTAAAAAAAGACATGATTAATAGAGGAGGTAAATTCAGAAAGAACTTTTGTCTGTAATATTGTACTTCTGTATGTTCATTAAAAGTTTCTGAACATTTTCTACAAAGACAAATGTATTTGAATAAACTTAAAGAAACAGGTACACAAAGACAGCAAAGTGTACAGTGTATGTACCGAACGTTTTCTCTAAGAGAACTGCCAAGTGGACAGCGTATTTTGTCAATAATTCTATTGTAATATGACGTTTATTTACTCCTCTGTAACACAATGTATACCAATCTTACCACAGTTGAAACCTTGTTGTATTTCTAGAGGCAAAATAAGAAACAAGTGTTCAAGAAGGTAATAAAATGTTGCTTTCTGAATAATTAGTAGAATATGCCCCAAACGTTTAATTAGGGCTAAAATACATTAAGAATAAATTTACTCTGTGTAAATAAATCTGTAAAGTAAAGACAAAGGGTAATGATTTACTATTGGGGATGTAGTTTTTGCTGTTCCGGTAAAGAATGTTCCAGAGAAATGTTTACATATTGCTCTGTAAAAGCTGAAGGCAGTCGCTGTAACTTGTTTTGGATTATATAAAAGCTGGCGCTGTGAGCTATCTCACTCTCTCGTTTGTTTTTCATTGCTGTATTATAAAATATTCAAATGTGTGTGAAATCTTATGGGACTTAATTGCTAAGGTGAGGCCAGCTGGTAGTGGCCGAGAGGTTCTAGGCGCTTCAGTCTGGAACCGCGTGACCGCTACGGTCGCAGGTTCGAATCCTGTCTCCAGCACGGGTGTGTGTGATGTCCTTAGGTTAGTTAGGTTTAAGTAGTTCTAAGTTATAGGGGACTGATGACCTCAGAAGTTAAGTCCCATAGTGCTCAGAGCCATTTTTTTGCTAAGGTCGTCAGTCCCTAAGCTTACACACTACTTAACCTAAATTATCCTAAGGACAAACACACACACATCCATGCCCGAGGGAGGACTCGAACCTCCGCCGGGACCAGCCGCACAGTCCATGACTGCAGCGCCTAAGACCGCTCGACTAATTCCGCGCGGCTATAAAATGTTAAGTGTCGCTCACATATCTGTAACTTTTGGTTAAATAGTTACGTTAATTTAATGATATGAGCGGTGTTTGAATCAAGCAACCTATTTTCCTCTTCCATTAATGCCACATCTCAATTTATAAGGTTGCTTTTTTAGAAATTTTTCAGGCTGCAGCGAAGGAGAGTTGCCGACGAATTCTTTGGTGACCACAGCCGAACGCTACTAGAGTTCAATCGACATTTACTTTTTCAAACTTCTATTTCAGCGTCCCTGAGATCTCTTTTACCGATCTTTTCGATAAGTATCCGGGCTGTGCAATTACGCAAACTGTGTAATTTTGAGAAAGGTGACTGGCCTCTCAACAATGCCGTCGGTCAGATGGGAATCGGATGGCGGATGGCGGAATGAAATTCCGTTATTAACAAGAGAAAATTTTCTTTGCACCATTTTACCATTTCAGGAGCTTTGCCACCAGCAGAGGTGATTACACAAGTTTTATGATACTATTCTATTTTTTTAAACATCAGTAATATTCTACTAGGATTCCATCCACACCTGTCGATTTATTTGTTTGCAACTCTTTCAGTTGTTTCTCTACGCCGGGAATGCTTATCATTTATCAATATACACTCCACACGCCAGTCTGTGCGATGGTCGAGTGATGGTACGTTTGTACGATTCTCCTGTGTGAACGATTTCTTGAATGCGCGGATAAATCATCGGCTTTCACTTCATCTGCCGCACCAGAGTGGTCAACGAGTGACTGCATGGAAGCGACTTGGCGGTTTTATGTAGGACCGCAAAATCCTCGGGTTCGCGGACACATATTTTGCTAAGGTATGACGGTGGTAGTAGTTGTACGGTCCGTGCAGAGGTCGTTCTACAGGTGCACGAATCTCTACTAACCTTAGCGTGTTTTGAACCGAGAGTGCAACAGCCTTTGCATGCTCAGCATTTTCCAGATGGTTTAACACTATATTCAGGTCGGACCAGTGAGGTTGCACCGGCAGGGACTCATACGAAATCTCTGCGCCCTAATCGTGCTGGACCCCTTCAAACTGGCCACTCAGTTGGATGAAAATACTTTTGATATAACCTAGGTACAAAACTTGGCGTCTCTGTTGTTGGGTTCATGTTTCGTATTTCCATTTAGGCTGGCACATTCACTAACATTGCTGCAATACGGCCAATGTTGTAAGGTCGCAGTCTGCTACCTGTGCTGGCAGTGCCATCGATTGGCCTGTGCTGTAAGTTCATACACTCCTGGAAATGGAAAAAAGAACACATTGACACGGGTGTGTCAGACCCACCATACTTGCTCCGGACACTGCGAGAGGGCTGTACAAGCAATGATCACACGCACGGCACAGCGGACACACCAGGAACCGCGGTGTTGGCCGTCGAATGGCGCTAGCTGCGCAGCATTTGTGCACCGCCGCCGTCAGTGTCAGCCAGTTTGTCGTGGCATACGGAGCTCCATCGCAGTCTTTAACACTGGTAGCATGCCGCGACAGCGTGGACGTGAACCGTATGTGCAGTTGACGGACTTTGAGCGAGGGCGTATAGTGGGCATGCGGGAGGCCGGGTGGACGTACCGCCGAATTGCTCAACACGTGGGGCGTGAGGTCTCCACAGTACATCGATGTTGTCGCCAGTGGTCGGCGGAAGGTGCACGTGCCCGTCGACCTGGGACCGGACCGCAGCGACGCACGGATGCACGCCAAGACCGTAGGATCCTACGCAGTGCCGTAGGGGACCGCACCGCCACTTCCCAGCAAATTAGGGACACTTTTGCTCCTGGGGTATCGGCGAGGACCATTCGCAACCGTCTCCATGAAACTGGGCTACGGTCCCGCACACCGTTAGGCCGTCTTCCGCTCACGCCCCAACATCGTGCAGCCCGCCTCCAGTGGTGTCGCGACAGGCGTGAATGGAGGGACGAATGGAGACGTGTCGTCTTCAGCGATGAGAGTCGCTTCTGCCTTGGTGCCAATGATGGTCGTATGCGTGTTTGGCGCCGTGCAGGTGAGCGCCACAATCAGGACTGCATACGACCGAGGCACACAGGGCCAACACCCGGCATCATGGTGTGGGGAGCGATCTCCTACACTGGCCGTACACCACTGGTGATCGTCGAGGGGACACTGAATAGTGCACGGTACATCCAAACCGTCATCGAACCCATCGTTCTACCATTCCTAGACCGGCAAGGGAACTTGCTGTTCCAACAGGACAATGCACGTCCGCATGTATCCCGTGCCACCCAACGTGCTCTAGAAGGTGTAAGTCAACTACCCTGGCCAGCAAGATCTCCGGATCTGTCCCCCATTGAGCATGTTTGGGACTGGATGAAGCGTCGTCTCACGCGGTCTGCACGTCCAGCACGAACGCTGGTCCAACTGAGGCGCCAGGTGGAAATGGCATGGCAAGCCGTTCCACAGGACTACATCCAGCATCTCTACGATCGTCTCCATGGGAGAATAGCAGCCTGCATTGCTGCGAAAGGTGGATATACACTGTACTAGTGCCGACATTGTGCATGCTCTGTTGCCTGTGTCTATGTGCCTGTGGTTCTGTCAGTGTGATCATGTGATGTATCTGACCCCAGGAATGTGTCAATAAAGTTTCCCCTTCCTGGGACAATGAATTCACGGTGTTCTTATTTCAATTTCCAGGAGTGTAGTACCGTGGCTGGCCCAGCTGTGCAGTCGCCAGTTGAACAAAGCTCCAGAGGCCAATGGAATCTCTCTCAGATTCTATGTTGAATTTGCGGCTGAGTTAGCCTCTTGTAACTTTAACCTGTCATAGATCCCACTAACAAAAAACCATGCCTAATTCTTGGAAAAAGTACAGGTCACACCCATCTACAAGAAGGGTAGCAGAAATGATCCCCAAAACTACACTCCAATATCCTTGACATTGATTTGTTGTAGAATTGTAGAACAGTTTCTGAGGCCAAACATAAGGAGGTATCTTGAACTGAATGACCTCCTCCATGCCAACAAGCATAGATTCTGAAAACATTGATCACGTGAAACCAACTTGCACTTTTTCAAATGACATGTATAAAGCTTTGGATCAAGGCTGTCAGGTACAAGTAGTATTTCTTAATTCCTGAAAAGCATTTTACTCAGTACCACACCTACCCCTATTGTCAAAAGTAGAATCATATGGGATATAAAGTGAAATTTTTAATGGGATTGAGGACTTTTGGTAGGAAGGGCACAGCATGTTATCTTGGGTGTGCCTCAGCGAAGTGTGTCAGTACCCTTGCTGTTTGTGATGTGTATTGATGACCTTGCAGACAATATTAATAGTAACCTCAGCCTTTTTGCATTTGGTGCAGTTATCTATAATGAAGTACTGTCTGAAAGAAGCTGCATAAATATTCAGCCAGGTCTTGATAAGATTTCAAAGTGGTGCAAAGATTGGCAACTTGCTTTAAACATTAAAAAATGTAAAACTGTGCACTTCACAAAACAAAAAACACCATACTATTTTATGACTGTAATATCAATGAGTCACTATTGGAATTGGCAAACTCGTATAAATACCTGGGTGTAGCATTTCGCAAGGATATGAAGTGAAATGACCGCATAGGCTCAGTTGTGGGTAAAGCAGGTGGTAGACTTCAGTCTGGTGAAGCGCAGTCAGTCTACAGAGGAGATTGCTTACAGACCACTTGTGCGACTGGCTCTAAAATATTGCTCAAGGGTGCGGGACCTGTGCCAAATAGGACTAACAGGGGATATTGAATGTATACAGAGGAGGACAGCACAAATGGTCACAGGTTTGTTTGAGTTGTGGGAGAGCTTCACAGGGATGCTGAAGAAAGCGAGGCGGCGAATTCCTGAAGACAGACGTGAATTGTATTGAAAAGTTTACTAACGAAGTTTCAAGACACAGCTTTAAATGATGTCTCTAGGAATATACTACAACCCCCTCTATATCACTCACATAGGGACTGTGAGGATAAGATTAAAATAATTACAGTATGCACAGAGGCATTTAAACAATTATTTTTCCTGCACTCCATACGTGAATGGAATGGGAAGAAATCCTGATAACTGGTACAATGGGATGTACCCTCTGCCATGCATTTCACAGTGGTTTGCAGAGTATAGATGCAGATGTAGATGTAGATGCTGTCACCAAGAACCTGACCCCCTCCACCTTCCTCCCACCAAGTGGGGGAGTAGCAGAATGTTTAGGAAGATAGGGCTGGTAAGTGCACTCGATGCCCAGACTCGGACTGGACCAGTGGTTGTGGTGACTGTGGTTCATTGTAGGACATCTCAGTCCTTAATCCTCTTACTAGGCACGTAGTTCTCCAGACAACGATTTACAACGAATTCCGGTTTCTCCTGTACTGGATACAGAGACATAGTCAAACAGATTTACCAACGATATTTGGAACTCAGGGCAGTACGAAAGAGTTAATACATCACGTGTGGCAATATTAATAGGACACTTCTACTGAAGCGTAGCTGTCGTCCAATTTAATTTAATTTAATTTATTTATTCATTTATTTATTTTGGGAGAGGGGTGGGGCTCACGCGGCAAGAGGATGATTCCGTCAGACGACGACCCAGCCCGTGTAAAGGACAGCGTGTGCCCGACTGAAAGGGGGAACGACCCTGTGTTCAGCTTAAAAGTAAATTCCGCTACATCGTGTGGGAGCGACCAGCCTACGCATTCTTTACAAACATAGCACTCAGCTTCAGAGATTTTCACAGGGAGACAGCAAATGCCAAAGCTACAAGCTTCTGGATTTGTCGCCTTAAACGACATTCTCCCACTTTAGAAGAGCAATGCTGATTGGCAGACGATACTTCTGACGCCTTGAGCTGAAGGAGTAATGGAAAAGACCGAAAGATGTACCCCTTCACGTCTGGTGTGGAGAGGGGCCGTTCCGTTGTCACTCTCGGAGCGAGAAGACGTGACGAGAGCGTGCGCGTTCGTATGTGGACTCGAACGAGTGAGGAACAAGTCTCTCCTCAGTACTTCACTGGGAGAGTTCCTCTGTCGAGAGCGAATCGAAGTGCGACTCTCTATATCGAATCCTCGCGATTAAGTGTTGTTCACCGTGTCGGCTGCCACACTTATTGTGCGGTGTGAACGGACAGAGTTATAGTTAAACGCCTGCGAGCGAATTTTTGAGTGGCATCGCGGTGGTCTGGTTATCTGACCGGTGTACCACCCCAATAGTCAGACTAGGGGCGAATAGGAGTCCTCGACTTCATCAAGGCGTAGGGAGAGTTTGATTGGCGAAGGTCAATCCAGATAGAACGAGAGTTATCTTATTTGTCAGCAGCGAGCAGCGCAGACAGCAGTCATCGCAGCTTACGGTATTGTGCGCTACAGCTCTGGGGAGCCCCATAATGCCTCCACAGCAGTACTCTTGACTGCATTTCACACGCGACAGCCTCGACAGTACCTAGCAAAATTCTAAAGGATAATTATTCAACTTGAGTAGGCGCAGCTCTCAGCCATTCTGCCAAGTCAATAACAATCTTAAACTTTGTGTAGAAATTTCATTAGCGAATCCTATCCTTGAAAGGATATAACTTGTTCAATTCATAACTAAAAGTGTCATTGTGATTTCTCAGAATTTTTCCAAAATAAATAATAATTTTCGTTAGTTTCATGTTTTTCTTACACTAACTAGCACTACTCCAGTACCCAAGTATCCCACTAGTTACATAAGAAATTTTGAGAATTTTTGTGTCATTTCCTTACAGGAGACGACTCCAGAAGATATTTATTGCTGAAAGTTTTTCAGGCATTTCTCTTTAGAACGTTAGGAGCGTCTGTCTGACTTCTGTAGTAGTATGGGGGTGGAAACTGCATCTTGCAGGAGCCACAGGGTAAAGGGTACATCTCAGATTAATCCGTTGCGGAGAATAACAGAATAACACATCAACCCCACACCTCAGAACATGTAGCAGGTCACCTACTTTCTATTTTTATTGTGCACTATGACTGAACTGTTGTTAGTTTTTAATTTGTTGCCGTTATCATAATTTCCTTCCTGTTTTATTATTTCATAGTAATGTCAGCCAAATCCGTAATTTCTTGCAGCAAATGAAGTATTGTCTTTGACTGCCACGTTACTTTGCAAAATACTTGGTGTCATTCTGCAGTACAACAAATGTCCGGTGGCGACTGAGAGACCGAATGGGGGAGGGAGTCCAGCACACACCGCCACACACACACACAACTCGGAGGGAGGGACGTTTGCTGCCTCGCCAATGCTGCTCCAGTTCGTATGCTATGCGTTTCGTGCTCGTCTCTGTGTCCATTGTCATTAAAATAGCACTCATCAATTCTCCTGTTTCCTGTAGTAGCGCTATAGTCCAAAACAATGCACATTTGACGAATTATTCTTTTTTTAGAAAAGATTTATTTAAAAAACAAACATTTTTATTTTTTATTTATTGAGACATTCCTCTATACAAAGGTTTTTCTCCAACATAACCAAGAACTGATTACATCTGTTACATAAGATCTTAGTTTTTTTACCCAGGATGTTCCTCCAGATGTTACGATGTTGTCAATCTTTTCCTCTGAGCCAAGTCTTCTCACTGTTAATTCCATATTTTGGAGACAGCTGTTTCGATGTTGTATGTCTTCATTCCATACATGAGTATGCTCTCTAGCATCGATTTGTATATGATTCTTTTGGTTCGGCTCTTTAGATTTCTGCTCCGTAAGATTGAGTTAAGCATCCCAATAACCATCCTTTCTTTCACTAATTTCTACCTCTCATTTCCCATCTATCTCTAAAATGGATCCGAAATAACAGAAAGTATTGCTCTTCTCTATTCTCTTTCCTTCAAAATGGTAGCGCCTAGAACCGATCGGCCACTCCGGCCGGCTTTGTATAAGTCATCTGGATTATTAGCGGGTATTCTGTCTTCTGATAATTAATTTTCAGTTCCAGTTTCTGTATGCCATTGCTATCTGATTACACACATAACAGGCTATTTTGCTACGTCAAAAATATGTTTCGGGCTGCTGTTACTCTGATTAGTTATAACATTTAAATAGCATTTACGTCAATATTCTCACACAATATGTCTTATTTATATTTAATTAAAGCTTCTTGTTGTTGTTGTGGTCTTCAGTCGAAAGATTGGTTTGATGCAGCTCTCCACGCTACTCTATCCTGTGAAAGCCTCTTTATCTCCCAGTACCTACTGCAACCTACATCCTTCTGAATCTGCTTAGTGTATTCATCTCTTGTTCTCCCTCTACAGTTTTTACCCTCCACGCTGCCCTAAAAATACTAAATTGGTGATCTCTTGATGCCTCCGAGCGTGTCCTACCAACCGATCCCTTCTTCTAGTCAAGTTGTGCCACAAACTCCTCCCCAATCCTATTCAATACCTCCTCATTAGTTATGTGATCTACCCACCTAATCTTCAGCATTCTTCTGTAGCACCTCATTTCGAAAGCTTCTATTCTCTTGTTGTCTACACTCTTTATCGTCCACGTCCGCACCCGGCAGCTGAGTGGTGCCGGCACGGTAGCTCAGCGTGTTCGGTCAGAGGGTTTAGCTACCCTCTGTAATAAAAAAAAAACTGAGTGAACGGATCAACGATCAAGTTGAACCGATGTCTTGTGACGTCCGCCCACACCAAACGCAACGAACAATACCGAGCAGAAAATGTCAGTTCTAAGACTTCCACCCGGCGAAGAGTCTACCGGACGGGAGGCCCTAGTCACACGACATTTTCTTTTTATCGTCCACGTTTCACTACCATACATTGCTATACTTCATGCAAATACTTCAAAAGATTTCTTGACACATAAATCTATACTTGATCTTAACAAATTTCTCTTTTTCAAAAACGCATTCCTTACCATTGCCAGTCTACATTTTAGACCCTCTCTACTTCCACCATCATCAGTTATTTTGCTCCCGAAATAGCAAAACTCCTTTACTACTTTAAGTGTCTCATTTCCTAATCTAATTCCCTCGGCATCACCCGACTTAATTCGACTACATTCCATTATCCTCGTTTTGCTTTTGTTGATGTTCATCTTATACCCTCCTTTCAAGACACTGTCCATTCCGTTCAACTGCTCTTCCTGGTCCTTTCCTGTCTCTCACAATTACAATGTCATCGGCAAACCTCGAAGTTTTTATTTCTCCTCCTTGGAACTTAATTCCTACTCCAGATTTTTATTTTATTTCCTTTACTGCTTGCTGAATATACAGATTGAATAACATCGGCGATAGGCTACAACCCTGTCGCTCTCCTTTCTCAACCACTGATTCCCTTTCATGCCTCTTGACTCATAACTGCCATCTGGTTTCTGTACAACCAAAATGGTTCAAATGGCTCTGAGAACTATGGGACTTAACATTCGCGGTCATCAGTCCCCTAGAACTTAGAACTACTTAAACCTAACTAACCTAAGGACATCACACACATCCATGCCCGAGGCAGGATTCGAACCTGCGACCGTAGCGGTCGCGCGGTTCCAGACTGTAGGGCCTAGTACCGCTCGGTCACTACGGCCGGCTCTGTACAACCCCCTGCCAATGTCAGAAATTGAAAATTCATGTTCCAGTCAATATTGTCAAATGCTTTCTCTATGTATACAAATGCTATAAATGTAGGTTTGCCTTACCTTAACCTGTCTTTTGTATGAAGTCGTTTGGTCAGTATTGCTTCACACGTTCGTACATTTCTACGCAATCGAAACTGATCTTCCCCGAGGTCGGGTTCTACCAGTTTTTCCGTTCGTCTACAAGGAATTCGTGTTAGTATTTTGCAGCCGTGATTTATTAAACTGATAGTCCGATGATTTTCACACCTGTCAGCACCTTGTTTCTTTGGAACTGGAGTAACTACATTCTTCTTGAACTCACGAGATGGAAGAGTTTTGTCATGGGTGGCTCTGCCAGTACTATTAGTGGTTCTAACGGAATGTTGTCTACTCTCAGGGCCTTGTTTCTACTTATGTGTGTCATAGCTCTGTCGAATTCTTCACGCAGTGTCATATCTCCCACGTCATGGTCTACGTCCTCTTCCATTTCCATAATTTTGCTCTTGTGTAGCCTTTTACTCAGCAAAAATATAAAACACTTGTTATAACCGGCACCACACAAATCCTCAGAAATATCCGGTTATTCGGAACTAAGATAGCGGAATCGTTTTTAAAAGGTCAGTTTTGCTCATCCCTGTTGTGGAGTGTAGACGCTGAGGTAGATTTTCTCGCGTTCAGACATTCTGACGAAAATCCTCAGAATTGCAGACCAGTATCCTTAACACCGGTTTGTTGCAGGATTCTCGAACATATTCTCAGTTCGAATATAATGAGTTTCGTTGAGACAGAGAAGTTGCTGTCCATGCATCAGCACGGCTTTAGAAAGCATCGCTCCTGCGAAACGCAACTCGCCCTTTTTTCACACGATATCTTGCGAACCATAGATGAAGGGTATCAGACGGAGCCCATATTCCTTGACTTCCGAAAAGCGTTTGACTCGGTGTCCCACGGCAGACTCCTAACTAAGGTACGAGCATATGGGATTGGTTGCCAAGTATGTGAGTGGCTCGAAGACTTCTTAAGTAATAGAACCCACTCGACGGTGAGTGTTCATCGGACGTGAGGGTATCGTCTGGAGTGCCCCAGGGAAGTGTGGTAGGTCCGCTGTTGTTTTCTATCTACATAAATGATGTTTCGGATAGAGTGGATGGCAATGTGCGGCTGTTTGCTGATGATGCTGTGGTCTACGGGAAGGTGTCGTCGTTGAGTGGCTGTAGGAGGATACGAGATGACTTGGACAGGATTTGTGATTGGTGTAAAGAATGGCAGCTATAAATATAGATAAATGAAAATTAATGCAGATGAATAAGAAAAATAATCCCGTAATGTTTGAATATTCCATAAGTAGTGTATCGCTTGACACAGTCACGTCGATTAAATATTTGGGCGTAATATTGCAGAGCGATATGAAGTGGGACAAGCATGTAAGGGCAGTTGTGAGGAAGGCGGATAGTCGTCTTCGGTTCATTGGTAGAATTTGGGAAGACGTAGTTCATCTGTAAAGGTGACCGCTTATAAAACACAAATACGACCTATTCTTGAATACTGCTCAAGCGTTTGGGATCCCTATCAGGTCGGATTGAGGGAGGACATGGAAGCAATTCAGAGGCGGGCTGCTAGATTTGTTACTGGTAGGTTAGATCATCACTCGAGTGTTACGGAAATACTTCAGGAACTCGGGTGGGAGTCTCTGAAGGAAAGGAGGCGTTGTTTTAGTGAATCGCTACTGAGGAAATTTAGAGAACCAGCATTTGGGGCTGACTGCAGTACAATTTTACTGCCGCCAACTTATATTTCGCGGAAAGACCACAAACATAAGAGATTAGGGCTCGTACAGAGGCATATAGGCAGTAATTTTTCCCTCGTTCTGTTTGGGAGTGGGACAGGGAGAGAAGATGCTAGTTGTGGTACGAGGTACCCTCCGCCACGCGCAGAGGCGGGGGTTTGGCGGACCGGCGGCAGCTGCAGCGCGGCGAGGACGCCGCTCCAGCTCCGGAGGCGGGCCAGCCCGGCGGCGTGTTTTTGTTTGGAGATCCCGGAGGCCGCCCTGGCCAGTGTAGCGCCGTTTACCGCCGCCATCGCTCTCCTGTCGCCCTCTGTTTGGGTGCGCAGCCGCCGCCGCCGCTGCCTGCACTCCGCCCAGCTCGCTTCTCCGTGGTTCTCGAAATCCTAGCCGCGCAGGCACCGTGGTCGACTCCGACCTAGCGAGATTTGAGAACGGTCTCCGGTTTGCTACCGAAAACTGTTGTGCGGTCGTCCTGAGACTGGTTTGATGCAGCTCTCCATGCTACTCTATCCTGTGCAAGCTTCTTCATCTCCCAGTACCTACTGCAGCCTACATCCCTCTGAATTTGCGTAATGTATTCATCTCTTGGTCTCCCTCAACGATTTTTACCCTCCACGATGCCCTCCAGTACTAAATTGGTGATCCCTTGATGCCTCAGAACATGTCCTACCAACCGGTCCCTTCTTCTAGTCAAGTTGTGCCACAAACTCCTCTTCTCCCCAATCCTATTCAACACCTCCTCATTAGTTACGTGATCTACCCATCTAATGTTCAGCAGTCTTCTGTAGCATCACACTTCGGAAGCTTCTATTCTCTTCTTGGCCAAACTATTTATTGTCCATGTTTCACTTCCATACATGGCTACACTCCATACAAATACTTTCAGAAACGACTTCCTGACGCTTAAATCTATACTCGATGTTAACAAATTTCTCTTCTTCAGAAACGCTTTCCTTGCCATTGCCAGTCTACATTTTATATCCTCTTTACTTCGACCATCATCAGTTACTTTGCTCCCCAAAATGGCAAAACTGCTTTACTACTTTAAGTGTCTCATTTCCTATCCTAATTCCCTCAGCGTCACCCGACTTACTTCCACTACATTCCATTATCGTCGTTTTGCTTCTGTTGATCTTCATCTTATATCCTCCTTTCAAGACACTGTACATTCCGTTCAGCTGCTCTTCCAGGTCGTATGCTGTCTCTGACGGAATTACAATATCGGCGAACCTTAACGTTTTTATTTCTTCTCCATGGATTTTAATACCTACTCCGAATTTTTCTTTTGTTTCCTTTACTGCTTGCTCAATATACCGATTGAATAACATCGGGGAGAGGATACAACCCTGTCTCACTCCCTTCCCAACCACTGCTTTCCTTTCATTCCCCTCGACTCTTATAACTGCCATCTGCTTTCTGTACAAATTGTAAATAGCCTTTCGCTCCCTTTATTTTACCCCTGCCACCTTCAGAATTTGAAGGACAGTATTCCAATCAACTTTGTCAAAAGCTTTCAGTAAGTCTACAAATGCTAGAAACGTAGGTTTGCCTTTCCTTAATCTAGCTTCTAAGATAAGTCGTAAGGTCAGTATTGCCTCACGTGTTCCAACATTTCTAAGGAATCCAAGCTGATCTTCCTCGAGGTCAGCTTCTACCAGGTTTCCATTCGTCTGTAAAGAATTTGCGTTAGTATTTTGCATCCGTGACTTATTAAACTGATATTTCGGTAATTTTCACATCTGTGAACACCTGCTTTCTTTGCGATTGGAATTATTATATTCTTCTTGAAATCTGAGGGTATTTCGCCTGTCTCATACATCTTGCTCGCCAGATGGTATAGTTTTGACAGTAAGGCCGTCAGTAGTTCTAATGGAATGTTGTCTACTCCCGGGGCTTTGTTGCGACTCAGGTCTTTCAGTGCTCTGTATCGTATCACCCATTTCATCTTCATCTTCAGCATCTTCCGTTTCCATAATATTGTCCTCAAGTACATCGCCCCTGTATAGAGCCTCTATATATTACTTCCACCTTTCTGCTTCCCCTTCTGAGCTATTGATATTCATGCAAGTGGTTCTATTTTCTCCAAAGGTCTCTTTAATTTTCTTGTAGGCAGTATCTATCTTACCCCTAGTGAGATAAGTCTCTACATCCTTACATTTGTCCTCTAGCCATGCCTGCTTAGCCATTTTGTACTTTCTGTCGCTCTCATTTTTGAGACGTTTGTATTCCTTTTTGCCTGTTTCATTTATTGCATTTTTATATTTTCTCCTTTCATCAATTTAATTTAATATTTCTTCTGTCACCCAAGGATTTCTACTAGCCCTAGTCTTTGTACCTACTTGATCCTCTGCTGCCTTCACTACTTCATCCCTCAGAGCTACCCATTCTTCTTCTACAGTATTGCTTTTCCCCATTCCTGTCAATTGCTCCCTTATGCTCCTCCTGAAACTGTACCGAAAACAGCGTCGACAAATATACAGTTTACGCTGACGAGCCAAATACACTGAAGCGCCAAAGAAACTGGTATAGGTACGCGTATTCAGAGGCAGAGATATGTAAACAGGCAGAATACGGCGCTGCAATCGGCAATGCCCATGTAAAAGAACAAATGTCTGGTGCAGTTGTCAGATCGGTTATTGCCGCTACAATGGCAGGCTACCAAGGCTTATGTGAGTCGGAACGTGGTATTATACTCGGTGCAGGAGCGACGGGACACAGCATCCCCGAGATAGCGCTGGAGGCGGCATTTTCCCGTACTAGCATTTCACGAGCGTACCGTGACATCAGGAATCCGGCAAAACATCAAATCTCCTACATCGCTACGGCCGGGAAAAGATCCTGCAAGAACGGGACCGACGACGACTAGAGAGAATCGGTCAACGTGAGAGAAGTGCAACCCTTCGGCAAATTGCTGCAGATTTCAATACAGGGTCATCAACAAGTGTCAGTGTGAGAACCATTCAACGAAATATCATCGATGTGGGCTTTCGGAGCCGAAGGACCACTCGTGTAAGCTTGATGGCTGCACGACACGAAGCTTTACGCCTCGCCTGGGCCCGTGGACGCCGACATTGGACTGCTGATGACTGGAAACACGTTGCCTGGTGGGATGAGTCTCGTTTGTAACTGTACCGACCGGATAGGCGTGTACGGGTATCAGCGGGTATGGGTGACAATATCATGAATCCAAGGACCCTGCTTATGAGCAGCGGAATGCTCAAGCTGGTGGAGCCTCCATAATGGTGTGGGGCGTGTGCAGTTGGAGTGATGTGGGATCCCTGATACGTCGAGGTACGACTCTTGACAGGAGACACGTACGTGGGTGTCCTGTCTGATCACCTGCATCCATTTGTGTCTGTTGTGCATTCGGCGATTCCAGCAGGACAATGCGACACCCCACACGTCCAGAGTTGCTACAGGAACACTCTTCTGCGTTAAAACATTTCCGCTGGCCAACAAACTCCCCTGACATGACCATCATCGAGCATATTTTTGGTGCCTTACAACGTGCTGTTCTGAAGAGATCACCACCCACTCCTACTCTTACGGATTCATGGACAGCCGTGCAGGATTCACGGTGTCAGTTCCCTGCAGCACCACTTCAGACATTAGTCGAGTCCATCCTACCTCATGTTGCGGCACTTTTGCGTTTCCGCGGGGGCCCTACACGGTATCAGGCAGGTGCACCAGTTTCTCCGGCTCTTCAGTGTATATGACAGCGCGACAAGGGCCACAAGAGTTGCACAGTACAAGTAATACGGCGAAACGGCACACCTGTCTGGCAGCCAAGTGATTTCTTTTTATCGCCAACTTAAAAACTTTTTCGTACGCTTCAGAATTCCAACGCGCCTCTGAATGCCCAACGGGAACAGTACTACCGCACGGATGCAATAACGATTCACAACATAAATCACGATCATTGATTTTTCACTCACTGTTATTTTATGCGTGGTATACAAACACATTCGAGAAACGAAATATTTTTAAATGTAAACCAAATCTCTATTCCGCCGAATCTTCTGAAGGAACGACGTAATTATTCTACGATTACATTCATTATATGTTGTTGACACTGCGTGGATAGTTATACTCGTATGACAAGTACCATCTACGTATTTGTTCGTAGGAAACTGAAGACACGTTACAGAATGAATGAGTCAAAAAGGGATTGTATAACGACCAGGATTAAATTTTTAATTTTTTACTAATCCAGGTCGTTACATAAATTTGTTTGGGTACCTTACCGATTTACTGGCTTTATTAACCCACCCACTCCTGCCAATTGCGGAACGGAAAAGCTACAACTGAATAAAATGTGACTGAGCTTCGGAATCGAACGCTGGTTCTCCTCTCCCGAGCCCGATGTCTTTGGTCGCACGGCGTTTGCCTGACGGGTATACAAGCGGGAGACGAAAAAGTTTATCTCTTCGCTTTATAGGGAAATATGCGTTTGCGGATCTGATGTATTAAGATGAAAAATGGTCAGTTTTCAACTATCAATAAATCCCGTGAGTTCTGATTCGAACCTTTTTTGGAACATGACTATCAACGACAGTCAAGTAATACATAACATGCATGTCTGAGCATGAGCTGCTGCTATTTTAAACACAAATGTCTAACAGTATCATTCGTGGACCATCTTCACGAATAAGGGTTAAAATGGCTTAAGCCACAAGATTACGTTCGTCATTACTTAAATACTGCGAAGGCCAACGGCCTTGCGCGGTGGTAACACCGGTTCTCGTCAGGTCGCCGAAGTTAAGCGCTGTCGGGCTGGGCTAGCACTTGGATGGGCGACCATCCCGGTTGGCTGTTGGCAAGCGGGGTGCACTCAGCCCTTGTGAGGCAAACTGAGGAACTACTTGACTCAGAAGTAGCGGCTCCGGTCTCGTCAACTGACACACGGCCGGGAGAGCGGTGTGCTGACCACATGCCCCTCCACATCCGCATCCAGTGACGCCTGTGGGCTGAGGATGACGCGGCGGCAGGTCGGTACCGTTGGGCCTTCCATGGCTTGTGCGGGCGGCGTTTCTTAGTTTTAAAATATAGTATAGAGCTCATCACGAATATCAATATACGACACAGAACTTTTACAAGCGAACGTATTAATAGTAAGTGTGCACAGAACAATTGTGCCAAAGATGTACCGAATCAGTTGGAATTATCTGAGGATTCTGCGTTGTCAGCATTACTGGAATCCTGTGTAAGGTGTCAGGCAAATCCAACAGCTTCCATGAAAACCCTGACATGATAGCAAATCCGGCAATATGTCACATAGCTCCTAATAAATCCGGACATTAAATTAACCAAAGTAATACGATCAACGAGTGAGCAAATGGAATACCACAGGCTAACACAAGAACGCCTAAATGCATGTCATACCTTCCCACCGTGAAACAGATGCAGTTCCGAGGGGAGAAACGAGAACAGAAGCCGAGAGCAGAACCGTGTTAAGCTAGAAGACCGTACGACAAGAGCGGGACAATGGGACACCCGCATCGCCGGTTGACCGCCAAGAGGTCCATCCCCCAGCCCAAGTTAAAAGATAGAGCCCTCCAGAAGAACAGTATACATCTTACGATAACACTAAAAGGGCCACACCAGCCGCAAGTTTCAGCGTGAGACTATACGTGTCTCTGTTATGTAGCAAACATTAAAAACATTGCCCCACCACGAAAAGTATAACATTTCTCATTAGATACACAGAATTTTTGTAGGCGGAGCTTAAGGTTAACATTGAGACGCTGACTGGTCAGCTGAAAACACAGCCAGATACCCTTTTCTTAAACCAACTTCGTTAAACAGTAGTAAGGAGAAGTTAGGAGAGAGTTGCTACCGAGACGGCGAGGTGTGTGGAGCTGCGCCGCCCGCCGCCCCCTGACGCTGACTAACCACCGACAAGGTAACGAACGCACGTGATGCTGCATAAGGCTTCACGTAGAACTGCAGAAGTCTCATCTGTTACACTCTCTTTTTACATAATACTAGTGTCGATTGTCAATTAAACTTCGTGGTATTCACATTTGCTACTAGAGGTTAAAAATCTGAAATGCGATGATTTTTCTGTTATATAATTATTGAGAAGCCACATCAGTCACTGTAATTTACGACAAGTTAAATAAGTAATTAAAGATAATTGAGGGTCACTGTAGACCATTTTTGATAGTTTTCTGTTTTATCAAATTTAATTTAAACCTAGATTATAGATGTGATATGGCATAGGTCATCCATCGATCCATTATAGAACTTGAAAACCCATTCAGGGAATATTCGTTCACATTTTTGTTGAACGCAGTTGGTTTTTATCATCCTGTATTAAAATATTTCCTTTTATCAATAGTGCAATTTATAAACAATGTTTTGTGAGTAGAATAAAAATTCCAATGGTAAACTTAACTGTTTTTTCGACGTTGTTTTCCCAGCTAACTAAAAATAGGAAAGCCTTGAATCCCTTCCACTAAATTTAGTTAGTATTAAGATTCTTTTACAGGGAGTGCAGTGGAGCTGACGCTGAAATCATTAAGTATTTCATTATGCCATCGCTAGTGTCACTGAACTCTTCTGAACTCTGCATGTCATGTGTGGTCTGGCGTCTCCTTACCAGCAACAGGTCCCATGTTCAAACAAGTCAATTCCCTAGTACTTCATACTGAACCCTTCTTGAAATGTGGGGAAAGGCACAAGATAATGACGGACTCTGCCAGAACCCCCCACTGGTACTAAACCTCTAGAAATGTCTCAGTGTAACTGTTGAGTCCGTAGATGGTGTAAGGGGTGTCCAGTGGTGCAGTGTAGCTGGCCACGCATTACCACCCGAGTTTTGCGGTAATTACGCCAGTCCGTCCTTGAACTGAGTTAGTGAGCCGCCACGTGGGAATTCTTGGAGACGCTCTCGTAGTTTTATGTCTGCTCACAGAGCCGTAGCAGTGCTGTTGGAGTTTGAAAGTGCGGCGCCAGTGTCTAAGTTTTCCGTAGTGAAGCGGGAAGCAGCTTTTTGTCCTCCATTATGGTGCGTTTATTTCAGAAACCCCGTAAAATGACCTTGTTCACACTGGTTATTTGCTAACTGTTAAGGGGGGTAGGACGTCAAACGGGCTGACTTGGAGCAGGAGAGGCACCATAGGACATTTTAATTTACACTCTCTATACTTTTACAAATAAATTCATAAAACTTTGTCAGCATGACCGGGAAGGATTCAGAATTCACACTCTTAACAGTGGAACTTCGAAAATAATAACGAAATAATTTTTTTTACATGTGAAGTTTCAACATTTTTTTCACTTATTAATGCCAGCATTTGTTGCTATAGGTACACTTTTCTTCATAAGTAAGAGAGATCCTTCGATGAATTTTGCACAGCATACAAACCATACTTAAAGGTGTATGAAACTCTAGAATTTTCCAAATCTATTAAAAACTGTGGTAAATATTGAGGTAAATAAATATAAAATTTGTGTTTTTTCTACTCATGAAGTTTAAAACATAACAGCTCTTTCGTTACATAAATTATAGAGTTTCAAACACCTGTACGTATGGTATGCATACTGTGCAAAATTCATCGACGAATCTCTCTAACTTATGAAGAAAAGTGTACCTATAGCAACAAATGCAGCCATCAGTAAGTGAAAACATGATGAATTTTCAGACACAAAAAAATTTATTTTGTTATGTTTTCGAACTTCCACTGCAATGCGTGTGAATCCTGAATCCTTCCTGGTCATGGTGACAAAGTTTTATGAATTTATTTGTAAAAGTATAGACAGTGGAAATTAAAATGTCCTGCGGTGCCTCTCCTGCTCCAAGTCGGCCCATTTGACGCCCTACCCCCCTTAACGGTACAGGAGCACAGGCTGCAACTTGAGTGTACAGTCGGTATATTTCGGACAAGATTGTACAACTTCGGCTGTGCCAAAGTCATTCATTTATTTATTAATATCAATATTTCTTGGCACTGTAAAGTTACCAAAAGATTACGACCTGCAAACTCTCCTAACGTCTGAGTGGCAAAGGGTAGCTTTTGCTAGCAAATATTTGTTAATAATAATTACTTGATTCAAAAGTAAATGTACTTTCTCTACGTACGTCTCTGCTGACGTCACGAGCGGCTTCTGCACCGGCGCCTCACGCGACTGGCTCTGAGAGCGGCAGGCGGTCAGCGGTCAGCGGTCAGCGGTCAGCGGTCAGCGTGGGAACCAACCGCTCCCTCCTCGTGCTATGCCTACCGCGGCGCTGACACATTCACTTGACGATCGTGAAATAGCACGACTGGAAATATAGCAAAATGGGCTCTACCTCCAAAGGAGGGGTACCTTACAAGTAGTGTAGCGCCTGTCTTCCGGAACTTTTTTTTTTCTCCACTCTCAGCAGCATGTGATCAGTAATGACGAACAGCCGCGAAATCTGCTTCTCATAGCAATTGAGAACACTCGAGATACTAGAAGGTATCAGATAGATTATGTAATGATAAGATAGAGATTTACGAACCAGGTTTTAAATTGTAAGACCTTTCCAGGGGCAGATGTGGACTCTGACCACAATCTATTGGTTATGAACTGTAGAGTGAAACTGAAGAAACTGCAAAAAGGTGGCAATATAAGGACATGGAACCTGGATAAACTGACTAAACCAGAGGTTGTAGAGAGTTTCAGGGAGAGCATAAGGGAACAATTAATAAGAATAGGGGAAAGAAATACTGTAGAAGAAGGATGGATAGCTCTGAGGGATGAAGTAGTGAAGGCAGCAGAGTATCAAGTAGGTAAAAAGACGAGGGCTACTAGAAATCCTTGGCTAACAGAAGAAATATTGAATTTAATTGATGAAATGAGAAAATATAAAAATGCAGTAAATGAAGCAGGCAAAAAGGAAACAAGCTTCTCAAAAATGAGATCGACAGGAAGTGCAAAATGAATAAGCAGGGGTGCCTAGAGGGCAAATAAAAGGATGTAGAGGCGCATATCAATAGCCGTAAGATAGATACCGCCCACAGGAAAATTAAAGAGACCTTTGGAGAAAAGAAAACCACCTGTATATATATCAGGAGCTCAGACGCAAACCCAGTTCTAAGCAAAGGAGGGAAAGCAGAAAGGCGGAAGGAGTATATAGACGGTCTATACAAGAGCGATTTAATTGAGAACAAAATTATGGAAATGGAAGAGGATGTAGATGACGATGAAATGGGAGATATGATACTCCGTGAAGAGTTTGACAGAGCACTGAAAGACCTGAGTCGAAACAAGGCCCCGGGAGTAGACAACATTCCATTAGAACTACTGACGACCTTGGGAGAGCCAGCCCTGACAAAACTCTACCATCTGGTGAGCAAGATGTATGAGACAGGCGAAATACCCTCAGACTTCAAGAAGAATATAATAATTCCAATCCCAAAGAAAGCAGATATTGACAGGCGTGAAAATTGCCGAACTATCAGTGTAATAAGCCACAGCTGCAAAATACTAACGCGAATTCTTTACAAATGAATGGAAAAACGGGTAGAAGCCGACCTCGGGGAAGATCAGTTTTGATTCCGTAGAAATGTTGGAACAGGTGAGGCAATACTGACCCACCGGCTTATCTTAGAAGCTAGATTAAGGAAAGGCAAACCTACGTTTCTAGCATTTGTAGACTTAGAGAAAGCTTTTGACAATGTTGATTGGAATACTGTCCTTCAAATTCTGAAGGTGGCAGGGGTAAAATAAAGGGAGCGAAAGGCTATTTACAATTTGTACAGAAAGCAGATGGCAGTTATAAGAGTCGAGGGGAATGAAAGGAAAGCTGTGGCTGGGAAGGGAGTGAGACAGGGTTGTAGCCTCTCCCAGATGTTATTTAATCTGTATATTGAGCAAGCAGTGAAGGAAACGAGCCGGCCAGGGTGGCCAAGCGGTTAAAGGCGCTACAGTCTGGAACCGCGCGACCGCTACGGTCGCAGGTTCGAATCCTGCCTCGGGCATGGATGTGTGTGATGTCCTTAGGTTAGTTAGGTTTGAGTAGTTCTAAGTTCTAGGGGACTGATGACCTTAGAAGTTAAGTTCCATAGTGCTCAGAGCCATTTTTGAAGGAAACGAAAGAAAAATTCGGAGTAGGTATTAAAATCCATGGACAAGGAATAAAAATTTTGACGTTCGCTGATGACATTGTAATTCTGTCAGAGACAGCAAAGGACTTGGAAGAGCAGTTGAACGGAATGGACAGTGTCTTGAAAGGAGGATATAAGACGAACATTAACAAAAGCAAAACGAGGATAATGGAATGTACTCTAATTAAATTGGGTGATGCTGAGGGAATTAGTTTAGGAAATGAACACTTCAAGTAGCAAAGCAGTTTTGCTATTTGGGGAGCAAAATAACTGATGATGGTCGAAGTAGAGAGGATATAAAATGTAGACTGGCAATGGCAAGGAAAGCGTTTCTGAAGAAGAGAAATTTGTTAACATCGAGTATAGATTTAAGAGTCAGGAAGTCATTTCTGAAAGTATTTATATGGAGTGTGGCCATGTAGGGAAGTGAAACATGGACGATGAATAGTTTAGACAAGAAGAGAATAGAAGCTTTCGAAATGTGGTGGTACAGCAGAATGCTGTGGAGAAGAGGAGTTTGTGGCACAACTTGACTAGAGGAAGGTACCGGTTGGTAGGACATGTTTTGAGGCATCAAGGGATCACAAATTTAGCATTGGAAGGCACTGTGGAGGGTAAAAATCGTAGAGGGAGACCAAGAGATGAATACACTAAGCAGATTCAGAAGGATGTAGGTTGCAGTAGGTACTGGGAGATGAAGCAGCTTGCACAGGATAGAGTAGCATGGAGAGCTGCATCAAACCAGTCTCAGGATTGAAGACCACAAGAAAAACAGTCCACATTTGTGAGGCCGAAAATTACGAGTCGATTGCGTTCCAAGTATTTTAGATTTGCTTTTGCCAAGAAGCGGTGATGGGGGAGTGGTAGCAGGCTGAAACATCTTACACTCTTTTGTCCTTCATTTTAGATTGTAGGTCGCACACGAGAGGCCTACCCCACATAAGCAAGGTCGCCCATGCCTGGAGGCAAGGAAGGCGCATCGCCCCCAGCCCCCGCCCCCCGTCCCCTTCTGCCCCCACCCAGACTCTCAACGAAAAGAGAAAATATAGTGTAGTCAGGCGTTTTTCTTTCAAGGAAACGATTTAAAAGTCAGTATTACGCACGTTCTTGACACTTTTGGAACTGAAAATTTTTATGAATACTTACAAAAGTTCCCATTCGTTTTCCATAATATTATAAATACACTACTGGCCATTAAAATTGCTACACCAAGAAGAAACGCAGATGAGATAAATGGGTATTCATTTGACAAATATATTATCCTAGAACTGACACGTGATTACATTTTCACGCAATTTGGGTGTATAGATCCTGAGAAATCAGTACTCAGGACAACCACCTCTGGCCTAAATAACGGCCTTGATACGCCTGGGCATTTAGTCAAACCAAAGCTTGGATGGGGTGTACAGGTACAGCTGCCCATGCAGCTTCAACACGATACCACAGTTGCTCGGCGACCATTGACCAGAGGTTTTCAATTGGTGAAAGATCTGGAGAATGTGCTGGCCGGGGCAGCAGTCGAACATTTTCTGTATCCAGAAAGGCGCGTACGGGACCTGCAACATGTCGTCATGCATTATCCTGCTGAAATGCAGGTTTTCACAGGGATTGAATGAAGGGTAGAGCCACGGGTTGTCACACATCTGAAATGTAACGTCCACTGTTCAAACTGCCGCCATTGCGAACAAGAGGTGACCGAGACGTGTAACCAATGGCACCCCATACCATGACGCCGGGTGATACGCCAGTATGGCGATGACGAATACACGCTTCCAATGCGCGTTCACCGCGATATCGCCAAACACGGATGCGACCATCACGATGCTGTAAACAGAACAAGGATTCGTCCGAAAAAATGACGTTCTGCCATTCCTGCAACCAGGTTCGTCTGTGGGTACACCGTCGCAGGCGCTCCTGTCTGTGATGCAGCGTCAAGGGTAACCGCAGCCACAGTCTCCAAGCTGATAGTCCATGCTGCTGCAAACGTCGTCGAACTGTTCGTGCAGATGGTTGATGTCTTGAAAACGTCCTCATCTGTTGACTCAGGGATCGAGACGTGGCTGCACGATCCGTTACAGCCGTGCGGATAAGATGCCCGTCATCTCGACTGCTAGTGATACGAGGCCGTTGGGATCCAGCGTTCCGTATTACCCTCCTGAACCCACCGATTCCTTTTTCTGCTAACAGTCATTGGATCTCGACCAAAGCGAGCAGCAATATCGCGATTCGATAAACCGCAATCGCGATACGCTACAATCCGACCTTTATCAAAGTGGGAAACGTGACGGTACGCATTTCTACTCCTTACACGAGGCATCACAACAACGTTTCACCAGGCAACGCCGGTCAACTTCTGTTTGTGTACGAGAAATCGTTTGTAAACTGTCCTCACGTCAGCACGTTGTAGGTGTCGTCACCGGCGCCAACCTTGTGTGAATGCTCTGAAAAGCTAATCATTTGCATACCACAGCATCTTCTTCCTGTCGGTTAAATTTCTGCGACTGTAGCACGTCATCTTCGTGGTGTAGCAATTTTAATGGCCAGTAGTGTACTTTGTATGCAACCCTACCCGTAGCCTCGAGCTGACGCACCTGTGCATAAAGTGCGCCAATCAAAAATAAAATCATTTTGTGTGGTTCCGTTGTTGTTTCACAACTGCAAACCCACACCCATTCTGTGACTATTGGTTCAGGTAACACAGCGATAAATTGTGTTGTCATACGTCTAAATGAGCAACAGTAATGCAAAATTGAAAAGCAGCTAGGCGAGAAAAAAATATACCATTCGTGCAAAAGAACGATTCCGATTACGAACTAGCAGCATAATGCCATATTCAGGCAGTTGTCTACGAGATAATTAGTGATAGAGTAAGCAGCTGGCTGGGATCTGATACAGCGGCACTGCTTAATGCTTCGAGTGGGTCATCACTGCCTTTGTAACATCTGCCGTTGACGACAGAGTGTTACTGTGAAAATTCATTTCATTATTGTTTAATAGAACATGGGTTAAGCTCATATTATGTAAGTTTATTTTCTCGTTGTTTAAATAAACTAAGATTAAACTGTGATATTTATCATATATATATCTTACTTTGATAAAATAAAGAAAGCTACCTATACATATACCCAAAGCACGCGCCGCGCGCTCGCTTGTGTTATGAAAAACGACGCGCCCACTCAATGGCTACCAACAGTGGTTCCAATGGCTCTGAGCACTATAGGACTTAACTTCTGAGCTCATCAGTCCTCTAGAACGTAGAACTACTTAAACCTAACTAACCTAAGGACAGCACACACATCCATGCCCGAGGCAGGATTCGAACCTGCGACCGCAGCGGTCGCACGGCTCCAGACTGTAGCGCCTAGAACCGATCGGTCACTACGGCCGGCGCTAGCAACAGTGGTACGGACACTTGTCTGTACACGAGTCACATCCGTTGGCCGTTCCTGACGCTTCCATGTCGTCGTCCTCATTCCAGTACACTCCAATATCAGCTGCGAAATTGACGGTGGAGCTCCAGAAGCGATGTAGTGACTAGCCGTGCAGCTAACAAAAACAACTACTGAAGAAACGTGTCCTGAAAAATTCCGACGCTGCCCTACTCTGTGAAACAGGAATAATAAAACACCCCCTGTGCCAGCCTTACTTCAGTCCTCCTCCGTTCCTCGAACACTCTGCGAGCGCAAAGCCTTTGCGAATTGAGGCAGGCGCGCGCCGCGAGATTGCACCCAGCCGATCCGCCCGCACCTTAACCGGCTCTCCTCAGAGACTTCCGCCCTCACCTTGTCGAAAAACGGCCGCCTTTGTCTCGCTTCTCTTTTCTCTGCTGAACCCCAATTTCGAACAAGGATTTCACTGACTCCTTGAGTAGACGTCCACAGCTCACTTTTCCTCTCGTATGCTATAAGGGAGACACGGATAACTGTGCGCAGTGGGTAATTGTACGCACTAATTACAACGAGAGGCCACAGGCAGTGGGATCGAATTTTTGGAACCAAATATACTGTGTAGTAGGTTGAGACCCCAGGTAGCACATCCTGCAGCCGTCCGCAGCTCCTGGTCTGCTGGCTAGCGTTGCTCCTTCTGGATCGTGGGGTCCCCTGTTCGATTCCCGGCCAGGTTGCGGATTTTCTCTGCCCTGTGTTTTCCTAGCCATTTCATCATCATTCGTGAAAGTGGCTACACTGGACTGTGTACAGATTGGGACTTTGCACGGGCGCTGAGCACCCCCGCAAGCTAATCACCGCCGTGTAGCCATTCGCCCTCGTGGGCCCTCCTTTCCGAGTGAATGACGACAACATTTAGGAATTTGCGTCATACTTAAAAAAGGTAGTCTGGTTGCATGGTGTAATGGGGATAATAGCAACACATGCAAGAGGCTGTGGATTTGAATCTTATCACATGCAGTAAATTATTTTTATTTTTAAATATTTTTCAAAATAACTTTGATCATAATTTTTATTGTTAATTGATTTAAATGTAAGCTTTTATTTCCGTTCTATTGTCACATTATTTTAATCACTGAATGAACGTCTTTCGTTTGCTTTATTTTTTCTTTATATGATTCTTTTTGTATATAGAATTTTTTTATTATGAATTTAATTACATTAATCTGTGATAAATATTTGAAAATTACGATCTATCAGTTAAGCCGACTTGCCTTAGAAGAAAGATTAAGGAAGCGCAAACCTACATTTCTAGCATTTGTAGACTTAGAGAAAGCTTTTGACAATGTTGACTGGAATACTCTCTTTCAAATTCTGAAGGTGGCAGGGGTAAAATACCGGGAGCGAAAGGCTATTTACAATTTGTACAGAAACCAGATGGCAGTTTTAAGAGTGGAGGAACACGAAAGAGAAGCATTGGTTGGGAAGGGAGTGAGACAGGGTTGAAGCCTCTCCCTGATGCTATTCAATCTGTATATTGAGCAAGCAGTAAAGGAATCAAAAGAAAAATTTGGAGTAGGTATTAAAATCCATGGAGAAGAAATAAAAACTTTGAGGTTCGCCGATGACATTGTAATCCTGTCAGAGACAGCAAAGGACTTGGAAGAGCAGTTGAACGGAATGGACAGTGTCTTGAAAGGAGGGTATAAGATGAACATCAACAAAAGCAAAACGACTATAATGGAATGTGTGGTGTGACCGCCAGACACCACACTTGCTAGGTGGTAGCCTTTAAATCGGCCGCGGTCCATTAGTATACGTCGGACCCGCGTGTCGCCACTGTCAGTGATCGCAGACTGAGCGCCGCCACACGGCAGGTCTAGAGAGACGTACTGGCACTCGCCCCAGTTGTACAGCCGACGTTCATAGGAATGGTTCACTGACAAATACGCTCTCATTTGCCGAGACGATAGTTAGCATAGCCTTCAGCTACGTCATTTGCTACGACCTAGCAAGGCGCCATTACCAGTTTATATTAAGCTTATTATAAAACCTGTACCGTCAAGATCGATGTACACCAATTATGGGTTAAAGTTAAGTATTACATCATCTACATACTTTATTTGCAATTCTCAAGACATTGTCCTGCTCCAGACCTCACGCCAGTCTGCGTGTAATTAAACGCGTGCATTTCGGCCTCCTCCAGCAACACGGTGTTGGCACTTCTGCCAATACTTCATATGGCGACGAAGATTTAACGGTCGTATTGCTCTAATTTACATGTGCCATGGCTTCGCCACAATCTCCAGATGTACTGTCCGAATTTTATCGCTTGCAGAATCAGCAGACGCAGGCCTTATTGGATGCCCTTGGACAGCTCGTCCAGGGTCAACGTGCACTGCAAAACGATGCGGCAGCCGCCGCTTCACTGCTACCGCAGCCACAAAACGCAGTTGCACCACCTTTTCGTCCTTTGATGCGGCACTGGAAAGCTGGACGGAGTGGTCACGCCAATTTGGATTCCATCTCGCCGCCTACAGAATTCAAGGTAACGAGCGGCAGCCTTTTTTGTTAGCATCTGTCAGGGTGCACACGTACCGTGTGATAGTGAAATTGTTTCCCCGACGCGACATAGCAACTCTGTCCTACGAAGAAATTTTGTCTGCATTAGATGCATATTTCAAGGAATCAGTCAATGTAGTTGCCAAACGGTATACGTTCTTTCATACCAAATGTACGGCCGGTCAAACTAATCGGGAGTCGGTTGCAACTTTGCAAGGCCTTACTAGGGATTGTGCTTTTGAGTGTGAATGTGGACTCCCTTATTCAGATACTATGGTGCGTGATGCAATTGCACAGAACGTTTCTGATGTTCGTATAAGGGAACAGATTTTGAAGCTCGTCAATCCCTCCCTTCAACAAGTGCTGGACATATTGGATCAGCAGGACACACCTGACTTTGCTCAGGAATCATTTGAAACTTCGCCAGCTGTGTGTCACATTAACCGGCCCGCCGGGCTCGCGCCCGTCCGCGCAGCTGCCGCCAAGCCCTCCGCTACATTTGCCGCGCTAGCGTGCAAATGCAGTGCTAAAGTCATGCCCGCGGTGTGCTACTAGACATTCGCGTGAGAATTGCCCGTCACGCCAAGCTATTTGCTTTTTCTGTAATAAAAAAGGACATGTTCAGAGTGTTTGCCAGAAAAAGCTTAGATCGGACACTAACAACCATTCCAGGCCCTTTGCTTCGTGCCGGAATCGGAATCGAACCAAGACTACTCGGGCTCATGACCCTTCACCCATGGAAATTCATGTAGTTAATTCCACTCCGCCCAGTGCCACTCTCTCTAGCAGTGACTGTGTTCGTCCCACAAAAAGTGTGCGTCGTCGTCGCCGGAAATCACGTCAATTAGCAAGTGATTCTGTACCAGTGTCAGTTCACGTTGCACGAGACAGTCGCTCTTGTCGTCTGCAGGACAATAAACTTTTTGTAGACTTGGACATTCATTGCCACGTAATACCATTCCAGCTCGATACCGGAGCTGCAGTTTCATTGATCAATAAAGACACGTACTAACAGCTGGGCAAACCTCCGTTGCGTGCCGCAAATGTTAAGCTAACTACATATTCAGGACAGAAAATTCCTGTGTTAGGGCAGTGCAGCCTTCTTGCAACATACAAGGGACAAACAAAACTTGTGTCATTTTACGTCCTTCGTTCTTCTTCTGCAGTGAACTTGTTTGGTTTCGATTTATTTCAGTTGTTTAACTTGTCTATAGTCAATGAGGTCCTCTCAGTGAACCAGACTGTGCCTTCAGCCAGTGTTTCTCGTCTATGTGAAGAATTTGCAGACATTTCTGCTCCAGGCCTTGGTTGCGCTAAGAACTATAAAGCACATTTGGAACTGAAAGTAAACGCGCAACCGAAATTTTTCAGAGCGCGCAATGTTCCCCACGCATTGCATGATGAGGTCGCAAGAACATTACACGATTTGGAATTGAACGTGTGCAGGCTTCTCTCTGGGCGAACCCTTTGTAATTTTGCCAAAACCTTCCGGAAAATTGAGACTTTGTGTGGACTTCAAGGCGACAGTGAATCCACAACTAGTGATTGCAACTTTTCCTTTACCCCGCCTGGAAGATCTTTTTGCCAAAAAGTGCCCAGGTAAATATTTTTCGAAGTTGGACCTAGCAGATGCGTACTTGCAAATACCAGTGGATGAAGAATCCCAGCGAGTTTTGGTGGTTAACACGCATCCTGGTTTGTATCGATTCAAAAGACTGCCATTCGGGTGTGCATCCGCCCCTGCATTGTTTCAGCAATATTTACAAATTGTTTGTGCATCGGTCCCTACAGCCGCAAACTATCTGGACGATATTGTGATCTCCGGAAAGACGGAAGAAGAACATTTAGCCAATCTCAGAACATTATTTCAGGTCTTGCGACAAAATGGTCTTCGCTTGCGGAAGGACAAATATGTATTTTTTGCTCGTGACTTACCCTATCTGGGACATGTAATCAATGCCCAAGGCATACATCCCAGTCCCGAGCACCTCCGTGCCATACAGGACTTGCCTTCGCCGCAGAATTTGAAGCAGCAACAGAGTGTGCTGGGAAAAATCAATTACTACCATAAATATGTGCGCCGCGCCTCTTCCATTTCAGCTCCGCTTCATCACTTACGCCGTAAAGGTGTTCCGTTCGTCTGGACGACGGAATGCGAACGCGCCTTTCGCCAGTTGAAATCGGCGTTGCTTTCCACTACTTGCCTTACGCCCTTCGATCCACAGAAACCCCTTTTGTTGATGGTGGATGCATCGGATTTCGGGATCGGTGCTGTGCTTGCGCACAAAGATGGATTGCATGATCGCCCTATTGCCTTTGCGTCCAAACTGCTCTCGTCTGGGCAAAGACATTATTCACAGATAGAGAAAGAAGCTTTGGCTCTCGTATTTGGTGTTACAAAGTTTCATGATTTCTTGTATGGTCGTCACTTTACCATCATCACCGACCACAAACCTTTGACATCGCTTTTTCATCCGACCAAGCCTGTACCTCCACGTACAGCGCAGAAATTCATTCGCTGGTCTATTTTCCTCTCGCAGTACCGCTACGATATCTTGTATCGGTCCACTGCTAAGCACGGAAACGCCGATGCGTTGTCCCGCTTGCCTGTTGCTGAGGATAAAGCATTCGATTCTTCCGAACTTGCTTGCATGTTCATTGATGCGGAAACCGATGACGTGGTCGAATCGTTTCCGATTGAATTTCGTCGTGTAGCTACAGCCACAGCTGCTGACCCTGTCCTTGCTACCGTTTTGCGTTTTGTTGCTACGCAATGGCCCTTGTCAAAGTCACGGATCGAGGATCCGTTGGTTCGCCGATTTTTTGCTCACAAGGAGAGACTTTTTGTTCGACGTGGTGTTTTGCTGTTGCGTTCTGATAATGATCAGTCCAGGGTCGTGGTAGTCTTCGCTCGTCGGGTGCGCCGCCCCGATGGAGGTCGACCCTTCGGCCCCTCCTGTCTCTCTACGGGCGCATACCCCGCATGTTGGCGTGCACCCTGGACTAGGTTTTCAGGCGTTTCCTAGATCCCCTCGGACCGAATGGCCGGGTGCGGGTGGCACAGCCTCACCTGTTGTTAGGCTCCCCACCTCGTCGCATACGTCAACATGGGGTCCTCCCCACGGCGGGCGGAAGCCTTATAACACAACCGTACGCCCATTTGCGGGGAAGGAATGTGGTGTGACCGCCAGACACCACACTTGCTAGGTGGTAGCCTTTAAATCGGCCGCGGTCCATTAGTATACGTCGGACCCGCGTGTCGCCACTGTCAGTGATCGCAGACCGAGCGCCGCCACACGGCAGGTCTAGAGAGACTTACTAGCACTCGCCCCAGTTGTACAGCCGACTTTGCTAGCGATGCTACACTGACCGATACGCTCTCATTTGCCGAGACGATAGTTAGCATAGCCTTCAACTACGTCATTTGCTACGACCTAGCAAGGCGCCATTACCAGTTATATTAAGCTTATTATAGAACCTGTACCGTCAAGAGCGATGTACACCAATTATGGATTAAAGTTAAGTATTACATCATCTACGTACTTTATTTGCAATTCTCAAGACATTGTCCTGCTCCAGACCTCACGCCAGTCTGCGTGTAATTAAACGCGTGCATTTCGGCCTCCACCAGCAACACGGTGTTGGCACTTCTGCCAATACTTCAGAATGTAGTCGAATTGAGTCGGGTGATGCTGAGAGAATTAGATTAGGAAATGAGACGCTTAAAGTAGTAAAGGAGTTTTGCTACTTGGGAAGAAAAATAAGTGATTATGGTCGAAGTAGAGAGGATATAAAATGTAGACTGGCAATGGCAAGGAAAGCGTTTCTGAAGAAGAGAAATTTGTTAACATCGAGTATTGACTTAAGTGTCAGGAAGCGCGAAAGTATTTGTATGGACTATAGCCATGTATGGAAGTGAAACATGGACGATAAACAGTTTAGAGAAGAAGAGAATAGAAGCTTTCGAAATGTGGTGCTACAGAAGACTGCTGAAGATTAGATGGGTAGATCACATAACTAATGAGGAGGTTTTGAATAGGATTGGGGAGAAGAGGAGTTTGTGGCACAACTTGACTAGGAGAAGGGATCGGTTAGTAGGACATGTTTGAGGCATCAAGGGATCACCAATTTGGTAATGGAGGGCAGCGTGGAGGGTAAAAATCGTAGAGAGAGACGAAGAGATGAATACACTAAGCAGATTCAGAAGGATGTAGGTTGCAGTAGGTACTGGGAGATGAAGAAGCATCCACAGGATAGAGTAGCATGGAGAACTGCATCAAACCAATGTCTGGACTGAAGACCACAACAACAACAGCTAAGTCGGCCGGAGTGGCCGAGCGGTTCTTGGCGCTACATTCTGGAACCGCCCGACCGCTACGGTCGCAGGTTCGAATCCTACCTCGGGCATGGGTGTATGTGATGTCCTTAGGTTAGTTAGGTTTAAGTAGTTCTATGTTCTAGGGGACTGATGACCTTAGAAGTTAAGTCCCATAGTGCTCAGAGCCATTTGACCCATTTATCAGTTAAGACCTAACAATCTGTTTATATCGACGGTGCAGTGTGAAAAATGTATTTCTCGTTAGTAGATGCGCGATTCTTTTGCATGATAATAGTCAAGCAAACATTTAAAACATAGGCTAAATACCTAGTGCACTATGAACTAAATAAGTCAGATGAAGACTGAAATGAGAGAAGGGTTCATAAGTATAGCGAAGTTCAAACAATACGAGAAACAGATTTAATGAACGCAATAATGTGGTCGAAAAAAAATAGGGTGATCAAACACAAGAAATCAAATCGAAATTAATAAATAAAATTAACTAAAACACATCAACAAAGATTTGAAGTGGAGAAAGAATGACAGGAAGAAAAAGGAGAGCAGATGAAGAAGTTGATTGTAGCGATGTGACAAATGAATAGAAATAAATAATTGTATTTAAACCAATTAACTGAATAAAAAAGATTAAAATCATTTACGTTAAGATTTTAAAATAGAAAAAGTCATGCACCAGACGAGATTCGAGCCCACATTCTCCCGCATCTGAAACTACTATCTCATCTTTTTTATTTTTTAAAAAAGATCTTATTTTGTTAGTTACTGTTCGTTACATTTTTTTCGGGGTGGACGTCCCGTGACACGTCTTAAAGTTCCTCGCTGATCCATTCACTCAATCCTTTTTATTACAGAGGGCAGCCAACACTACTCTGACCGAACACGCCGAGCTACTGTGCCGACGGAAAGCCGCCACCGTTTCTTTATCTCATTTTTGTTCGTCGCACTTGTTTGGGGCGGACGTCACACGAGACGCGGTCAAGTTCGTCGTTGATACATTCACCGCTACACCACTGAACTCGTCTCATTGATGTAAGTTCGTTAACACTTGAGTGTCACACGTAATTTCTAATACTTTTTTTGTCAATTCCTCGCAAATGAGGACCCACGAGGGTGAACGGCTGCAGTGCATCATACCTGGGGTGTTAAGCTAGATGACTGTATGGACGGCTTTAAAAACCCGATCCCACCGCTGGGGACATCTCCTTGTAAGAGTTATTCGCTGGTACCTCTGGGGTTTCAGAATAAGGTTATGCCAAAATTATGAGACGGAACTGAAAAACTAGACACATGTCAGTGACTGGAGCACCTCGCCAAGTTTTTATGTGCCACCACAGGAGGTCAACATGGCGACCGTACGTGACGTGGCGGACATCACCACGTGTGCGTGTTTCACCCAGTCCTGCTGCTGTCCAGAAACGTGAGTACCTCCCCCTAAGAACGTTTCATATCACAATTTTGGCAGTTGGTTCAAATGGCTCTGAGCACTATGGGACTCAACTTCTTTGGTCATGAGTCCCCTAGAACTTAGAAGTAATTAAACCTAACTAACCTAAGGACATCACACACATCCATGCCCGAGGCAGGATTCGAACTGGCGACCGTAGCGGTCGCGCGGTTCCAGACTGTAGCGCGTATAACCGCTCGACCACTCCGGCCGGCATTTTGGCAGTATTTAGTTTTCATTGCAGTAAAGTGGTGCAGCACATGAGAGATGCTACCATGGCAAAGGACGTCCTTTATCTCTGATTAGATGTTGAGCTGTTTGTAGTTGTAAAGTTGACCATTCTGGAAGAACGTTGCATATAAGTGAAAATGGCGGATATACGTGATGTAAGATATATTCCGAAGGATATCGTATCCTCAAATAAAAGCACACAAAGGAAATCAGATCCATCAGACTGGAAGCAGAATGCAAAGAAAAATTGGGAGGATTGTGAAACCTCATATTTCTGCAGTTGGTAAAGGTACAGCTGAAAAGAAATAAACCAAATGTGGTATGTACAAGAAATTTGTATATCAGTACAACGTAAAAACTTTACGCTAGAATAATTTCTTTGATTTTGGCGTTGCTTTGGGCGAAACAACAACGGGACAATGATACAACTACCTTGTTTTGACGATATATCTTACAACAGTAGAGTAAAAGTTTATTGTTTCGGGACATAGCTTTCTGCTCTGGAATTTCAGTTTTACTTTAATCGGGGAAACAGAAGAGTTCTGGATGTCGCGATTACCTAGGGAGTGGAATGGAATATCTGAATCTCGTTTAAGTACGGCCAGTATGAAGTGCGACTAGAATTTGAAGATTACTAGTTACATGGTTGAGTATCAATGCTGATGATCCAAATTCAGTGTATCTGTGTCTTAGTCATAAAATCATTCAGCCTTGCACACGTCATTCTCTGCTAAAAACAAAACAGGAAATCGACCTCAAGTTACGTTTTCTTTCTTATACAAAGAGCTTCTTCCTCTGTCGGCAGAGAAGATGAGAGCGTTTCTGGCTGTAAGTAAATATCTTGATGTGCAATAGAGGGAATTTTATGTCAACTTACCACCACAGCGAACAGTTCACCTTATTTTCCTCTGCTCAATATTTTCTATGTTATTCTTTCTTGTCCTACGGATAACTGGGTTTTTCTTTAGTTCAGAGGTTAATTAAATAAATACACTGTATTATTTCAGTGTGGGAGATAATCAATATATATTATAAAAGTAAATGTACCAAATGCGTGCCGCTAGAACTCAGAAAAGGGTCCCGAAACGATCAAGGGAGTTATATGGCGTGGCAGCTCTATGTACCCCACCCATGACGAAGGTTCAGTTTTTACCTGAAGGGAGTGCTTTTAAAGATTTATGGGCTGGAAACTTTCGCCCTCTTGAAATTTCTATAACATTTCGGAACATTCCAGAGTATTCGAAAACATTCCAGAACATGTTATGGAATTCGCCACTGGTGATGCTGCCCATTAGTAGGGGCGCACAAAGCGAGATACGTCGCGGGTTCGAGTGTCAGTTTCCAGTCAGTGACAAAGGGAGGAACTGAAAAAGTAGTGCACTGAGTGAATAGAAAAATAGTGCCGTGGGGAGGCTTGCGTGCCTCAGCGATACAGATAGCCGTACCGTAGGTGCAACCACAACGGAGGGGTATCTGTTGAGAGACCAGACAAACGTGTGGTTCCTGAAGAGCAGCAGTAGTTGCAGGGGCCACAGTCTGGATGATTGACTGATCTGGCTTTGTAACATTAACCAAAATGGCCTTGCTGTGCTGGTACTGCGAACGGCTGAAAGCAAGGGGAAACTACAGCCGCAATTTTTCCCGAGAGCATGCAGCTTTACTGTATGGTTAAATGATGATGGCGTCTTCTTGGGTAAAATATTCCGGAGGTAAAATAGTCCCCCATTCGGATCTCCAGGCAGGGACTACTCAAGAGGACGTCGTTATCAAGAGAAAGAAAACTGACGTTCTGCGGATCGGAGTGTGGAATGTCAGACCCCTTAATCGGGCAGGTAGGTGAGAAAATTTAAAAACGGAAATGGATAGGTTAAAGTTAGATATAGTGCGAATTAGTGAAGTTCGGTGGCAAGAGCGACAAGACTTCTGGACAGGTAAATACAGGGTTATAAATACAAAATCAAATAGGGGTAATGTAGGAGTATGTTTAATAATGAATAAAAAAATAGGAGCGCCAGTCAGCTACTACTAACAGCATAGTGAACGCATTATTGTTGCCAAGATAGCCCATGCCTACCACAGTAGTACAAGTTTATATGCCGACTAGCTCCGCAGATGACGAAGAGATGGAGGTATGATGAGATCAAAGAAATTATTCCGATACCGAAGAGAGAGGAAAATTTAATACTCATGGGGGACTGGAATTCGAGAGTAGGAAAAGGAAGAGAAGGAAAAGTTTTTGGTGAATATGGAATGGGGATAACGAATGAAGCAGGAAGCCGCCTGGTAGAATTTTGCACAGAGCATAACTTGATCATAGTTAACACTTGGTTTAAGAACCATGGAAGAAGGTTGTATAGATGGAAGAAGCCTGGAGATACTGACAGGTTTCAGATTGTATAATGATAAGACAGAGATTTAGGAACCAGGTTTTAAATTGTAAGACATTTCCAGGGGCAGATGTGGACTCTGACCACAATCTATTGGTTACGAACTGTAGATTGAAACTGAAGAAACTGCAAAAAGGTGGGAATTTAAGGAGATGGGACCTGGATAAACTGACTAAACCAGAGGTTGTGTAGAGTTTCAGGGAGAGCATAAGGGAACAATTGACAGGAATGGGGGAAAGAAATACAGTAGAAGAAGAATGGGTAGCTCTGAGGGATGAAGTAATGAAGGCAGTAGAGGATCAAGTAGATAAAAAGACGAGGGCTAGAAGAAATCCTTGGGTAACAGAAGGACTATTGAATTTAATTGATGAAAGGAGAAAATATAAAAATGCGGTAAATGAAGCAGGCAAAAAGGAATACAAACGTCTCAAAAATGAGATCGACAGGAAGTACAAAACGGCTAAGCAGGCATAGCTAGAGGACAAATGTAAGGATGTAGAGGCTTATCTCACTAGGGGTAAGATAGATACTGCCTACAAGAAAATTAAAGAGACCTTTGGAGAAAAGAGAACCACTTGCATGAACATCAAGAGCTCAGATGGAAACCCAGTTCTAAGCAAAGAAGGGAAAGCAGAAAGGTGGAAGGAGTATATACAAGACGTAGATGAATATGAAATGGGAGATATGATACTGCGTGAAGAGTTCGACAGAGCACTGAAACACCTGAGTCGAAACAAGGCCCCGGGAGTAGACAACATTCCATTGGAACTACTGATGGCCTTGGGAGAGCCAGTCATGACAAAACTGTACCGTCTGGTGAGCAAGATGTATGAGACAGGCGAAACACCCTCACACTTCAAGAGGAATACAATAATTACAATCTCAAAGTAAGCAAGTGTTCACAGGTGTGAAAATTACCGAACTATGAGCTTCATAAGTCATGGCTGCAAAACACGTACACGAATACTTTACAGACGAATGGAAAAACTGGTAGAAGCCGACCTCGGGGAAGATCAGTTCGGATTCCGTAGAATTGTTGGAACACGTGAGGCAATACTGACCCTACGACTTACCTTAGAAGATAGGTTAAGGAAAGGCAAGTTTAAGTTTCTAGCCTTTGTAGATTTAGAGTAAGTTTTGACAATGTCGACTCGAATTCATTCTTTCAAATTCTGAAGGTGGGAGGGGTCAAATACAGGGATCGAAAGGGTATTTACAATTTGTACAGAAATCAGTTGACAGTTATGAGTCGAGGGGCATGAAAGGGAAGCAGTGGTCGGGAAGGGAGTGAGACAGGGTTGTAGCCTATCGCCGATGTTATTCAATCTGTATATTGAGCAACCAGTAAAGGAAACAAAAGAAAAATTCGGAGTAGGAATTAAAATCCATGGAGAAGAAATAATAACTTTGAGGTTTGCCGATGACATTGTAATTCTGTCAGGGATAGCAAAGGATCCTGGAAGAGCAGTAGAACGGACTGGACAGTGTCTCGAAAGGAGGATGTAAGATGAACATCAACAAAAGCAAAGCGAGGATAATGGGATGTAGTCGAATTAGATCAGCTGATGCTGAGGGAATTAGATTAGGAAATGAAACAAAATAGTAGATGAGTTCTGTTATTTGGGGAGCAAAATAACTGATAATCGTCGAAGTGGAAAGTATACAAAGTGTAGACTGGCTATGGCAAGGAAAGCGTCTCTGAAGAAGAGAAATTTGTTAACATCGAGTATAGATTTAAGTGTCAGGAAGTTTTTCTAAAGGTATTTGTATGGAGTGTAGCCATGTATGGAAGTGAAACATGGACGATAAACAATTTAGACAAGAAGAGAATAGAAGCTTTCGAAATGTGGTGCTACAGAAGAATGCTGAAGATTAGATGGGTAGATCATATAACTAATGAGGAGGTATAGAATAGAATTGGGGAGAAGAGGAGTTTGTGGCACAACTTGACTAGAAGAATGGATTGGTTGGTAGGACATGTTTTGAGGCATCAAGGGATCACCAATTTAGTGCTGGAGGGCAGCGTGGAGGGTAAAAATCGTAGAGGGAGACCAAGAGATGAATACACCAAGCAGATTCAGAAGGATGTACGTTGGAGTAGTTACTTGGAAATGAAGAAGTTTTCACAGGATAGAGTAGCATGGAGAGCTGCATCAAACCAGCCTCTGGACTGAAGACCACAACAACAGTAAGTGAGAGTAGTCAAAGTGGTACAGTGACTGAATATCAATCGAAAATCAAGTGTGAAGAGTGTGTAAAGTGCACTTAGTGTATTTGTTAAGAAAAAGTTGATTTGGTTTATGTTTTCGACAACGCCCAAACGTAAATGAGGAGGAGATATTGACAGTTGTGAATCAAAACGGCGAGAACAAAAAGAATAGCGAAAAAATGAAACAGACGAAGATCTCGAAGCACGTTTAGGTTGCAAACGAACGATAAAGACAGGAACCAAGAATCGCGGCACAATCTTATAACAAAAGACTGCGAAATCAAGCTAGCCATGAAAGGAGGAAGTTTTACGTTACATGAGCGGGGAAACTCCAGAATTACTTCTCCAAAATATATAAGAGAACAACGATTGCTTTCATATGACTATTTTCGGCGTCAGCCGACCGTGTGGCCAAGCGGTTCTAGGCGCTTCAGTCTGGAACCGTGTGACTGCTACGGTCGCAGGTTCGAATCCTGCCTCGAGCATGGATGTGTGTGATGCCCTTAGGTTAGTTAGGTTTAAGTAGTTCTATGTTCTAGGGGACTGAAGACATTTGTCCTTGGATGGAAAAAACGTAATCGATTTCATCTCGACTCTGTTGACTCAGGGATCGAGACGTGGCTGCACGATCCGTTACAGCCATGCGGATAAGATGCATGTCATCTCGATTGCTAGTGATACGAGGCCGTTGGGATCCAGCACGGCGTTCCGTATTACCCTCCTGAACCCACCGATTCCATATTCTGCTAGCAGTCATTGGATCTCGACCAACGCGAGCAGCAGTATCGCGATACGATAAACCGCAATCGTGATGGCTACAATCCGACCTTTATCAAAGTCGAAAACCTGATGGTAGCATTTCTCCTCCTTACACGAGGCAGCACAACAACGTTTCAGCAGGCTACGCCGGTCAACTGCTGTTTGTGTATGAGAAATCCGTTGGAAACTGTCCTCATGTCAGCACGTTGTAGGTGTCGCCACCGGCGCCAACTTTGTGTGAATGCTATGAAAAGCTAATCATTTGCATATCACAGCATCTTCTTCGTGTCGGTTAAATTTCGCGTCTGCAGCACGTCATCTTCGTGGTGTAGAAATTTTAATGGCCAGTAGTGTTATTTATGCAAAAAGCATGATCCAAAAGTCATAGAAGACTCCAGTCTATTTACATGTGAATAATGTTTATAAAATCAATTTATGACGTAGCATAGGAAGTAATCGAACCAAACATTATTCATGCTCTCCAACATGCATCGATTCTTTTGACACTGTTTTGTCTTTTGTCTACCACCGTCTTGCTATACAAGCAATCGTCTGGAGAGATGTTGAGGTATCGATGTAGTGTTCTACCCTGTCCGTGTCTTCTGAGCTCAGGAAAGCGCTGGATCTTGCTTACTGTTCCACGGAATACTTGCGCTCACCTGTATTATAAAAAGACGCGCGACGCGACGTAGCGCGTAAATAACTCATGTGTTATCTGGAGGTGAGTTTGCGCAGCGCATATTTTACGTCCGTGTGTGGCCGCAGCGGCGCCGACGTCGGCTGTGCTGTGATGTCGCTGCAGTGGACCAGCAGCACGGGGCGCAGAGTTGCGGGGTGCACGGGAACACGGCAGGGGGCAGGCAGCAGCAGGGGGCGACCAGAGGGACAGCCCTGGTCAGGCAAGTTGCCGGAGGCGGATCCGAGCTGAAGTGCGCGAACTGCTGCAGTCTCATCCGAAATGTTGCGCTGCAGTTCCTGAAGACCGAGAGGGGCGTCGCGACACACTGTGGACTTGAGGGCTCCCCGCACACAGTAATCGCACACTGGGAGAGCACGTGACCTGGGTGAGCGAGCAGCTAGGGTCGCCACCAGACTCACCTCTGATGACATCCCACCTCTCCTACTGAATCATCATCATCATCATTTAAGACTGATTACGCCTTTCAGCGTTCAGTCTGCAGCATAGGTCCCCTTACAAAATTCCTCCATGATCCCCTATTCAGTGCTAACATTGGTGCCTCTTCTGATGTTAAACCTATTACTTCAAAATCATTCTTAACCGAATCCAGGTACCTTCTCCTTGGTCTACCCCGACTCCTCCTACCCTCTACTGCTGAACCCACGAGTCTCTTGGGTAACCTTGCTTCTCCCATGTGTGTAACATGACCCCACCATCGAAGCCTGTTCGCCTTGACTGCTACATCTACAGAGTTCATTCCAAGTTTTTCTTTGATTTCCTCATTGTGGACACCCTCTTGCCATTGTTCCCATCAATAGTACCTGCAATCATCCTAGCTACTTTCATATCCGTAACCTCAACCTTATTCATAAGGTAACCTGAATCCACCCAGCTTTCGCTCCCATACAGCAAAGTTGGTCGAAAGATTGAACGGTGCACAGGTAACTTAGTCTCGGTACTGACTTCCTTCTTGCAGAAAAGAGTAGATCGTAGCTGAGCGCTCACTGCATTAGCTTTGCTACACCTATAGTCTGGGAGACGAGTCTTTGGTATTGACAGCTCGGTAGCGTCTTTCCGTTGCCTAGCGAACGCAGGCAGGCAGCCAATGGCGGCCTGACTCTGAGCGGGCAGCAGGGGCCACGGTGCCGCTCTGAAGCCCGGTCGCGCGCGCTCATCAAACTCACCGGCGTCTTGTCTCGCGTGCAGGCGGTGCGGTCGTTCGTCGTTTGTCTGAAGTTGAATTCGCACTTTATTTCGTTTTTCTTGTTTTTAGTGCTCCTTTGTTTATGTTTCGTTGTAAACAATGTCTAGTGCGGCGGGTAGTACCAGCCCAACACAAGAAGTGAAACGGAGGAAGAAAAGTGTGCTACACACGCAGGCCCGTGAATTCGTGTGCTCTGTGAGGGATTACTTTGAGAAAGAAAAGGACAAAGGTGGGCCCTTAATTCCTGTTGTTCAGGTTGTGAAGAGAACTGCAGCAGCATTGAAAATAAGTAAGAACACTGTTGTAAAGATAGGGAAAGAACAGTATAGTGTAGATGGTGACGAGAGTGGCACAACAAAGCTGCACACACCAGGAACGAAGCGACCGAGAAATAAGCAGGTGACAGCTTTGGACGATTTTCAGAAAGACGCTATTCGTCGTCATATATACAGCTATTATAAGAGAAGGGAACATCCCACTCTATCTAAATTACTGGTGTCGCTTCAGAAAGACGATCTTTTTAAAGGGAGCAAATTTTCATTGCGTACAGTGTTGAATGACATAGCCTTCAGCTATTCGCTGTTTAACGGACGCAAAATATTAATGGAAAGGACAGATGTAGTTGCATGGCGGTGCAGATTTCTGCGCAGGATCGTGGGTGTGGAATTCGAAAGTATAGTGTGGTTAGATGAAACTTGGGTCAATGCCAGCCATTCTTTACGTAGAGGCTGGAATGATGGAACGCCCGAGAGGACAATGGCAGTGCCTGTTGGCAAAGGAGGGCGTATTATTGTCTTACATGCAGGAACATCGAAAGGTTTTGTGCCAAACTGCTTGAAAATGTTTCGGTCAAAAAAGACGGGAGATTACCATGAAGAAATGAACAGTGTAGTATTTCAAGAATGGTTCGAGACATCGCTTATGACGAATCTGACAAGTCCATCAGTGATTGTTATGGACAATGCGCCTTATCATTCCGTTGCTCACGATAAGGCACCAACCTTGGCAACAAAAAAAGACGATATCATTCAGTGGTTGAAAGAGATTTAAGGAAGGCGGAACTGCTCGAAATTGTGGCACAAAAGAAACCCCAATTTCCAACATATATAATTGACGAGATTGCTAAAAGGCACGGGCATGAAATCGTTCGGCTTCCTCCATACCACTGTCACTTCAATGCAATTGAAGGAGTGTGGGCGCAGATAAAAAACTACATTGCTGCAAACAATAAAAAATTCACGATCTCTGAAGTGGAAACTCTCCTTCCAGCAGCTATCAATAAAGTGACAAGCGAGACGTGGGCTAAAATTGTAAACAGCACTGCAAGTGCCATCAGAGAGGCGGCCAAAACCGAAGGAGTTGTGGAAGAATGCATCGAAAATTTAATTATACATCTGGGAGAGAGCAGTGATAGTTCGAGTAGTGCTGAGGAAGACAATGTCAAATCAGATTCTGACAGTGATGTGAGCGGTGTTTTTCCATTACAGTAACTACAACGTATTCAGGAATGTAAGGAGGGAGTTTGCTATCGATCTACAACCAGATCTTCATATTGTGAGTACTTTCTTCAGATTATAACTCTTAATACACTGACCAATTATTCTGTAGCTTGTAGTAGAACAAATTAATAATGCTAATACATAACAATGGAAACCAAAACTGCTAATGTTCAACAACTTGCGAAAATAGTTTTCATTTCAGTTGTGAAGTTTAACAAATAACTTTATTATGTTTCAGCATCTTAGATACTTGTACTAAATAGCTCTTATCAGTTTTCGAGTTAATATATTTCAAGCATCAACTTTAAATAAAATCACGCGTACCAATACGACTTGTATTTTGTCTCGCTTTTATTTCTGCTGCTAGAGAATGCGTGTACCAGACACGGCGCCGCGTTCGGCAACAGCGCCGTCTGCCCGCCGGAACTGTCACTACCAATCACTCGTCTCACGGACTATAGCTTCCAGTTCTTTCACTATGTTGCCATCCTGCGAGAATATGCATCCAAAGTACTTGAAACCGTCCACCTGTTCTAACTTTGTTCCTCCTATTTGGCACTCAATCCGCTTATATCTCTTCCCCACTGACATTACTTTCGTTTTGGAGATGCTAATCTTCATACCATAGTCCTTACATTTCTGATCTATCTCTGAAATATCACTTTGCAAACTTTCAATCGAATCTGCCATCACAACTAAGTCATCCGCGTATGCGAGACTGCTTATTTTGTGTTCACATATCTTAATCTTACACAGCCAGTCAATCGTTTTCAACACTACTGAAATTAGGAAAATAATAAATTCACTCAAAAGCTCACGTGGAAGTCATGGAATTTCCAAAAGAGTACTAAAAGCTTGTTCCCAACAAATAAGTATGGTTCTGAGCCACATATGTAGTAGCTCACTGAAATTGGGCACTTTTCCAGACGCACTGAAATACGCTATTGTTAAACCACTGCGTGAAAAAGGGGATAGCTCTGATGCTAACAACTACTTCCCAATCCCAATTCTGACAGCTCGATCCAAAATTCTTGAAAAAGTAATGTATTCAAGAGTAGCATCACATATTTGTAAAAATGAAGTACTAACAAAATGTCAATTTGGTTTTCAGAAAGGCTTTTCAACAGAAAATGCTATATATGCTTCCACTGATCAAATATTAAATGCAGTGAATAATCGAACATCACTCATTGGGGTATTTTGTGATCTCTCAAAGGTTTTTGATTGTGTAAATCATTAAACAGTTCTAGATACGCTTAAGTATTGTGGAATGAGTGGCATAGTCCATAATAGTTTTTTAGTTCATATTTAATAGGAATAATGCAGAAGGTTGAAATTAACAGCACAGATAGCCTGCAAAAATCAGCAGAGTCCTCTACCTGGGGGAGGTATCAAGATTGGTGTCCCACAGGGTTCAGTCTTGGGTCCCTTATTGTTCTTAGTATATATTAATGACTTCCCACTCTATACTGATGAAGATACAAAGCTAGTTCTTTTTGCTGATGATACATGTATAGCAATCACAGCCAACAAAGAAGAATCAGCTAAGGAAATTGTGAACGTCTTTCAGAAAACTGTTAGGTGATTCTCTAAATTTTGAGAAACCGCGGTTTATATAATTCTGTACAGTAAGACAGACAGAAGTCTGTTGCTAAGGCAGAATACAAAATTTCTGGGTTGTGCATTGATGAGAAATTGAACTGGAAGAAACACATCGATGATCTGATGAAAGGGTTAGGTTCAGGTACTTATGCTATGAGGGTTATTGCAAATTTTGGCGATAAACATATCAGTAAATTAGCCTACCATGCCTATTTTCATTCACTGCTTTCACATGGCATCATATTTTGGGATAATTCATCATTAAGAGAAAAAGTATTCATTGCACAAAAGCGTGTAACCAGAATAATAGCTGGAGCCCACCCAAGATCACCTTGCAGACATTTATTTAAAGAACTCGGGATATTGACAGTACTTTCGCAATACATACATTCACTTATGAAATTTGGTGTTAACAACCCATCCCCGCTCAAAAATAACAGCGAAGTGCATAGGTACAACACTAGAAGAAACGATGATCTGCACTATTCTGGATTAAAACTTACTTTGTCACAGAAAGGAGTGAATTATGCTACCACAAAAATCTTTGGTCAAAAATTTGGAGATTTGCGGTAAGGCTCTGTGGAACCAAACAGCTGAGGTCATCGGTCCCTAGGCTGACACGCTAATTAAACTAACGGAAACTAACTTACACTAAGGACAAGACACACACCCACGCCCGAGAGAAGGCTCGAACCTCCGACAGGGGGAGCCGGGCGAACCGTGGCAAGGCGGCTAAGACCACGCGGCTACACTGCGCGGCAATATTTGGTCGTTTGCCAGATGGCATTGAAAGTCTGACAGATGGCCAACCAACATTTAAGAGTAAATTAAAAGAATTTCTGAATGACAACTCCTTCTACTCAGTAGATGAATTTGAAGTAGTAACTATAAGAAAAAAAATAATTATTTTGTGTAAAGAAAACTTATCGTAAAGGTTCTTCATCATTAGGAAATGTCGTATTCATGATCTATGGAACAAGTATTAATGTATGTATGTACGTATGTACAACTCCGTCAGGCGTGAAATGGTTCAAATGGTTCTGAGCACTATGGGACTTAACTTCTGAGTCCTCTAGAACTAAGAACTACTTAAACCTAACTAACCTAAGGACCTCACACACATCCATGCTCGAGGCAGGATTCGAACCTGCGACCGTAGCGGTCGTCCGGTTTCGAGACTGTAGCGCCTAGAACCGCTCGACCACCGTGGCCGGCCCAGGCGTGAAGACTGTGCAAATGTGCTCCAAGGTTCGGCAGGCTGTATGGGCGGTCGCTCCGTCCTGTTGGAAAAAACTGTAGGCCTCTTTCTCCCCCATTAATGCTGTTAGAAACGGTTACGAAGTGTAACGCTACCGAGCCAGCATCTGATGAAAGAAGGTGTGGCGTGCAGAGGCTGCGCACCGAACCCCAACCTTCTGATCCTGCAACGGTGTTTCGTGGAGCAGCCCAGAACCTGTGATTCTGTGAGCTGACAGAACTACTCGGGTTGAATCAGGCTTCATAGGACATAAGAGAACAGATCCACGTCCGAGCCATTCGTCGTTATCTCAGTAAGCAGCCACTCACAAAACTGGGGGCGCTGAGAAGGATCTGCTAGGTTTAATGCGCGAACAGCACACACTCGGTAGGGGTGCACGTGCAGCTCCAGGTGGAACAGCCGTCGGCACTATCGGCGTGGTATGCCGGTCAGGCGTCGGGTTGATTTGGTAGGACTCTGAAGCGTTTTATGGTGAACTGCGGAAACATTTTCTGGTGTGAGAGCACGTTTCGAAATGTTTTTTGACTTGTTCACTATAGGTCCCGCCTGACGCCATTTTCGGCGCCCTTTGCTAACACTGTGACACCATTAACCTCCTCATCAAACTGCTGACCACGACCTTGTCGCCACGCACCTTTCGACAAAGAACACCCGCTGCTCCGTCGCCCCCTCTACAGTGCTCCACCCACACTGACACAGCCCAGCCCGCGTACGCGTCACGGGGTGTGGTTATACGGAGGACACACCCACGTGCAGTCGCGACCACCCACCCGGGCCACTATCACTTGCGCCGCCCTGTATTTCGGAGTCGCCCGCAACATTGCTGATGCATCAGCTTGTTGCTGGTAGTTGCTGACTTATGCCTGATGTGTCGCGGCTGTTGTCCATCAACTGTGCAGAGTATTTCCTACGTTCGGGCCACATCTGACCTCGTCACTAAATGCTTCCATCTCGGCTCACAGCCGGTACGTAATAGAAAAACGGATATAAAATCATACAAACTGTGTTCCTTCCAGACTGTTTTGGCCGCTGAACACGATTCCGATGTCGGGGCACAGAACTGAAAATGGCGGATCCAATTCGTCACATGAAAAATTATAAATTTCGCAGATTCGACTAAAACTTCGGGTACAAAGTGTTGTGAGATCGCAGTAATACATCTACATCTACATACATACTCCGAAATCCACCATACGGTGCGTGGCGGAGGGCACCTCGTACCACAACTAGCATCTTCTCTCCCTGTTCCACTCCCAAACAGAACGAGGGAAAAATGACTGCCTATATGCCTCTGTACGAGCCCTAATCTCTCTTATCTTATCTTTGTGGTCTTTCCGCGAAATGTAAGTTGGCGGCAGTAAAATTGTACTGCAGTCAGCCTCAAATGCTGGTTGTCTAAATTTCCTCAGTAGCGATTCACGAAAAGAAATCCTCCTTTTCTCTAGAGACTCCCACCCAGGTTCCTGAAGCATTTCCGTAACACTCGCGTGATGAACAAACCTACCAGTAACAAATCTAGCATCTACATTTACATTTATACTCCGCAAGCCACCCAACGGTGTGTGGCGGAGGGCACTTTACGTGCCACTGTCATTGCCTCCCTTTCCTGTTCCAGTCGCGTATGGTTCGCGGGAAGAACGACTGTCTGAAAGCCTCCGTGCGCGCTCTAATCTCTCTAATTTTACATTCGTGATCTCCTCGGGAGGTCTCGAAACCTGGCGAGCAATCTACACCGCGATGCAGAGCGCCTCTCTTGCAGAGTCTGCCACTTGAGTTTATTAAACATCTCCGTAACGCTATCACGGTTACCAAATAACCCTGTGACGAAACGCGCCGCTCTTCTTTGGATCTTCTCTATCTCCTCCGTCAAACCGATCTGGTACGGATCCCACACTGATGAGCAATACTCAAGTACTCTGAATTACTTCTATGTCCTCCCTCAATCCGACCTGACAGGGATCCCAAACGCTCGAACAGTACTCAAGAATAGGTCGTCACTCAACGACGACACCTTCCCGTACACCACAGCATCATCAGCAAACAGCCGCACATTGCTATCCACCCTATCCAAAAGATCATTTATGTAGACAGAAAACAACAGCGGACGTACCACAATTCCCTGGGGCACTACAGATGATACCCTCACCTCCGATGAACACTCACCATCGAGGACGTACTGGGTTCCATTACTTAAGAAGTCACATTAAATGCGTTCAGTCTTGGACAACATTCAGAGTATGGCATTCGCCCATGAGAAATTTTGGCTTCAAATGAACGTTAGTCTGATATCCTTGAATATATTGATCATTCGTCCTGGGACATTCAAAGACCGAAACGAACGCCTTCTTCCTTCCAGAGATTCCCGTTTGAGTTCACGGACCATTCTCGTAATACTCGCCCGTTCATCGAACTTACCGACAACAAGTGAATTACTTCGACGCCTTCTTTTAATCCGATCCAGTGGGCTTCCCACACACTAGAGCACTATTCAAGAACGGGTCACACTACTGTCCTGTCCTTCTGCAAAGTGCATCCTTCATTGGACCAAACGGATGTAAGTCGGGAGGTGCGGGATCCAGGCTGTATGTAGGCTGGATGAGGAAGAACTATCCAGCGAGGTTCTGTCAGCTGCTCTCGGGTGCAGGACTAGGATGACGCGCGGCTCTGGTAGGGCTACTGCCGAGGAATGCCGGACATTTGCCACGCCGGACATTTGCCACACTTGCCCCTTCGCCAGGTAGCTTGAGTAGCGATCCCTCAGCTAAGGGAAGCCCTCGTACTACTTCTGTCCGCTTTCAAACCGCCGTCTCGACATCTTGCTCAATACAACCAGTACGTAAGGGACCTTCTTCTTCGACATCTTGGCGAAATACAGAGCTTCTTTTCCGAAATCGAAATATTTATAACTTTTGGGAAACGAAAGCAATACCGACGATTATGTCGGTATGTAATTAGTTCTGCCAAGAATAATTGTAGATCCCTCTGTCTGTACGGTAGCTTCCTTTTACCTTTACTGATTGCGATAGAAACACTCCATCGCCATGAGAGCAACAAGAAAGGAACGATGTAAAGAGAATGCGAATGCTCGCTAATCATTTCTTTTTGATCACCATGCCTACTTTAATTACTACAACTGCAAGCCCAAAAGACAATAGGGAAAGAAGAAATGGGTATGTGAATTTTTGAGAAGAAGAACGACATACTCTATCTTAACTTACCCTCTAAAATTCGATATCCCTTGCGGCGAAACATTAGTTAATAAAGTGTAGCGGGATAGTGTTCAAAACAGGACTGTAAGTAGGTTCATAAACAGGGATAAGAACATGTATGATTGACATGTCATCTGAAGTCGACGCACAATTTTAAAATGTTAGAAATAAGGAAATGAAGTGATACAAAATGCTATGCTTGTAACGTATGTTGTTTTTCCACATTGTTTAGCTCTGGTATTTACAGGATCACAGAGAAAGCATCCTAGGTTTTTGAGGAAAAAGCCGTTATTGTAATGATGTGCACTACAACAGAAACAAGAAGCACAACTTAAGCAAAAATAATGTAATGTGTGTTCCAGCTCACAAGCGACATTGAAGCAGATAGTTCCCGTGACTTAGTATGGGCAGAGGTTATATTCGACAACTGGAATAAATTAATAACTGGCTCCATTTACCGACCCCCGGTCTCAGATGAAACAGTTGCTGAACAGTTCAAAGAAAACTCGAGTCTCATCGCAAATAGGTACACTACTCATACAATTATAGTTGGCAGTTACTTCAATCTACCTTCCGTATGTTGACAAAAATACATTTTCTAACCCTATTGTAGATAGAAAACAACTCCTGTAATTTTTGTAAATGCTTTTTTTAAAAATTATTTTGAACAATTACTTCACGAGGCCATTCAAATTGTAAATGGTTACGAAACCACACTTGGCCTCGTAGCGAAGCTCAATTCCGTAACAAAGAAATTCACCAAAACTAAACGCGAAATATATCTATTTATAAAAGCAACTAAAAATTCGGCTGACGTCTTTCTAAGGGCCGTTCTCCATTCCTTCCTAACTATGTACGTGAAGACCATATGTGGCTTAAGTTTAAAGAAATAGTATCAACAGCACTCGAGAGATTCATATCACATAAATTAATAACAAAGACGGAACTGATCCCCCACGGTACACAAAACACGACAGAAAGCTGCTGCAGGAGCACCGAAAAAGGCACGTATAGTTTAGACGAACACAAAATCTGCAAGTTTGGCGAAGTTTTACTGAGGCTCGAAATTTGATGCGGATTTCAATGCGAGATGCATTTAATAGTTTCCTCAACGGAACTCTGTCTAGAAATGTGGCGGAGAATCCATAGCGATTGTGGTCCTATGTTAAGTGAACCAGCGGAAAGGCTCGGTAAGTACCTTTACTGTGGGTTGGGCGGCGGGTGAGGAGGGGGAGGAGGGGGAGGAGGAGGGGGAGACAAGGGAGCCAACCCCTCGGAGCAGGGAAAACCGTGGCCAATGTCCGCACGCCAGTGCCGGCACCACGGCGCCACAAACGCGTCTCCTCTGGCGTGAGGGAGTCGACTGGGGACTGCAGTGGCACTCTGTACAGGCTGTGTGCGGGTGATGGACGTTTGTTGAGACAAAGAAATGGTTCAAATGGCTCTGAGCACTATGGGACTTAACGTCTGAGGTCATCAGTCCCCTAGAACTTACAACTACTTAAACCTAACTAACCTAAGGACATCACAAACATCCATGCCCGAGGCAGGATTCGAACCTGCGACCGTAGCGGTCGCGCGGTTCCAGACTGTAGCGCCTAGAACCGCTCGGGCAGGCTGTTGAGACACTTGTCCCACTGTGACACAAGGCGGTGAATGGATGCCCTCCACCTTTGCTGTCTTTAATAAGATCTTTTCACGACAATATCCGCGGCTCTGTCATCTTCGATGGCAGTACATATAAACCATTCAGTATGACCTGTGGCGTAAGACAAGGCTGTGTGTTGGCACCTACACTTTTTGGAATTTTTCTCTCGGGTCTGCTCCATGTGGCTTTCGAGAATTGCAATGTTGGAGTACATCTGCATACTAGGAAATATGGAAGGCTTTTCATTGTCAGTCTTCTGAAGAGTAATACAAAGCGCTACGAGATAGTCGCTTGTGAACTCCTGTATGCTGATGATGCTGCAATTGTTGCGAACTCCGCAGAAGAGCTGCAAGAGGTAGTATCAAGGTTTAGTCACGCATGCCACCTATTCTCGACGAGTGTAAACAGCAGTAAGACCGTAATTATGGTTGAGGGTGCTAACACAAACCCGAATATCACACTAGATGGCACTACTCTGCAAGTCGTAGATAACGTCTGCTATCTTGGATCTACTACAGAATGAAACATGTCTGTTGACAAGGAAATTGATGCTCGCATTGGAAAGAGACGCGACAACTTTTGGCAAACTCTCTACACGTGTTTGGAAAAACAACAAACTCTCTTTGACCATCAAAATTCTTGTATATCAAACTTGCGTCCTCAATATCCTTTTGTATGCATCGGAAACATGGACTACCTGCGCCAAACAAGAACGTCGCCTTAATGCTTTCCACGTGCGGTGCCTGAGATCCATCCTCGGAGTAACGTGGAAGGACCGAGTGACCAACGAAGCAGTGCTATCTGAAACTAACTGCAACAGTATTTCAGCTATCTTGAAGCAGAGACGACTCCGCTGGCTGGGACACGTCCATCGTATGCATCGTGACACATTACCACGTGAGGTGATGCTCGGAGAGATCTCTATAGCCAAAAGACCTGTAGGACGTCCTGTATTGAAGTTCAAGGACTCCTGTAAACGGGATACGGAGAGCTTTGGAATCGACACAAACAGATGGGAGGCAGGGGCTAGCATGAGTGGCGTGATGATATATCATCTGGAATGTCGAAGCACGATGAAGGCTTGTCAGACAGATTAAGGCAGAAAAAGCTTCGCAATGCTACCACTGCTCCTGCCTCAGCAGCCAGATACACTTGTGACAATTGAGGCAAGAGATGCCGTGCTGCCACTGGCTTGACAAGTCATATGAAAAAATGCAACCCATAAACACACAGACACTGCAACAATCATCTACCAAGATGTCGTGGCCAATATAAACAAATGAAGTAAAATGTTCGGTTTATTGCTCTATGAATATCATTTCTTGTATTGGAATAACAAACATAATACGTTTAATTGTTTACCTGTTATTTCTCAAAGCAAATACAAAACTATTCTGTTTGTCGCAAAACTTACGAAAGACACTGTATGCTTCTCCCCAAGGCTTCACGGTGTGTGGAGAGCCACCAGTTACAACTCGTGGACACATTTGGTGTTTCTGCAGGGTGAAGCAGCCAGGGCCGGTGTAAGGTGTCAGCCAAATCCAACACCTTCCATGAAAACCCTGACATGATAGCAAATCCGTCAATACGTCACATAGCTCTGGATAAATCCTGACATTAAATTAACCAAAGTAATACGATCAACGAGTGAGCAAATGGAATACCACAGACTAACACAAGAACGCCTAAATGCATGTGAAACGGATGCAGTTCCGAGGGGAGAAACGAGAACAGAAGCCGAGAGCAGAACCGTGTTAAGCTAGAAGACCCTACGATAAGAGCGGGACAATGCGACACCCGCATCGCCGGCTGACCGCCAAGAGGTCCATCCCCCAGCCCAAGTTAAAAGATAGAGCCCTCCAGAAGAACAGAATAGATCTTACGATAACACTAAAAGGGCCACACCAGCCGCAAGTTTTAGCGTGAGACTATACGTGTCTATGTTATGTAGCAAACATTAAAAACATTGCCCCACCACGAAAAGTATAACATTTCTCATTGGATACACAGAATTTTTGTAGGCGGAGCTTAAGGTTAACATTGAGACACTGATTGGTCAGTTGAAAACACAGCCAGATACCTTTTTCTTAAACCAACTTCGGTAAACAGTAGTAAGGAGAAGTTCGAGAGAGTTGCTTCCGAGACGGCGAGCTGTGTGGAGCTGCGCCGCCCGCCGCCCCCTGACGCTGACTAAACATCGACAAGGTGATGAACGCACGCGATGCCGCATAAGAGCACATAAGGCTTCACTCAGAACTGCAGAAGTCTCATCTGTTACATGCCTTTTTTACAGAATACTAGTGTCGATCGTCAATTAAACCTCATGGTATTCACATTTGCAACTTGAAGTTAGAATCTGAAAAGCGATGATTTTTCTGTTATATAATTATTGAGAAGCCACATCAGCCACTGTAATTTACGACAAGTTAAATAAGTAATTAAATATAATTGAGGGTCACTGTAGACCATTTTTGATAGTTTTCTCTTATATGAAACTTGATTTAAACCTAGATTATAGATGTGATACGGCATAGGTCATCCTTCGATCCATTATAGAACTTGGAAACCCATTCGGAGATTATTCGTTCACATTTTTGTTGAACGCAGTTGGTTTTTATCATCCTGTATTAAAATATTTCCTTCCATCAATAGTGCAATTTATAAACAATGTTTTGTGAGTAGAATAAAAATTCCAATGGTAAACTTAACTGATTTTTCGACGTTATTTTACCAGCTAAATAAAAATAGGAAAGCCTTGAACCCCTTCCACTAAATTTAGTTAGTATTAAGATTCTTTTACAGGGAATGCAGTGGAGCTGACGCTGAAATCATTAAGTATTTGATTATATCATCGCTAGTCTCACTGAACTCTTCTGAACTCTGCATGTCATGTGTGGTCTGGCGTCTCCTTACCAGCAACAGGTCCCAGGTTCAAACTAGTCAATTCCCTAAGAAACACGCTGAGAGCGTCGTTGCGCGAAAGTGGTAGGTAGACACGACTTAGAACAAACAGACACCACGCAGAATGTTAGACTGGTGGGCCGCACAGGCTGTTACGTGCGTGCTACTGCCATTCCTTCGACAGTAGCGTGATTCGCTATTTTCAGCAGGACAATGCACGTCCACATACAGGAGCTAACGCGAAGCCTGCCCTGCAACTGCCCTGGCCAGCAAGGTGACCAGACCTCTGGCCAGCTGAACACGCCTTCCGGCAGCCTTACGCTCGTTTGGCTGCACAGTGAGTTCCGCTGTGCACCGGCGCGGCTGTTCGTCCACTCTGCACGCTCCGCTGTCGTATGCTCCTACAACGGTCGACTACCTGTCACCTCACTATCCAGCAAAGTAGCTCGTCCCTCGAGAAGTTGCATTCTTATTTTCCGGCTGTGTAATTTCGGAACTTTGGCTACAAGAAACGAGTTTCGCAACTCAATTCTCTGTGCCACTTTGAGCCAGATCGCTGGTCGATCATCAGCGATCGGCTTGTTATCTTTGGCGCGTCCCCAGGCATGAGCATCTTTGGGTTTTTGGCTGTGGCTCGCGGGACGACGAGAGGAGTCGGTTTGGGGCGGCCGGTGAGACTGGCGGAGTTGTGGCTCGGGCGTAACCACACGTGTGATGTCTGTTACGCTGGGGCTCTTTGCTAGTCCTGAAACTCCTGCGGCGGTTACTGGTTGCCTGGAAGGCATCTCACGTAAACTGTGCCGAGCCTCGCAGTGAGAGGGGAGTCCGGAGTGGGTGTCGGCCGAGGTGTTTGTACAAACTGAGGCGCCCGTGTGAGAAGCACGGCGTGGGCCCGTCGGCTGCTTCGTCCTGCTGGCAGCCACCGCAAGATTATGTTCGCAGTTTGTGGTGAGCGTAGTGTGGACGAGTTCTCGTAGGATGTGCTCCCGGCCTCACTCTTAGCCTGTGTTACTTGTGGGTGCCGACGCCTTGTCTGTTACTGCTTCCGGGCGTCCTGTAAGATTTCACAGCAAAACTGTGTTCTTGGGGCATTCTGTGTTTCTGGCTCAGCCTCCGCCTAGAAAGGGATTGGACATCTTTTGGAATTCCTTAAGGCTATAATTTAAACATATAAAAAACATTGTTCTTTCAGAATAAGCCCCTGTTTCTTTGGGACACTGCAGTTCAAACAGGAGTGGCGTAATGTTAATCAGTATTTGTTACTCGTCAAATGAAGTGTATTTAATGTCTTGCTGTTTTCTGGGGCACACAGCTGTGTTATTGAACTCATTTTGAAGTGTTCTGTGGGGTGAATGACTGCTCCCCACTTGAGTGTATTCTTTTGAGTAGTATTGTAAGGTTTTTTGGATATTTGTCAGTGGGGTTCAAACGTCCCCTTAGAAAAATTATAAATGACTGTGCTTAAACTGACACACAATATTTTACGCTCTCATTTGCCGAGACGACAGTTTAGCATAGCCTTCAGCTACGTCATTTGCTACGACCTAGCAAGGCGCCATATTCAGTTACTATTAATGTATTCTGAACAGATAATATTGTGAATCATGTACCGTCAAGAGCGACGTTCATCATTAATGGATTAAAGTTAAGTATCAAACTAATTACGTCCGCTTTCTGAATTCTAATTCCTTGTCATGTTCCAGACCTCACGTCAGTATAGTTCTTCCCTCCTCACGCCAGCCTGCGTGAGCTAAAACGCATGCATTTCGGCCTCCTCTAGTAACACGGTGTTGGCTCTTCTGCCAACACAACATATACCTTCGATTAATGACTTACAAAAATCTTCGTTACTCAAACTACTGCACTACAGCGAGCGCCACTACTGCCAGCTAAATAAAAGATTCTAACTACTGAAGGCACTAACTACCGATAGGCATAGTTAGCAAATGAAAGATTTTCATAGAGAACAAACAATGTATTTACCTTAATATGTTCAAAAGTCATAATACAGGGTGTTACAAAAAGGTACGGCCAAACTTTCAGGAAACATTCCTCACACACAAAGAAAAAAAATATGTTATGTGGACATGTATCCGGAAACGCTTACTTTGCATGTTAGACCTCATTTTATTACTTCTCTTCAAATCACATTAATCATGGAATGGAAACACACAGCAACAGAACGTACCAGCGTGACTTCAAACACTTTGTTACGGGAAATGTTCAAAATGTCCTCCGTTAGCGAGGATACATGCATCCACCCTCCGTCGCATCGAATCCCTGATGCGCTGATGCAGCCCTGGAGAATGGCGTATTGTATCACAACCGTCCACAATGCGAACACGAAGAGTCTCTACGTTTGGTACCGGGGTTGCGTAGACAAGAGCTTCCAAATGCCCCCATAAATGAAAGTCAAGCGGGTTGGGGTCAGGAGAGCGTGGAGGCCACGGAATTGGTCCGCCTCTACCAATCCATCGGTCACCGAATCTGTTGTTGAGAAGCGTACGAACACTTCGACTGAAATGTGCAGGAGCTCCATCGTGCACGAACCACATGTTGTGTCGTACTTGTAAAGGCACATGTTCTAGCAGCACAGGTAGAGTATCCCGTATGAAATCATGATAACGTGTTCCATTGAGCGTAGGTGGAAGAACGTGGACCCCAGTCGAGACATCACGAATAATGCCTGCCCAAACGTTCACAGAAAATCTGTGTTGATGACGTGATTGCACAACTGCGTGCGGATTCTCGTCAGCCCACACGTGTTGACTGTGAAAATTTACAATTTGATCACGTTGGAATGAAGCCTCATCCGTATAGGGAACATTTGCACCGAAATGAGGATTGACACATTGTTGGATGAACCATTCGCAGAAGTGTACCCGTGGAGGCCAATCAGCTGCTGATAGTGCCTGCATACGCTGTACACGGTACGGAAACAACTGGTTCTCCCGTAGCACTCTCCATACAGTGACGTGGTCAACGTTACCTTGTACAGCAGCAACTTCTCTGACGCTGACATTAGGGTTATCGTCAACTGCACGAAGAATTGCCTCGTCCATTGCAGGTGTCCTCGTCGTTCTAGGTCTTCCCCAGTCGCGAGTCATAGGCTGGAATGTTCTGAAGTGTTGGCAGAAGAGCCAACAGCGTGTTGCTAGAGAAGGCCGAAATGCACGCGTCTAATTGCACGCAGACTGGCGTGAGGTCTGGAACAGGACAAGGTCTTGAAAATTGCAAATAAAGTACGTAGATGATGTAATACTTAACTTTAATGCATAATTGTAGAACATCGCTCTTGATGATACATGCTTCACAATAATAAATATCAATTGAATATGGCGCCTTGCTAGGTCGTAGCAATTGACGTAGCTTAAAGCTATCGTCTCGGCAAATGAGAGCGTAATTTGTCAGTGAACCATCGCTAGCAAAGTCGGCTGTACAACTGGGGCGAGTGCTAGGAAGTCTCTCTAGACCTGCCGTGTGGCGGCGCTCGGTCTGCTATCACTGACAGTGGCGACACGCGGGTCCGACATATACTAATGGACCGCGGCCGATTTTAAAGCTACCACCTAGCAAGTGTGGTGTCTGGCGGTGAGACCACATGTTCCGTGCTCCTTAAGACGCCGATCAATTGCTTCGAACGTCTTCCTGTCGGGACATGTTCGTTCTGGAAATCTGTCTCGATACGCCACGGCTATTGCCCCGTGCTAATCCGTACATCAAATGGGCATCTGCCAACTCCGCATTTGTAAACATTGCACTGACTGCAAAACCACGTTCGTGATGAACACTAACCCGTTGATGCTACGTACTGATGTGCTTGATGCTAGTACTGTAGAGCAATGAGTCGCATGTCAACACAAGCACCGAAGTCAAGATTGCCATCCTACAATTGGGCCAACTGGCGGTGAATCGAGGAAGTACAGTACATACTGACGAAACTAAAATGAGCTCTAACATGGAAATTAAGCGTTTCCGGACACACGTCCACATAACATATTTTTCTTTGTGTGTGAGGAATGTTTCCTGAAAGTTTGGCCGTACCTTTTTGTAACACCCTGAATAAATATCAGTTTATGGCATCCAGTCTTACAAATTTACTGTCTCTGATGGACACACGTCCAGATCGTCCGCTGTCAAAAGTCCGCCATTTCTCTCTCCACATCCACCACTGCTGGCGGCTCACCTCCAACTGCGCAGCGCTACGCGCTGTTCACATCCAACTGCCCAACACTAGAATGGCGACTATTCCAAAAATGCAAACCAGCCACAGACTGCACACAGCAGAGTCAGTGATTTTCATACAGAGCGCTACGTGGCGTTACCAACATATAAACCTAAACAGCCTACTTACAGGGTGTATTGATTCAATTTTGTTTTTCTGTTTCTTTTGAATTACGGAGAATTGTTTAGTTTATCTGGTTATTGGCTTAAGTCGCGCTTCACGCACTTTACTGATATTGAAATTGTTTTCTTTTATTCCTGTTTAATGTCTGACAGATTCAAATGTAGCTTCATTTATGTTATTTGAAATAAATGTGTTGGATTGACCTTAATGAATTATTTGCAATGGGGGTAAGGCCGGTATTACACTATCAAATTTCTTTGTCCAATATCTATGTCCAATATCTTTGTCAAAGATTTTTGATAGTGTAATAGTGATCTTTGACAAATGTCGTCCAATATTTGATCAAATCTAGGCCGAGGCCGTATATTTGATCAAAGAAATCGCTTGTCTTCTGTTCACTGCAATGCGATATGTTACCACGTGGAGCGCTAGCATCGCTGCAGCGTTCTGTCGCCTGTAGTGTTTTTATAACCATTGCCGGTAAATACAATTGGTGTGTGCCGACATCTACAGAATTAATAGAGATGTCTGAAGCTGATGAGGTGCTTTACAACGTGAGGCACCCTGAATACAAAAATAGATTAAGAAGATTGGAGACCTGACCTAACATAACCCAACCCTAGCCCTCTCCTGCAGCAAGGAATCGGAGTGTTACAGTGAGCCAGTCTTCTGCAGATGTGGCAGTTCTTAAGTGAATATTGTGCTGTGTGATATGAGGGTACACTTCATTGAGCACATACAGAAATGTATGCTCATCCATTCTTAAGTAATTGATGTACAACTTGACGTCTTCCACTGTAAGCTCACGTAACAAGTTTTGTTGAATGCTTTTATCGTGTCATCGTAAAACCCACGGCTTCACCCAGATTAGATTAGTTTTTCGTTCCATAGATCCGTGCTGAGGAGATCCTCGTGGATGTGGAACATATCGATTTTTTTTTAGCTGAAATAAAAATACTAATAGTATGAATAAATACAATACATCATTTATTTCTATTAAAAATTTCGCCAATGGAGTAGAAGGAGTTGGCCAGTAGTAAGTCTTTCAGGCTCCTTTTAAACTGATCTTTATTTCTAACTAAATTTTTTATGTTTCCTGGCAAATTATTGAAGATGACTGTTCCCGAGTAGTGGACCCCTTTTTGAACTAAAGTAAGTGCTTTTAAGTCCTTGTGCAGATCATTTTTGTTCTTGGTATTGTATGTATGAACTGAGTTGTTTGTTGGAAAAAGAGATATATTATTTACGACAAATTTTATTAAGAAGTAAATATACTGAGAGGCAGTAGTTAGTACACCCAGTTCTTTGAAGAGGTTTCTGCAGGAGGTCCGTGAATTTACTCCACAAATAATACGTATTACACGCTTTTGGACCTTGAAAACTTTTGTTTGACTTCAAGATTTACCCCAAAATATTATCCCATATGACATTATGGAATGAAAGTACGCAAGCTTTTTCATTTTTATGTTGCCTATGTCTTCTAACACTCGAATTGCAAATACAGATTTGTTAAGGCGTTTCTGCAGTTCTGTGGTGTGCTCCTCCCAACTGAATTTATTATCAAGTTGTAATCCCAGGACTTTTAAGACTATCAACCTCGTATGCATGGTTCCATTTTTCCCCCCACTTCTTTTCCGCATGTGCACACAATGCAATTGGAGTACGTAGAACTGCTGCGGTTAATAACAAGTTGTTGTCAGCCATCTTGAACTTTGACGAAAAATTTGATGACAGTGTAATACCCATTGTAGCGCTACGTCAAAGATCTTTGTCAAATATATTGGACGGAATATTGGATCACATCTTTGATCAAATCTTTGACAAAGAAATTTGATAGTGTAATACCGGCCTAAGGGATCCAGTCCTTCATTAGTGCTTAACAATGGCGTGTGGTTCGGGTGCTGAGCCTCGTGCTCGGACCACAATTAACTGGGACACTTGCAGCTGTGCCGCTCTCTTGTTTCTTTCACTGTACAGCTGTCCCTTGTCGAATGGTGTTTGCTGTGCAGTCAGACGCGCTTACGTCACGAGGTGGACACACACACACACACACACACACACACACCCGTTGTCGCCGCACTCGGTTAGAGAATACGGGAAAACCGCGCCGCTCGTGGAACCTTGCACTCTCGCTGAAACACCGAGGTGGGGCAGAAGTATAATTGGGCGACATGCAGAAAGACCACTGGCGCTTGTGGTGAAGGCGGCGGGGGCGGGGGGATCCCAGAAGCAGAGTGAGGCGCGTGCGTCATGCGGCGGCGGTTCCTGGAAGGCCGCCTCTGGCACGTGGCTCACCAGCTGCCGCCGCTGCAGACCGCTGGTCGACGCTCGTGCTGGGCGCTTCCCCGCCTCGGCTTGGCTCCACCTCCTTAACCGCCGCTGCCAGTGGCAAGCGGATGGACGACTGCGACTCGAGGCAGCCGACTTAGTTGGGACTGCTGGTTGGCTGACTTACTGACCTCATTACTGCAACTGGAGGCGACCAGTAAACTCTGACGTAGTCTGACGCCATACTGCATTTCGTAGTATTTCATTGCGTTCGTATTATAAGTTCCATGCTATTGTCAGTACCGTCGGTCGTTTCGAGGTAAAGCCTCATTGCAGATTTATCATCAAATGTTAATTAATGGCAAATACACTAGTGGCCATTAAAATTGCTACACCACGAAGATGACGAGCTACAGACGCGAAATTTCACCGACAGGAAGAAGATGCTGTGGTATGCAAATGATTAGCTTTTCAGAGTATTCACACAAGGTTGGAGCCGGTGGCGACACCTACAACGTGCTGACATGAGGAAAGTTTCCAACCGATTTCTCACACACAAACAGCAGTTGACCGGCGTTGCCTGGTGAAACGTTGTTGTGGTGCCTCGTGCAAGGAGAAGAAATGCGTACCATCACGTTTCCGACTTTGATAAAGGTCGGACTGTAGCGTATCGCGATTGCGGTTTATCGAATCGCGATATTGCTGCTCGCTTTGGTCGAGATCCAATGACTGTTAGCAGAATAAGGAATCGGTGGGTTCAGGAGGGTAATACGGAACGCCGCGGTGCATCCCAACGGCCTCGGATCACTAGCAGTCGAGATGACAGGCATCTTATCCGCATGGCTGTCACGGATCGTGCAGCCACGTCTGGATCCCTGAGTCAACAGATGGGGACGTTCCCAAGACAACAATCATCCGCACGAACAGTTCGACGACGTTTGCAGCAGCACGGACTATCAACTCGGAGACCGTGGCTGCGGTTACCTTTGACGCTGCATCAGAGACAGGAGCGCCTGCGATGGTGTACTCAACGACGAACCTGGGTACACGAATGGCAAAACGGCATTTTTTCGGATGAATCCAGGTTCTGTTTACAACATCATGATGGTCGCATCCGTGTTTGGCGACATCGTGGTGAACGCACATTGCAAGCGTGTATTCGTCATCGCCGTACTGGCGTATCACCCGGCGTCTCGGCCACCTCTTCTTCGCGGTGACGGCACTTTGAACAGTGGACGTTACATATCAGATGTCTTACGACCCGTGGCTCTACCCTTCATTCGATCCCTGCGAAACCCTACATTTCAGCAGGATAATGCACGACCGCATTTTGCAGGTCCTGTACAGGCCTTTCTGGACACAGAAAATGTTCGACTGCTGCCCTGGCCAGCACATTCTCCAGATCCCTCACCAATTCAAAACGTCTGGTCAATGGTGGGCGAGCAACTGGCTCGTCACAATACGCCAGTCACACTGATTTCCCAGGATCTATGCACTAAAATTGCGTGAAAATGCAACCACACGTCAGTTCTAGTATAATATATTTGTCTAATGAATACCCGTTTATCATCTGCAATTCTTCTTGGTGTAGCAATTTTAATGACCAGTAGCGTATATAAAATGCAATGTCTTGACTGACTAGCTCATCAGCGCCCACCCCAAACTACTGAGGACAGAAAGTTGAAGGTTGGAGAGGGTGTGGACCTTTTCTGTAGGCATTCTTGTCCGAAATTCCACTCATAGGAGGCTTAACTAGAGAATGAAATGCTTTTTGATACATTGGCGAAGCTAGACCTACGAAAAGTGGTATGTGGTTTCTCAGTCAGAAAATGAAGGAGAACTATTTCAGCATTTTTGGAAATCAGCCACTAAGGGAACAAAAATGCGTGAAAGCTTTTTTGAAAATAATTAACAAGGGACTACAAAGGATTTTTAAGGCTGCATGTATGACAATTGGTATTTGACTTCTCCGTAACAAATAAAAAAAATCGTGTTTCACTGTTTCTGGAAACTCAACCATTAAGTGGGTGGAATAGGGGATCAAAATTTTTACGAAAATACTTCGTTACATTAAAAAAATTTTAAACCAAATTTATGAGAATTGGTATTTGACTTCTCGGCTATGTAACAATACCAGTCAAGATAGATGTAACGGAACTTGAATAGCGTATTTGCCTCTATTGGTTACGGTAGAGACATCGATCTTTCGGTCCTGTCTGTATATTTATACACAATGTTGCATGAATAAAGGCTGGGCGAGTGTAAAGCTATCGTTAAAAACGCACGCCGCGCGATTTGTTACGATTTGCTCTGTCGGGTTCAGCTAAACTGGTGGCTGTCCGACCTTTGCTTAACGTGATTCAGAAGAATGAAGACCTTCAGTTGAGCAACAATAACTTTATTGCGAGCGCGTATCTGACGACGCCCGGCATGCATGGACAGATCGGAGCTATAAAATTTGCTTCCGGCCTATACAGAGGATCCTTAATCCTCGGAAACTTCCGTAGTTAGGAGAGAAATCAGTACTAGTCCACACAAGTCAGGAGGCACGGAACTACTCACTAACTCAAAAAACAAGGAATAATAATAATAATAAACAGAACGTATATAAAAGCTAGAAAACACAGCGCCTCTAGAGGCTGGGCGCAGAACTACACAAACGTCGCGTAAAGTTATTGCGACCGCACACCACTGCACTGACACACGCGCACAGCACACACACACACACACACACACACACACACACACACACACCGGCGAGCTTGAATTAGCGCGCGGCAGCGTCGCTACAGGTCGGTCATAATAATAATAACATGCTTTTGAATACAATTAAAATATCACGGCGATACCTGTTTAGTGTTATTGGAAATAATATATAGTAAATTAATGAGTAAGGGAGCCGATCCTATAAGAAGAGGTAAAACTTGGCATATTGATGTGTTTTGCTTTATATCGACGAAGCCCATGATACGGCGTAATTTTTTTCGTTTACTCTTAGAAATAAACAAGTAAAGAAATGCTCATTGTGCGTAGTGAAAAAATATAGGGGCGAGTTTTAATTAACTACGGTATACAATCAGAGTAACAAAAGGACATTTAGTTACACGAAATCGCGGATAGCGAACTGTGGTCAATTCCGGGACAAATCGATTCGCATCTCACGAGGGACGCGGTATTGAGATTCTTTTTTTTTATTATTATTATATCGGAGAGAGCGGGCTCCCAATTTATGAAGAGGAGAAAAACTGTATCATTATCATTGACTGTCGGTGTCGAGCAACCAAAACTGTTCATCAGAGGGTTTCGATGGAACTTGGGAGTTAGGGTTCAGGCACTCACATATACTCCACATCACTGTGTGAATCAGTGGTGAATGCGAAATAAAACTGTGAACAAAGTTACGTTAAATAAAACAGAAGAAACAAGACAGTTGGTTGTATTTGTTATTATTCCATAAACTGTAACATTTCTTCTCGTTGTACGAAGCCTTTATAGACGATCGTTATGACAAATTGCTTGGAAGGGATCTCGTTACGAGTTAAATTTTGGGGACCTGGTCGAGAGGGGGTAGTTGGTAGATCCTAACTACTGCAGCTATTCTGGAATCAGGTGCTACCGTGACCGTTGTGTGTTGTAAATTACTTAAGGTTACCGTATCTCGTGCTCTAAGATCGACGCGCTTTTCCACTTGGTATAACGGTGCCTCACGGCAACAACGACAACGCCGACGAGGAAGGAAGATACGGTAGATATAAAGAAATATTCGTTAGGCGATGAAAGTTGCTGTTGAAATATCTCCACAACGCATGAGTTTGGAATCTAGCTATGAGACTCGCTTTTTACTCAGAAGTCTTAATTAGCGTGAAAAGCTTAGGAGGCATTGCAGTTTGTGAACAACGTAAATATTCGATTAAACAACAACATAAAGAATCTCGCAGGCCATGCAGAGTATATGGCGAAGCAATGGGCGCTGAGCTGGCCTGTTTGTCTTCAGGACACTGTGAGATAAAAAATGACATGGGAGGTCGCAGGCGATCACTATAGTGTAAATGTGCAGTTGTGGAGTGCATGAACGTGGCTTCGTGTATAGCAGTATCGTAAGTTATCTTCCATCTTCGACTTTCCAATAGATTGTGCGACTTTCTTATTAATGTAGGACAAGCATAGTCTAACATAAACATTCGTCACACTAACTGCTGTGAAAATTGTTATCGTCTGACAGATGTAACGACACTAGCGCTCCTAGCGGTGAAAAAGGCAGTCGTAAAGTTAACGGTTGTTTTCAATTGTTTTTCTACTTCATTATCGAAATAGTTATTACGTTCACGCGTTCCCAAGAATTAGTAAATGATCAAAAGGCACGAATGATCGCGGAATAAATGTAAAAAATGACCGAATCTCACTGACTAAGTGAAATAAGCTACGGTATAATTTCTTCGTGGCGAAATACTTTCGAATATGCGCCTAATTGTAACTTTCTGCGCTGAAATAAATAGAATATAAAAACATATTCATGAGAAGCATACATTTCTGTTGTTGTCTGTTCTGGTACAAGAATGTTCTGCGCAATTCGATGTTATTTACATATATGAACGCACTCTCTCAGGAATATATTTCTTTGGTTCCGAAAGTTCACTCTCGTTCAAAAACGAAACGTGCAATTATGAAAAGGTTTTGCAAATACCGCTACCAATCACATTATTACTTCACTACTTAAGTGAATTAATTAATTACAACCATGTTTGAAGATTAGACATCAACTGTGGAAGCACAAAAACATTCAAGACAAGTGAAAGAGGAAACCGAAAATATCTGTTTCTACCGGTGCCAGGTGTATTTTACTTCCGCTATTTCCTGATAGCGAAGTCCAACCTCGAAACATGTTGGTAATTAAATAATTTAAGTATTCAAGGCAGTTTGTGACTGGTGGCGGTATTTGAATAACTCTATTCATATTTTTTGGAAGGGTTACGGTCGATGAGCAGTCGGTGTGGCTTTAAAGGCGACACTGCTGCGAGTGGAGCTTGCAGCAGGCGTGTTTGTAGTCTGGCCTGCCACAAATATTTGTCTGTTTACCTCCGAGTATTTCGCGACTTCCACACGGTGTGGTTAGGCAGGAATGTCAGATCAGCTCCGTGCGTGTCAAATCAACAGGCTACGAATTCTCTGTTAACCGCGACAGGCAGCTCGGATAGGCAACCGTAACAGAACATTATCGCAGGGTCTCTCTCTCACAAAAACTCCCAAACATTTTGCTCATAACGAAACTCTTTAACGGTCCGACCCTCCGGAGCTGGAGGCGCCCTGGAAAGTCCAGGAGTGGTACAACGCTCTCGATACGGGCGGCCGGGTGCGGGGGGAGAGAGAGAAAAACGACGCGATGCACAGCTCCGGGGATCTGTTCGGTAATGTTTATTGGCGAAATCCAGATTAACACCACTACACGAGCAAAATCGTTCCACATGAAGGTCGCCAGCACCGCTTTGACCCGCGACAAAGGCCCACACTACAGTCCGTTCATCACGAGAATTAACCTGATGTAAACAAACACAAACGCGATGATTGGTGAGAAGCTGTAGCACACGTACATTGGTGTTGTTACGATCTTGGAAGTAGGTCTTACTTATGTATTAGATATATTATTACTAAGTTACGTTAAATGGAATTTTAAAGCCGGACCTCGAGGCCGAGCGGTTCTAGGCGCTTCAGTCCGGAACCGCGCTGCTGCTACGGTCGCACGTTCGAATCCTGCCTTGGGCGTGGTTGTGTGTGATGTGCTTAGGTTAGTTAGGTTTAAGTAGTTTAGGGAACTGATGACCTCAGATGTTAAGTCCCATAGTGGGCTGAGGCTGCTTCCGGTTCCGCAGTGAAACACGCGTTTGGAACACGGTTAAAAAGTGCCGAGGAATAGGTTGTTCTTAATGTTCTTTCATAAATTCACAGAGATAATCGGCTTTGAAGTTTTTCGGCGAGTATTTCATACAGTTCAGACACTTAGATTGAATTTATAACGGTATCGGCTGCGTAGTAGATTGACAATTAACTGCAGGCTACGGTTCGCTGGTTCAAGTCTTGCCTAAGTCACTTTTTTTTTCTCGTTCAATTTTAAGTACATCCCGTTATTGTAAAATTCATAATCAATTTTATGACTAATGCACGTCTCCTTGTTTCTAATAACATATTGGCCGGCCGGAGTGGCCACAGATGTACAAGTGTCGTAGGAACACGGAAAACAATCATTTCACAGCATCGAGCACACCAAACGTATGCTGCATTTTTACGTTTGGCACTGTACCATTACAATATGAACCGAACAGACCAGATATGGAGCCAAGTTACGGGATTTGCCGCGAGACGCAACAACACTGTTAAGCTGCCAGACGTACTGGAACTAACGCACGCAGCTTTGTCACACGACACTGCCGAATACTCGCGGGATTAGGAACAGCAGCTCATAAAAGAAGGGGAGGAAACGCGACGCCTGGGTGGAAGGATTCCTGGATTTCGTCGTTCATCGACTCGCTATCAACGTAGCAGATGACCGTTCCAGAACTGAGACGTATTTCTCGGATTGGGTTCAAATGGCTCTGAGCACCATGGGACTTAACATCTGAGGTCATCACTCCCCTAGACTTAGAAACTACTTAAACCTAACTAACCTAAGGACATCACACACATCCATGCCCGAGCCAGGATTCGAACCTGCGACCGTAGCAGCAGCGCCGTTCTGGACTGAAGCGCCTAGAACCGCACGGCCACCGCTCGGATTCGGATAAGGAAGGACTACCTGACGACTGACTGCAATTAATACCATCTGTGGCTTCAATGCCCGCCTACCTAACTGCGTGGTAACGTGCTCGGCTGCCACGCAAGCGGGCGCGGGTTCGATTCCCGGCTGCGGCGGAGATCTTCTCTGCTCAGCGACGACTCGGCGTCCTCACATCAGCGACGCGCACATGGCCGTCGACTGAAACAAGACTCGCAGCCGGCGGCCGGCGGCCGGACTTCCCCGAACAGGCGCGCCCCGACCGGCGATGCCGTACGCTCGTTTCCACTCTTTCGTTTCCATTACCTTCAGTATTCAACAATCCGGTGAAATCCTTGCAGTACGCTTATGCATCGTATTGTTTGTCTGCCAGTCTCTTTTAACACTACTGGCCATTAAAATTGCTACACCACGAAGAAATGCAGATGATAAATGGGTAATCATTGGACAAATATATTATACTAGAACTGACATGTGATTACATTTCACGCAATTTGGGTGCATAGATCCTGGGGAATCAGTACCCAGAACAACCACCTCTAGCCGTAATAACGGCCTCGATACGCCTGCGCATTGAGTCAAACAGAGCTTGGATGGCGTGTACAGGTACAGCTGCCCATGCAGCTTCAACACGATACCACAGTTCATCAAGAGTAGTGACTGGCGTATTGTGACGAGCCAGTTGCTCGGCCACCATTGGCCAGACGCTTTCAGTTGGTGAGACATCTGGAGAATGTGTTGGCCAGGGCAGCAATCGAACATTTTCTGCACCCAGAGATGCTCGTACAGAACCTGCAGCATGCGGTCGTGCATTATCCTGCTGAAATGTAGGGTTTCGCAGGGATCGAATGAAGGGTAGAGCCACGGGTCGTAACACATCTGAAATGTAACGTCCACTGTTCAAAGTGCCGTCAATGCCAACAAGAGGTGACCGAGACGTGTAACCAATGGCACCCCATACCATGACGCCGGGTGATACGCCAGTATGGCGATGACGAATACACGCTTCCAATGTGCGTTCACCGCGATGTCGCCAGACACGGATGCGACCATCATGATGCTGTAAACAGATTCATCCGAAAAAATGACGTTTTGTCATTCGTGCACCCAGGTTCGTCGTCGAGTACACCATCGCAGGCGCTCCTGTCTGTGATGCAGCGTCAAGGGTAACCGCAGCCATGGTCTCCGAGCTGATAGCCCATGCTGCTGCAAACGTCGTCCAACTGTTCGTGCAGATGGTTGTTGTCTTGCAAACGTCCTCATCTGTTGACTCAGAGATCGAGACGTGGCTGTACGGTCCGTTACAGCCATGCGGATAAGATGCCTGTCATCTCGACTGCTAGTGATATGAGGCCGTTGGGATCTAGCACGGCGTTCCGTATTACCCCCCTGAACCCACCGATTCCGTATTCTGCTAACAGTCATTGGATCTCGACCAACGCGAGCAGCAATGTCGCGATACGATAAACAGGAATCGCGATAGGCTACAATCCGACCTTTATCAAAGTCACAAACGTGATGGTACGCATTTCTCCTCCTTACACGAGGCATCACAACAACGTTTCAGCAGGCAACGCCGGTCAACTGCTGTTTGTGTATGAGAAATCAGATGGAAACTTTCCTCACCTCAGCACGTTGTAGGTGTCGCCACCGGCGCCAATCTTGTGTGAATGCTCTGAAGAGCTAATCATTTGCATAACACATCATCATCTTCCTGTCGGTAAATTTCGCGTCTGTAGCACATCATCTTCGTGGTGTAGCAATTTTAATGGCCAGTAGTGTACATTTTTCTCTGAGACCTGTAAGTCTCTTCTTTATCTACGATAATGATGTTTCGCACGCAGATGGTCCAGCATTGAAATCTACAGCGCTTTGCACAAGGTTTGCGCTTCTGTCACGTTGAACGATTCTCTTCAGTTTCTGCTGTTTTTGTATGAGAAATCGGTTGGAAACTTTCCTAATGTCAGCACGTTGTAGGTGTCGCCACCGGCGCCAACCTTGTGTGAATACTGTGAAAAGCTAATCATTTGCATATCACAGCATCTTCTTCCTGTCGGTTAAATTTGGCGTCAACTGCTGTTTTTGTATGAGAAATCGGTTGGAAACTTTCCTAATGTCAGCAGGTTGTAGGTGTCGCCACCAGCGCCAACTTTGTGTGAATGCTGTGAAAACCTAATCATTAGGATATCACAGCATCTTCTTTCTGTCGGTTAAATTTGGCGTCTGTACCACGTCATCTTCGTGGTTTAGCAATTTTAATGGCCAGTAGTCTAAATGGGTTTGAAGCTGCTGTTATAGCCGGCGCACGTGCGATGGGATACAGTTTCTCCGAAGTAGCAATGAAGTGCAGATTTTCCTGTACGACCATTTCATGAATGTTCAATGAATATCAGGAATCCGGTACAATTCAAATCGCCGACACCGCTGTGGCCGGAAAAAGATCCTGCAAGAACGGCACCAGCGATGACTGGTGAAACATTGTTGTGATGCCTCGTGTAAGGAGGAGAAATGCTACCATCAGGTTTTCACCTTTGATAAAGGTCGGATTGTAGCCTATCGCGATTGTGGGTTATCGTACCGCGACATTGCTGCTCGCGTTGGTCGAGATCCAATGACTCTTAGCATAATACCGAATCGGTGGGTTCAGGAGAGTAATACGGAACGCCATGCTGGATCCCAACGGCCTCGTATTACTAGCAGTCTAGATGACAGGCATCTTATCCGCATGGCTGTAACGGATCGTGCAGCCACGTCTCGATCCCTGAGTCAACAGATGGGGACGATTGCAAGACAACAACCATCTGCACGAACAGTTCGACGACGTTTGTAGCAGCACGGACTATCAGTTCGGAGACCATGGCTGCGATTACCTTTGACGCTGCATCAGAGACAGGAGCGCCTCCGATGGTGTGCTCGACGACGAACCTGAGTGCACGAATGGCAAAACGTCATTTTTTCGGATGAATCTGTTTACAACATCATGATGGTCGCATCTGTGTTTGGCGACATCGCGGTGAACGCACATTGGAAGCGTGTATTCGTCATTGCCATACTGGCGTATCACCCGGCGTGATGGTATGGGGTGGCATTGGTTACACGTCTCTGTCACCTCTTGTTCACATTGACGGCGCTTTGAACAGTGGACGTTACATTTCACATGTGATACGACCCGTGGCTCTACCCTTGATTCGATTCCTGCGAAACCCTACATTTCAGCAGGATAATGCACGACCACATGTTGCAGGTCCTGTACGGGCCTTTCTGGACATAGAAAATGTTCGACTGCTGCACTGGCCAGCACATTCTCCAGATCTCTCTCCAATTGAAAACGTCTGGTCAATGGTGGCCGAGCAACTGGCTCGTCACAATACGCCAGTCACTACTCTTGATGAACTGTGGTATCGTATTGAACATGCATGGGCAGCTGAACCTGTACACACCATCCAATCTCTGTTTGACTCAATGCCCAGGCGTATCAAGGCCGTTATTACGGCCAGAGGTGGTTGTTCTGGGTACTGATTTCTCTGGATCTGTGCATCCAAATTGCGTGAAAATGTAATGATATGTCAGTTCTAGTACAATATATTTGTCCAATAAATACCCGTTTATCACTTGCATTTCTTCTTGGTGTATCAATTTTAATGGGCAGTAGTGTAAATCTTGATAACCTGTCATTGTAGCGCCGGCCACGGTGGTCTCGCGGTTCTAGGCGCGCAGTCCGGAACCGCGCGACTGCTACGGTCGCAGGTTCGAATCCTGCCTCGGACATGGATGTCTGTGATGTTCTTCGGTTAGTTAGGTTTAAGTAGTTCTAAGTTCTAGGGGACTGATGACCACAGTAGTTAAGTAACATAGTGCTGAGAGCCATTTTTTGTCATTGTAGCAGCAGTAACCGATCTAAGAACTGCTCCACGCAGGAATTAAGGAACTTTGGACGTGAAATAATAGTTGGATCTAGACACTGAAGAAGCTGTTACGGAATTCAATATTCTGAGGTGCCGGCAACAGCAAATTTCAGGCATTGCCTCTGACTGGCGACAGCGCAGCGGCAGGCGGCGTTCACGCAACGAGCCAGAGCAGCGGCGTGTCCGTAGAGTTGCCAGTTCCAGCAGAAAAGCAACAGTGCGTGATGTGACTGCGCAAATCTATGCGGAACGTACGGCGAACGTATCCGTTAGGAGAGAGCGGCGAAATTTAGCATTAATGGAGCTGTGGCAGCTGAAGACCGACGCGAGAGCCTCTGGTAAGGGCACGACATCGCGTGCAGCGCCCCCCCCCCCCCCCCCCCCCCGGGCTCGTGACTGTGTCGGTTGTGCTCCAAACGACTGGAGAACCGTGGCCCGGTCAGACGAGTGCCCACTTGAGTCGGTACGAGCTGACGGTGGGTTCGAGTGTGGCGCAGACACCACGAAGCCACGGACCCGAGTTGTCAAGAGGGCACTGTGCACGCTGGTTGCGTTTGTCTACTTGGACACCATTTCGTGGACATTGAAACACGTGCACTTCATTCACCACTCAGTGCTCGCATTTCATATTTCTAATCCCAGCATTCTGGTACTCGGTAAATAGTAATAATTTCTATGGGTTGCCCGATTTATTTGACGATTTTTACAGTTTGTCTCACACTGATCTGTGAGAGGAGCTTGGCGCCAGGAATTTTCTTTATTCATGGGCGAGGGCAGCAGTCTTCCTAGCAGCCATGATGGCTTCCCGTTTCCCATCCCTTTTCCGATCGCCAGGGTAGCACGTGGTGTCGTTTGAAAGTTCAGTAGCGGCCAAAGTTTCTCCTGTTCTCAGTACCCCAACCTGCCTTACCAACCTCGTAACTGCTATTTCTGCTCGATTTCAACGTCGCGAGGTCGCCTCCCCGTGAAATTGCGGCCCTGTGATTGGCCAGTTCAGGGTGGGCGCCAACCGCCCTCCGCGGCTGAGCGGTGGACAAAGGGCCAGCAGCTGGCAGGCCTGGTGTGGCCGGAGGTGGAGGTCGGCGAGCACGAGCGCCGGCGTGCGGCTGACTGGCTGCCGCCCTGCGGCCCACAGGGAACCTTGTAGCTCACTGTGAACAGTTTCGCGTCTTGCGGGTTTTATTCCTTCAGTACGGGAGGCTACCGAGCGACTCACGCACGGCAGCATCTTTCTTAGTCTTTGGCTGATTCGTGGTGGTGGTCGTCGCATGCCTGCAACCCCTTCCTTTAGTAAATTGGACTTCATTTGATAATACGGCGATCGTTACTAAAATTCCTTTTACTCCCGCTGTCGTGGCTTGTTATGAACGTACGTTGGGGCAGGCTGCTAAACTCGAATCTTTCTTCCCCCACCCCCATTTGGTTGTATTATTGTTAGATTCTCAACTGTTTAATAAATGAGTCCGTTAATCTTACAATCTCTCTTTCATTACGTGAAATCACCCCCAGTGTCACAGAATAATGCAGAAGTATACCGGTTGCTATGAGGTCGTGCAGGTCTCGCGCCAGTAACGATAGTATAAAGATTCAATATCGCGCGCCTGGTACGACCATTGCACGCATGGCACCGATAACAGTAGTAATCATGTTCAACTATTTGCCATTGATGAACTGGGAAGTGTTCACGGCTCAGTGTGAGTAGGTGAGCACTAAATCCACTCGATGTGGTGGAAGTAGTGGCCTCTGGTTAGCCTTGCTGGTTTAGACAAAAAATATCAAAAATCACAGCCCCTACAGCAAGGAATAGTAACATAAAAATTAAAAACAAGCCACCGCTTTTAACATCATGTTTCCAAACAACAATGGAAGTTTTATGGATGGCAATATACCATGTCAGTGGGACAACAGTTCGCGACTGGTTTGAAGAACATTCTGGACAGTTCGAGCGAATGATTTGGCCATGCAGTTCGTCCGACATCAATCCCCCGAACGTTCACAGGAAATAATAGAGGGGCCAGTTGGTGCACAGAATGCTGGGCCGGCGACGCTTTCGCAGTTGTGGTCGGCTTGTAGAGGCGGCAGGGCTCGCCACTCCAGCGACTCGTTGACTCCACGCCACAGCTAGTTGCTCCAGTTCGCCGGGCGACAAAATGGTTCAAATGACTCTCAGCACTATGGGACTTAACATCTGAGCTCATCAGTCGCCTAGAACTTAGAACTACTTAAACCTAACTAACCTAAGGACATTACACACATCCATGCCCGAGGCAGGATTCGAACCTGCGACCGTAGCGGTCTTGCGGTTCCAAACTGAAGCGCCTAGAACCGCTCGGCCACCGCGGCCGGCCGCCGGGCAACAGGAGGTGCGGCCCGATGCTGGTAGCAGTACCTGGGCTCCTGCCAGCTCAGTGTAACACGCAGGAGGTCCTGCCAACAAAGACCTGTGACCAGTTCTGGAAGAAAGCACAGGTGATATCCGTAAGCAAGAAAGGCGGCGCAAGTGACCCTCAAAGTAACTTCCCGTCTCCCTAACATCCATTCGTTGAGACATCTTTCCACCATGTACGAGCTCTACAGATTCATCGACCGTACGATACGGAACAAAAAACATCTAATGAAGATATGTCCGGAAATGTAACGTTTCCATGGCAGGGACCATTTGTTGAATCATGTGGTGCTATAGAGACTGCGGCCTAACACGCGCTGTACCAAGCAGCCTCAGTTATGCTATGTGTTGAAAGTGGAATCCGTGTGAGTCAACGCATGCGTGTACGGGCCGTGCCACGCTCTCTCTCACACGTCCACATCGGCCAGGCTGCATCCCAACAGTGCCCAAGGCAGTGCTCCAGTGTCTCCACGTCTGGAATCCGCTCTGCGTACACGGCCCCGTAACCATAAATCGCACGGGCTGAGATCCGGTGGACGAGCAGGCCATGCAACTGGACCCCCCTTCCCCGTCCGATCCATCGACCACGGGGGATACGATTGAGATGAGTCCAGACGTTAACAGCGGAGTGGGCTGGGGCACCATCGTGTAGCAGCCACATAACCTTTTGAGTCATCAGTGGCACTTCTTCCAGCAGGCGAGGCAAAGTCACCGACAGGAAACGCCGATAGTTGCGGCCTGTTAGGCGGCGTGGGTGGCAGACTGGTCCCAAAATACGGTCGCCAGCCATCCCGGCCCGCGCAGTCCAGTTACACCGATGCCGATTATTCCCTGACACCGTACCGTGGGGGCTCTGCATACTATCCCTAAGATGAACGTCATGAAAGTTGAAGATACCACTCCACGTAAAAGTGGCCTCATTTGTCAATAGGGTGGATCACAAGCTACTGCAAGTTGTACCGAGTCGGGAAATTGTGGATCTAACATCCAGCATGCTTAGTGAAAGGCAATTTGAAGTGTTTCTAGGCAACTCTAAAAGCCACAAACGGAAACTAAATAATGGACTACCACAGGGATCTGTTTTAGCCCCACCACTATTCAATTTATACATTAATGATTTAACAACCACAATATCAACTAAATTCATCTATGCTGATGACATCTCACTGGTAGCACAGAGCAGTGATTTCGAGAATGGTGAACGAATTCTTACGCAGGATCTGGAGAAGATGTCAACTTTAAGACCTGGAGATTGATCCCAAGCACATCAAAAACTGAAGTCTCTTGTTTCCATCTAGCGAATCGTGCTGCGAACTACAAACCAAGAGTTCTGGTCAATGGACAAACGTTGAGGTACAATCCTTTCCCAAAATATCTCGGAAGCACTCTAGATAGAACCCTGAGCTACAAAGAGCACATCACCAAGCTTTCTGATAAAGTTGCTGCATGGAACAACATACTACATAAGCTCAGTGGTACCACCTGGGGAACCTCCGCTGACTGTCTGCGTTTAACTGGCATCAGCCTTGTGTACTCTGCTGCCGAGTACTGTGCACCTGTCTGGTTGGAAAGTGCACTTGTGAAGAAGGTAGACACAAAACTGAAGTACACAATGCGCTGCACTACTGGTTCCATCAAATCAGCCCCATGCCACTGGGTACCTCTCCTGAGTCACATCCCTGCACCTCACTTAAGCCGGAAACAAGCTCTACTGAGGGAAGCCAAGAAAATTTCCGCATCACCCTCTCTACCACTGCACCAGGAATTCTGTCATCCGCCACAGCAACGATTGCGATCAAGAAGACCAGCAAGTGTTACTGCAGGACAACTCATCGCGGATGGTTTTGATCTAAATGAAAGCTGGAAGCATGAATGGTCAACAAAAAACATTGGGAACAAGAGCCCATCACCTTGATCCCACAAAGAAGCCAAAAGGTTTTGACCTACCGAGGAATCTCTGGCGCCGCCTCAACAGGTTAAGGACTGGACATGGCTGTTGTAGCTACTTCGGGTACAAATGGGCTGGATCAGTTCACCAATGTGTGAATGCAATCAAGAAGAGCAGGCAATTGAACATTTAGTCCAACGCTGTGCACTTCATTCATACCCTGGAATTCCCGACGACTTGTTCACTCTCACACCCAGCTTAATTAATTGGTCGGACTTTAAGGTTTAATCTCTTCTTATATCATATGTATATTGTATAAAATCACTTGCCTTGTATCAACTGCAAATTGTATAAAGTCACCGTACGATTAAATAAAATCACACAAATCACGGAATCGTGGTTGCCTGGTGAAAAGGTCGAACAGGCATGCCACAACGTCTCCCAGAAACTCGAAGCAAGAACAGTTGCCAACATGAGCAACGTAGAAGTAGATATCGTCGGAGTAGTGCAGCAACGTCAGTCACATAACGTAAGCAAGGCTTCTGATCAAGACTGTATACCAGATAGGTTCCTTTCAGAGTATGCTGATAGGATACCTCCATACTTAGGAATCATATACAAACGTTCGGTCGACGAAAGAACCGTATCCAAATATACGAAAGTTGCACAGGTCACACCAATATTCACGAAACGCAATAAGAGTAATCCACTAAATTACAGGCCCATATCGTTAACGTCGATCTGCAGCAGGATTTTATTACATATATTGTGTTCAAACATTATGAATTTCCTCGAACAGAACGGTCTATTGACACACAGTCAACACGGATTTGGAGAACATCTTTCTTGTGAAACACAACTAGCTCTTTACGCACACGAATCGTTCAGTGGTATTCACAAGGGATTTCAAATGGATTCTCTATTTCTGGATTTCCAGAAGCCTTCTGACACTGTACCACACAAGCGGCTTGTAGTTAAATTGCGTGCTTATCGATCATCGTCTGAGTGATGTGACTGGACTCGTGATTTCCTGTCAGGGAGGTCATACTTCGTAGTAACTGACGGAAAGTCATCGAGTTAAACAGAACTTGAGTGATCATTGTCTATATAAACGATTAAGGGGACAATCTGAGCAGCCGTCTTAGGTTGTTTGTGTATGATGCTGTCGTTTATCGACTAGTAAAGTCATCAGAAGATCAAATAAATTTGCAATACGATCTAGAGAATGTTGACCCTAGAGAAGATTGACCCTAAATAACGCGAAGTGTGAGGCCATCCACATGAGTGCTGAAAGGAATCCGTTTAACTTGGATTAGACGATAAACGATTCAAATTCAAAGGCCGTAAATTCAAATGAAAAGATAGGTATTACAATTACGAACAAGGAATAGGATGGAACACATGCAAAATGTTGTGAGGAAGGCAAACCGATGCTGAGTTTTATTGGGAGGGCACTTGGAAAATGTAACAGATCTACCAAAGAGACTGCCTACGCTACTCTTTCACGTCCTCTTTGAGAATACTGCTGCGCGGTGTGGGATCCTTACAAGGTAGGACTAACGGAGTACATCGAGAAAGTTCAAAGAAGGCAGCACGTTTTGTATTATCGCCGTGTCACTAAAATGGTACAGGATTTGGGGTGGACACCATCAAAACAAAGGCGTTTCTCGTTCCGGCGAAGTCTTGTCACGAAATTTTAATCACCAACTCCCTACTTCGGATGTGAAAATATTTTGTTGACGCCGACCTACGTAGGGACAAACGATCATGATAATAAAATAAGGGAAATCAGAGCTGGCACGTTCGTGTTCGTTTCCTCCGCGCGCTGTTCGAGATTGGAATAATAGAGAATTATTGTGGAGGTGGTTCAGTGAACCTTGTGCCAGCCACTTAAATGTGATTTGCAGAGTATCCATGTAGATGTAGATGTAGATGTTGACAGTATTCTCTGTACGATCGACTGGAGTCAGCTCTTGGATTGCCGCCCATGGAGGCTATACCACATACTAATACGGCTGTTTCAGCGTGGGTCGAGTCCCCTGGTACCTTGCTTTTGCTATTGATCTGTAAATGTTATTTAATATACTGCATATACAGGGTGAAAACTATTTAAACCGACAAAATCTGGGAGGTTGTAGGGGACATCATAACAAATATTTTTCCCTAGTGTCATTTTTTACTATGAGGAGTATTTAAACCGGTAGAGGAGGATTTCTCTGGAGGCAAATTAATCAAACTAACAAACAATTTTCCATTTTTTTTAATGACCAAGAGAGACAACACATTAACAGAACGCAATTTCAATTACAGTAGATTTTCAAAAATGCCTCCATTGACACGTAAACAAAGGCTACACCGTCGGATCATGTTATGTCTGACACGGGCAAAAACCCCAGGAGTATCCTGAATTGTTCCTGCTGCTGCTACTATCCGGGCAACCAGATCCTCTTCTGATGCAACAGAAGTTGCCTAAACAGGGTTGCGCATCTCTCCCCACACAAAGAAGTCCAGAGGGGACATATCTGGGGATGGGGATCGAGCAGGCCACGGTACAGGACCACCTCTGCCAATCCACGTCTCTGGGAACCGTCGGTCCAGGAATCGACGCACACGACGGCTGAAATGTGCCGGCGCCCCGTCATGTTGGAACCACAGGCGTTGCCTTGTAGGGAGCGGGACGTCTTCCAGCAATTCTGGCAATGCTCTGGAGAGAAAACTGTAATAGTGCCTGACGTAGGCCTAGGTAGCAGATACGGCCCTATTAAACAGTCCCCAACAACACCGACCTATATATTAACGAAGAACCGCACTTGTTGAGAGCTAGTAATTGTGGCATGTGGGTTATCCTCACTCCTAGCATGCGAATTGTGCATGTTGAAGACTCCATCTGTGAACAACACAGAGGATGGAAATGTAGGATGCATTTCACACTGTTCCAGGTACCACTGCGAAAACTGTGCTCTGGGTGGATAATCAACTGGTTCCAGGTTGTGGACACGCTGTAAGTGAAATGGACGTAACAATTGCTCTCGAAGGACTGTTCTTACATTCGTCTGATTAGTCCCCGTGTTACATGCAATTGCACGAGTGCTGATTGAAGGATCGCGCTCCACATGCTGCAAGACAGCTTCCTCAAATTGCAGCGTTCTCACCGTGCGACGGCGTCCCTGTCCAGGTAATCTGCTAAATGACCCGGTCTCATGCAGACGTTGGTACACAGCAACAAAGGTCGTATGATGCGGGATACGGCGATTAGGATATTGCTGTTGATAAACCCGCTGTGCAGCTCGTCCTTCGTTGTGCGCTACGTAGTACGCACCAGCCATATCAGTGTACTCACTCCAGGTGTATCGCTCCATTAGTAAACAGAGGCAATGCACTACTACACTGGTGGACAGCAGTTGCCTACAACTGAAGAGCGTGATACGCCCTCTAACAACTCAAGATCGTAATACAGCCTCCAACGGTTTAAATAATCTTCACAGATTTTGTCGGTTTAAATACTTTTTGTTCTGTTGGCAGAAGAGCCAACACCGTGTTATTAGAGGAAGCCGAAATGCACGCGTTTAGCTCACGCAGGCTGGCGTGAGGAGGGAAGGACTATACTGACGTGAGGTCTGGAACATGACAAGAAATTAGAATTCAGAAAGCGGACGTAATTAGTTTCATACTTAACTTTAATCTATTAATGATGAACGTCGCTCTTGACGGTACACGATTCACAATATTATCTGTTCAGAATACATTAATAGTAACTGAATATGGCGCCTTGCTAGGTCGTAGCAAATGACGTAGCTGAAGGCTATGCTAAACTGTCGTCTCTGCAAATGAGAGCGTATGTAGTAAGTGAACCATCGCTAGCAAAGTCGGCTGTACAACTGGGGCGAGTGCTAGGGAGTCTCTCTAGACCTGCCGTGTGGCGGCGCTCGGTCTGCAATCACTGATAGTGGCGACTCGCGGGTCCGACGTATACTAACGGACCGCGGCCGATTTAAAGGCTACCAGCAAGCACCTTTTCACCCTGTATATGAACCCTGAGTGAGGTGGAAACCTCTTAGAAGGGTGTACTTTTTTTCCCGGCAGCATACAGGTGGTGTGACCGCCACTGGAGGCGTGAGGTGTGCCAGCTGTGAGCAGCTGGGGACGCTGCAGCCCGTGAGGACTGCTCTGGCGACAGCTGGCCACTCCTTCCAGGACAGCGATCGGCGGATACCCCCCCCCCCCCCCCTTTCCCCTCCCCCGGCACTGCAAAGTAATTTCAGTCGCGTCTTCTCCTGAAGAGGAGGCTAACCGAACGGACAGAGGCAGGGTGGGAGGGAAGCCGCGCAGAACAGAATGGAACAGCCCAGCCCACCTCTGCCCGTGTCTTCTTTTCATCCCCTCGCCCGACTGGTTCCTCCCCAGGGGTAATTATCGTCATCCCGGGCTGCTGTCTGGCGTCTGCCAATGCGGCGACCGCCCTACAGGCAAGACGGAAATCTCTGCCTTTGTTCGCCTGTAGCACGGGGCTAATATCCGGTACCGCTAAACTCTGTACCTAGAGGAGCAGCCAGTGTCAGCTGGTGGGGGGGAAGAGGCGCTGAGGCGGCAGACGTCGCTCCAGCAGGCGTTGCCGTGGCGCCTGTCCACACGTTTCTCCCAGTCTTTCCCTTTACTTAGTCGCCACTACTCAGTGCATGGGACGATCGAACGACGTCAGTTCCAACTCGCCCATCTAACGGCTTACACAGGGAATAAAAAATCAGTCCGTCATACAGAGACGTAAATCATGGTGTAGCAATATAGATATATAAAGACGGCGGTAGTACAATTACATCTACATACATACACCGCAATCCACCATACGGTGCGTGGTGGAGGGTACCTCGTACCACAACTAGCATCTTGTCTCCCTGTTCCACTCCCTAACAGAACGAGGGAAAAATTACTGCCTATATGCCTCTGTACGAGCTCTAATCTCTTTTACCTTATCTTTGTGGTCTTTCCGCGAAATGTAAGTTGGCAGCAGTAAAATTGTACTGCAGTCAGCCTCAAATGCCGGTTCTCTAAATTTCCTCAGTAGCGATTCACGAAAAGAACGCCTCCTTTCCTCCAGAGACTCCCACCCGAGTTCCTGAAGCATTTCCGTAACACTCTCGTGATGATCAAACCTACCAGTAACGAATCTTGCAGCCCGCCTATATCTTCCCTCAATCCGACCTGATAGGGATCCCAAACGCTCGAGCAGTACTCAAGAATAGGTCGTATTAGTGTTTTATAAGCGGTCTCCTTTACAGATGAACGACATCTTCCCAAAATTCTACCAACGATCCGAAGACGACTATCCGCCTTCCCCACAACTGCCATTACATGCTTGTCCCACTTCATATCGCTCTGCAATGTTACGCCCAAATATTTAGTCGACGTGACTGTGTCAAGCGCTACACTACTAATGGAGTATTCAAACATTACGGGATTCTTTTTCCTATTCATCTGCATTAATTTACATTTATCTATATTTAGAGTTAACTGCCATTCTATACACCAATCACAAATCCTGTCCATCTCGTATCCTCCTACAGTCACTCGACGACGACACCTTTCCGTACACCACAGCATCATCAGCAAACAGCCGCACATTGCTATCCACCCTATCCAAAAGATTATTTATGTAGATAGGAAACGACAGCCGACCTACCACACTTCCCTGCGGCACTCCAGATGATATCGTCACCTCCGGTGAACACTCACCATCGAGGACAACGTACTGGGTTCTATTACTTAAGAAGTCGCACACAAGGCATAAAAGGACAGTGCATTGGCGGAGGTGTCATTTGTGCACAGCTGATTCGTGGGAAAAGTGTTCCGACGTGACTGTGGCCCCACGTCGGGAATTATCAGACTTTGAACGTGGAATGGGAGTTCGAGCCAGACGAATGGGTCGTTCCATGTCGGAAATCTTTAGGGAATTGTGGAGTCTAGCTAGGAGAGCAAGCTTGAGGCATCGCCCCTCGCTACGGACAACGCAGTAGCTGACGGTCTGCGCTTAACGACCGAAAGCAGCGGCTCTGCGTAGGCTTGTCAGTGATAAGAGACAAGCACAAGTGCGTGAAATAACCCCAGAAATGAATGTGGCACGTACGTCGTACGTGTCCGTTACGTGTGGCAGCAGACGGCCGACGCGAGTGCCTCTAGCAGGACACGGAGAGCCAGTATAGGGGGGGCAGGGAGTGGCCAGCCGGACGATACGGCGGCCATTCTTCTGACAAACTGCGGGCGGGACTTTTGAGTGGCCAGTAGTGGAGTACACACTCACCGAAGCAAAAGCACAAGACAATACGGCGAGATCACTCGTTAAATGCCTTTCTTTACAGCTATGATATACTCGTTGTGGCCTACTACGTACAGCACAGGAAAATTTGATTCAGTGGCTGTAAAAGTAGTTCTTTACTTGCATTTATCTCCTTTAAAGTTCGTTTACTAGACATATTGCAATGAAAGTAACGTAAATAAAAAAAAAGTAGTATAGCATTTGTTTTGTATCAGTAATGCATAACGCTTAAGATGTAACATACCTGTATTACGTCAGATGAATGAAAGTCGTAAGCAGTTCTTTACTTGAGACACGCACTTGTGACGTGTGAGACGTATCAGTACTGCTTACGAGTTTCGAGTTTATCTCGTATATATATACATACTGAATACCTCACGTAGATAACAAACGATGTTAAATGTAGGCTACTGTAATAACGACCAAATATAACAAGAAAAGTACCATATCCCTTCTACCCCACAATAAATAGGCCTATTACAAACTGTCTTCAAGAGTACCTACAATTATTCACTACGAATAATGTTTCAGCAACGAGGACAACTGCGGGAAACGTGCTTACAACTTGCCTGCGTCAACAGTCAGGCAATAATACTGAAACCAAAATAATGCCTAGTGTTCTGATTCGGAACGAAATAAAGTTTGACGCTATAAACTCGAATGAGCGTGGCACAGCAATTACAGGAACTTCCCGTTTCCAGCAAGGACTGTCAGATATTGGATTCAGAAAAGCTTGTGATGCTACCAGTATGCACGAACTGTTAAAGAAATAAGAGCTTAAAAATGCAGTAAATTGTAATAGGGCTACCTGTTTTGCGTGACTAAAAATATTTAAAAAAACTAACACCTTAAAATCAGAGTTCTCTGAGCAAAGTGAAGAACCAAACATTTTTATAGGCGTAACTAAATAAATATTTCGGACAATATATACCATTAAGAAAGTCGTACCTGGACTTTATTACAAGACTTACTCATTCCTTCCTTGCATCGTTTACGAACGTCTGCAGAACGAATTACAGATGTCAAAAACAATACTGTGCAATTACTAACGTGTTTACTTCAAACATGTAGGCCTACTGACATCATCACAAAACGATTCATTATTTCAACTCGTATTTAACATCGCAAACGCTAATCACGTAGTAAAAAACGATATACAACTAAATCGAACATGCATGCACAACGCAATAATTCAAATACCTTTTAATCGTTTCCAAAAGTCCTCTGAACTTCAATTCAGCTCAAAAGCACGGCGAACATGGAAGCGCGAGAGACGTTTGGCAGAAAATGGCGCCAAAGCTAATCAACCAATGACGGGCAACTTCACCCATGGCCACTGCCTCTGTATACGGGCTCTCTAGCACGACATCGCTTGCAGCCCCTGTATCGCGCTCGTCAGAATACCGGTTGGACCCCAGGCGGCTGGAAAACCGTGGGCTTACCAGGTGACTCCCGATTTCAGTTGGTACGAGCTGAGCGTAGGGTTCGAGTGTGGCGCACACCCCACAAAACCATGGACCCAAATTGTCGAGAAGGCACAGTGCAAGCTCCATAATGGTGTGGGCTGTGTTTACGTGGAATGGAGTGGGTCCTCTGGCGCAACTGAACCGATCACTGAGTGGGAGTGGTTATGTTCGGCTACTTGGGGACCATTTACAGGCATTCGTGAACATCATATTCCCAAACGACATTGTTACGTTACTGGACCACAATTGTTTGTGACCGTGTTGGAGAACATTCTGGACAACTCGAGAGAACGATTTGGCTACCCATATGGCCAGACATGAATCCCATCGAAAACTTCAGGGACATAATCGAGAGGTCAGTTGGTGAACAACATCCTGCACCCGAAACACTGCCGCAGTTGTAGGCAGGCGGCCGTAGGGGCGGCACGGCTCCGCACCTGTACTGGGGACTCGGCAGCGACCTGTCGAGTCGCTGCACTGCGGAGATGCGGCACGATATTACGAGGTATGACGTGATCTGCGTCACCTCAGTGTACATTTCAGGATCACGTGTAATTATCTACATGATAAGTTTGCAATTCACACTTAAGCGCCGCACAGAGAGTTCATGCAACAACCTTCCATCTATCTGGTGATCAAAAAGTCGGTGTAAATTTGAAAACTGAATAAATCACGGAATAATGCAGATAGAGAGGTATTAATTGACACACGTGCTTGGAATGACATGGGGTTTTATTAGAACAAAAAAAATTACAAAAGTTCAAAAAATGGCCGACAGATGGCGCTTCATCTGATCACAATAGCAATAATTAGCGTAACAAAGTAAGACAAAGCAAAGATAATGTTCTTTACAGGAAATGCTCAATATGTCCACCATCATTCCTCAACAATAGCTGTAGTCGAGGAATAATGTTGTGAACAGCACTGTAAAGCATGTCCGGAGTAACGGTGAGGCACTGGCGTCGGATGTTGTCTTTCAGCATCCCTAGAGATGTCGGTCGATCACGATACACTTGCGACTTCATGTAACCCCAAAGCCAATAATCGCACGGACTGAGGTCTGGGAACCTGGAAGGCCAAGAATGACGAACGTGGCGGCTGAGCACACGATCATCACCAAACGACGCGCGCAAGAGATCTTTCACACGTCTAGGAATATGGGATGGAGCGCCATCCTGCAAAAACATCGTACGTTCCAGCAGGTGTTTATCAGCCAGGCTGGGGATGATGCGATTCTGTAACATATCGGCGCACCTCTCACCCGTCACGGTAGCAGTTACAAAACCAGAATCACGAATTTTCCTCGATGAAAAAATGCCCGACAACGGTAGATGTGGTAAATCCAACCCATACCTTGACTTTCTCGTCGTGCATTGGAGTTTCCTCGACAGTTCTAGGATTTTCGGTAGCCCAAATTCTGCAGTTGTCGGCGTTGACAGACCCTCGGAGCGTGAAATGAGCTTTGTCGGTCCACAACACGTTGCTCAACCAACCGTCATCTTCCGCCATCTTTTGAAACACCCACACCGCAAATGCCCTCCGATTCACTAAATCGCCAGGTAACAGTGCATGATTGCGACGGATTTTGTACGGATAGCATCGAAGGGTACGCCTAAGTGCCAAACAAACAGTAGTGTTATGATACGTCCCCTTAGAAAAATTAATGAATTACTGTGCTGATAAACATCTTATGTTATTTGATTTTCAAACAGCTGAGCAAAACTGAACGTACTCAGACATTTCGCTCTTCACCTATTCTGATCAACACTAAACTGACACACAATATTTTTAGCGCAACGCAATGTGACTTTCAGTAATTCCTACAAAAGAATGGCCCTTACTAACAATAACCTATACCTTTCATGAATTATTACCTCACAAAAATCTTCGTTACTCGAACTACTGCAATACAGCGAGCGCCAATACTGCAAGCTAAATAAAAGATTCTAACTACTGAAGGCACTAACTACTGATAGGCATAGTTAGCAAATGAAAGACTTTGATAGAGAACAAACAATGTATTTACCTTAATAGTGTTCAAAAGTCATTATATATATATCAGTTCATGGCACCCAGTCTTACAAATTTACTGTCTGTCCAGATAATCCGCTCTCAAAACTCCGCCATCTCACTCCCCACACCCACCACTGCTGGCGGCTCACCTCCAACTGCGCAACGCTACGCGCTGTTAACAGCCAACTGCCCAACACTACAATAGTGAATATTACAACAATGCCAACCAGCTACAGACTGCACGCAGCACAGCCAGTGAATTTCATACAGAGCGCTACGTGGCGTTACCAATATAAAAACCTAAACAGCCTACTTACAGCGTATGGAATGCCGGTGCGACGTGCGACTGCACGAGCGCTGACTTCCCCGTGCATAGACGAACCGCTGCAGTCTCCATTTCTTCCTGAACTGTCTCAGCAGCATTACGCCTTGTGCTCGGTCGGCCACTCGCACATTCCCCATTCTGACAATACAGCTTCACTAAAAGCGCCTTTTCAGGTAACGTCAACATGCTGCGACTGCTGGCGCATCTGATTCTCTCTCTAATTACAGCTACTTTTGTACACGATTGTCATGCGCAGTCACTGACGTTTTGCTGTCCAGCGCCATCTGTCGGAGATTTTGTGAACTTTGTTTTTTTTTGGTTCTAATAAAACCCCATGTCATTCCAAGGATGTGTGTCAATTTTTACCTCTCTATCTACATTATACTGTGGTTTATTCAGTTTCAAATTTATACTGACTTTTTGATCACCCGGTATTTCTCTATGCCTAAATCGTTCTGTGCGAACTCTGATTTCTGTTATTCTATCACGATGATCATTTCTCCCTATGTAGGTGGACGCGAACAAAATATTTTCGCACTGGGAAGAGAAAACCGGAGATTGTAAAACCGCCAGCGGAAAACGCCCGTTTGTTAAACGCTGTCACCCTAATTCACGTGCTATACCCGCGACGCTCTCTTCCCTGTTTCACGACAATACAAATCGAGTCGTCCTTCTTTGAATTTTTTCAGAGTACTTCGTCAGTCCTATCTGATGTGTATCCCACAACGAACACAGCAGTACTGCAGAGAAGCGCGGACAAGCGTGGTGTAGGCGATCTCTTTAGTAGACCCGTTGCATTTTCTCTGCATTCTGCCAATAAAATGGAGTCCTTTGTTTTTTCCCCAGAATATTATCTACATGCTGCTTCCAATTCAAGTTGTTCCTAGCTGTATTCCCTGACTACTTAGTGTACAAGTAGTTCACAACCTTTTGATTTGTGCTATCTAACGGGTAACCGAAATTTAGCGGATGCCTTTAGCTACTCGTGCGGACCTCCTCATACTCTTCATTATTTAAACTCAAATTCCGCTTTTCCCACCAATCAGATGCGTTGGGTGAATCATTTTGCAGTTGCTTATCATCACCTGATGACTTTAGAAGACGGAAAATCACAGCATCATCTGCGAATAATCCAAGGGGACTGCTCAGATTGCCTCCTAAGTCTTTTATGTAGCTCTGGAACAGCAGCGAGCGTTCAACACCTGGTCTGGGAACGCCGGACATTACTTCTCTTTCACTCTAATTCCCATCAATTACTACGAACTGTAACCTTTCTGAGAGGAAATTACGAATCCAGTCACACAACTGACACGATATTACACAGGTCAAATTAATCATTAGTCTCCTCTGACGAACGGTGTCAAAAGCCTTCTGGAAATCTAAAAATACGAAGTCAGTTTGAGACACCCTGTCGCTAGCACTCATCACTTCACGTGAATAAACAGCTGGTTGTGTTTTAAAACGACGACGCTTTTTAAATCCATGTCCGCTATTTGTCAATAAATCGTTTTCTTCGAGGCCATTCATAGTATTCCAATGTAATATACACTGAAGCGCCAAAGAGACTGGTGTAGGCATGCGTATTCAAACACAGAGATATATAAAGAGATAGAATAGGGCGCTGCAGTCGGCAACGCCTGTATAAGACAACAAGTGTGTGGCGCAGTTGTTAGATCGGTTGCTGCTGCTACAGTGGCAGGTTATCCAGATTTAACTGAGTCTGAACGTGATGTTACAGTCGGAGTACGAATGATGGCATCTCCGTGGTAGCGATGAAGTGGGGATTTTCCGGTATGATCATTTCACGAGTGTACCGCGAATATCAGGAATGCGGTAAAACATCAAATCTCCGACATCGCTACGGCTGGCAAGACATCCTGCCAGAACGAGACCAACGACGACTGAAGAGAGTCGTGCAGAGTGACGGAAGTGCAACCCTTCCGCAGTTTGCTGCAGATTTCAATGCTAGGCCATCGACTACTGTCAGCGCGAGAACCTTTCGACGAAACATCATCGATATGGGCTTTCGGAGGCGAAGGCCTACTCGTGCACCCTCGACGACTGCACGACACAAAGCTTTACGCCTTGTGTGGGCCCGTCAATACTGACACTGCACTGCTGGTGACTGAAAACACGTTGTCTGGGCGGACGAGTCTCGTTTCAAATTGTGCCGAGCGGATCGACGTGTACGGCTATGGAGACAACCTAACGATTCCATGGACTTTGCATGTCAGCAGCGGGCTGTTCAAGCTGGTACGTCTAGATACGAATCTGATGACAGGTGACACGTACGTAAGCATCCTGTCAGATCACCTGTATCCATTCACGCCCATTATGGATTGCGACGGACTGGGTCACTTCCAGCAGCACAATGCGACACCCCACACGTCCAAAATTGGTACAGACTGGCTCCAGGAACACTCTTCTGAGTTTAAACACTTCCGCTGACCACCAAACTCCCCAGACAGCAGAATTACTGAGCATGTCTGGGATGCCTTGAAACGTGCCGTTCTAAGAGAGCTCCAACACACGTACAGCAATACTTCACACGTTAGCCGAGTGCATGCTACATGGTGTTGCGGAAATTCTGTGTGCTCGCGGGGGGGCTCCAACACGATATGAGGGAAGTGTACCAGTTTCTTTCGCTCTTCACTGTACATTCCAAAAGCCTACAGCAAATTGACGTCTGTGACACGGGTCTATAATTCAGTGGATTACTCCTGTTTGCTTGGTCGATAATTGGTGTGATCTCGTTAGGTACTGATCTTTCAGCAAGCGAGCGGTTGTTTACGAAGCTGTTGTATCATCGTACTCTGAAGTAAACTTGACTGGTATAGAACCAGGACACGAAGCCATATTTAGGCCTTTTGACTCAAAAGTTGAATTCAAAAATTTATCAAGAGACAGATGATTTCTCGTCAATCCACTTTGTCTCTTTGCCTATATTAACTGGTTTTAGCTGCTTCGGCTACACAGATGTTGACAGCTGTTCTCGATTTGAATTCTGGAATATTTACTTCGTCTTCTTTCGTAAAGGAATTTCGGGAAACCGTGTTTAGTCGCTCCGCTTTAGCGGCACTGTCTTTGCTGTCACTGTGGCACAGTACGAGTACTGACTACGTCTTGCGGCTGGTGTGCTTTACGTATGACGCCGATGTCTTTGGATTTTGCGCCAGACTTGGAATATAAAAGCCTAAAATGCCGTTATGATATACTTATTCAGAGGTGTGGACTTACGTTAGACGTTGAACACAGTAAAACGCGTAGTGGAAGAAACGGTGCGTACGTCTTTGGGGCAACGGAACTCAAACCACCTCGGCTATATTAATCCAGTTTTTCAGAACGGCAGCACTTCAAGACTTCCAAAAAACTTGAAACGTATTTTCAACCCTTTTCTAAACTTTTTCGCACCGAGAAGCTTAACTTCAAACGTTTGAAACATTAATTCACTTGTAAAACGATGAGACGGGTGTAGCTATTTTATACGTAGGGTTCCGTCTCTTTGGAGAATGGGGATCGGAATTTAGTGCTACCTGTTGTTCGAAGAAAGCGCAGGTTATTTCCATTTCCAAGAAGAATCGAACGGACGCACAAAACTGTAAGCTTATATTTCTGACGTCGGCCTGTTGCAGAGTTTTGGAATACGTTTCACGCTCGTGTATTGTGGAATTCCTGCAGACCGCACAGTTCCTCTGTATGAAAACATCAGATAGCGGCGCCCATGTAAACGTCGTGTTCGTTCCTTTCTGGAGGCCGCTCCCCAAAGGTTCCGCTTTGCCGCCTAATGAACAAAATACGAGCGTACGGAATATCAGACCAGCTGTGTGATTGGATCCCGCAAACCTACCAGAGGGAACACAGCACGTCATTTCTAACGGAGAGAAATCTTCAGCGGCACAAACTAACTTCCTGCGTACCCTAAGACAGACGCAGAAATGAGTGTGTGGAAACTATACGGAATGCAATATTACAGCGATAGTTAAACTGAGCTGTGGTGACGTCAGATCGACCAGGCCAGAAGGGAAAGACGAAATTGGATCGCGATCGCGATATGTGACGACAAGACGACTATTCAGGTTGATGCTTAGAAAGTATGAGGGTGGCGCTACAACATGGGAAAAATATCAACCATGTAACTGCAAAGAGAGCAAGAGGAGAAAGGTGCGAAAACTACCGCACAATCAGTTTAACAGCTCATGTACCCAACCTGCCGTGAAGAATAATGCACAGAAGAATCGAAAAGAAAACTGAGGATCTTTTAGATGACGATCAGTTTCGCGTTAGGAAAGGTAAAGGCACCAGAGAGGCTGTTATGACGTTGCGGTTGATAACGCAAACAAGACTGAAGACAAAAATATTTGTCGCCCTAGAAAAAGCATCGACAATGTCAGACGGTGGAAGATGTTCGAAATTCTGAGGAAAGTAGGAGTAAGCTGTTCGGATAAATCACACAAATCTAAAGAATCTGAATTCAACTAGATACTTATGGATTACAGTTACTAATAACTTAAATAGGAACGACTGCTTAAGTAACGTTGTAGGGAAGGTAACCCAAAGACTGCTTTCTACTGCAACAGCACTCAGAAAACGCAACAGGTATGCTAAAGAGACTGCCCGCACTACGAATTTTAGTCCTCTGCTAGACTACTGCTGTACGATATGGGATCCTTATCAAATGAAACTGACAGAGTACACCGAAAAGTTCAAAGAAGGGCAGCTAGTTCCGTGTTATCGTGAAATATGGGAGAAAATGTCTCGGATGTGATAACAGAGTTGGTTCAAATGTTCAGATGTGTGTGAATTCCTAAGGGAGCAAACTGCCGCGGCCATCACTCCCTAGATTTACACACCACTTAAACTAACTTACGCTGAGAACAACACACACACCCATGTCCGAGGCAGGACTCGAAGCTCCGGCGGGAGGGAACAGAGCTGGTAGGGCAGTGTGTAAAACAACTGCGGTTTTCTTGGCGGCGACGTCTTTACGTGAAATTTTAGTTAGGAAGTTTCTCTTCCGAATGCGAACATGTTTTATTGACTACATAGCAAGCAGTGACCGTCGTAATAACAAAAATCATATCACACATGAAAAGATTTAGGTGTTTATTTTTCCCATCTACTATTCGAGAGTGAAACGGTAGGGCAACATCCTTTTTCTGTAACCCCTCTGTAAGTAGAGTAGATTTCTTAGCAATTCATTTTCGTTGCCTGCAAGGGATGATTCTGACAAATAGAGCAACATAGTATACAGCTGAAATACTTACATTTTTAAATAAGCTGCTGGAAAAAAATTGTAGTCAAATGGGCAACGTAGATTTGATATTATTATAAATCACTTGTTCTGTTACCCAAACAAATAAAAAAGGATGAGGCTTTCAAATATGGCAATTTAGTGTTTACCTACACTAATGAGCAGGTGGAGGTTAGGTAGAAGTATAAACATTTTTCCACTATCTATAGGGTTGATTTTAAAACAAATATTTTTTTCTGTTACATTAAAAAATTGAAATGGATAAGGCTTTCGGTGAGGCAATTCAGCACAAAGTTAACTGGCCACAGTGACATCTCTGCATTTTTGATTGCAAACTAAAAAAATATTGAGTAGTCAAATGTGGCAACTTGAGTAGATTTCTTGGCAATTAATTTTTATTATGTACAAATATAGAACTCTAATCAAATTAATCGTCAAATGGGACGAAGTAGGGTTGATTTGATAACAATTGAGGAATTCCGGTATATAGTTGCCCGACCAGAATGATATGTCTGCATTTATGAATGGACTGAGAAAAAAAATTTTGTGGCCAAATGGGGCAGGTAGAGTAGATTTCTTAACAACTGATTTTTCATTACCTAGGAACATACTAAAGAATAGGGAGCGAAACAGGGCAATCCAGAATGCAGTTATGGGTCCAAATGAAACTGTTCCACTTATTTGATTGCTAGATTTCTTACCAATTTCGTTGTTCCTACCTACAAGTGTACAAATTGATAATACAGTATGAAGGTGCATCCAGTATATAGTTTTAGTGCCAGAAAAAAATATTTAGTAGTCAAATGGGGCAAATAGAATAAATTTGTTATCAATTCATTTTTTGTTACCTAGAAATATAGCAAGGGAAAGGGAGTGAAGTAGGGCAATTGAGTATACAGTTACAGATCCAAATTAAAGTTCGACCATCCAAATAGAAGAAAAATGATTTGGATGTCAAATGAGGCTATTCAAAAGGATTTCTGTGCAATTCAGTTTTTTTTTATCTGCGAAGATTCAGGGAAGTGAAGCAGCAAAGTGGGACAATACAATATATAGTTAGAGAACAACAACTTTGTGTCTTCATTTTAGATTGTGTAATGAAAAAATCTACTAGTCAAGTAGGATAAGTAGAGTAGATTTGTCAGCAGTTCTTTTTTTTGTTTTGTTTCCTGCACAGTAAAAAAGGAACAAGGGACAATGCAACAGAGTGTTACGTGGGCACATAGGTTTGTATGCATTGTCAACTGCCTGCTGAAAAAATATTTAATAATCATATCGTATTTCTTAGCGACTCCATTTTTTATTACCTTGAAATATGCAGAGAGATGAGACAGTAAAATGATAAAGTCAGTGTATAGTTGCAGAGTGAGAGTGATGTGTGCGCATTTTCGATTGCCTACTGGAAGAAAAGGTTCAGTAGTCGAATGGAGCAACCTGATTAGATTTCCTAGCAGCATCTTTTTTGTTGAGTAGAAATATGTGGAGAGATGGGTTTGTAAAATGGGGGAATCCAGTATAGAGTTACAGGACGAGAATGATGTGTCTGCATTTTCGATTTAGTATAGAGAAAAATAAATTGTAGTCATATGGGGTCTACTTCATTAGATTTCCTAGCAATTTGTTCTTTACTGTGTAGAAATGCGTGAAGAGATGGGTTTGTAAAACAGAGAAATACAGTATATAGTTGCAGGGCAAGAATGATGTGTCTGATTTTTCGAATGAGTACTGAGAAAAATAAATTGTAATCAGATGGGACAAGTAGAATAGATTTCTTAGCAATTAATTAGTTTTTCTCCAGGAGTGTACAAAGGGATAGACAGTAAAATGGAACTCTGCAGCATACAGGTGCACAGCCCCTACACGTTTGAAATAAAGGGGATTCTGTGGTCAAATGGAATGAAGAAAGTAATTACTTTGCATGTAACTTTTTTTAAAATATATAAATGGAGCGGGCAGCGAAATGAGGAAACCTAGCATACATTTACACGACCAGATAGATGTCTGATTTTCGGGTACCTACCGAAAAAAATTTCTAGTCAAATGGCGTAAGTAAAAAAAAAAGTTGAGTCGTCAAATGGAGCAAGTGGAGTAGATTTTTGTGGGCATTTCCTTTTTTGTTATCTAGGAATAGGTGAAGGGATGAGGCTATCAAAGAGGACGGATAATTGTACTTCATTTTGTCCATTAAGTAGTGACTATAAAAATTGGGCAGTCAAATGGGGCGGCGAGGGGCGTGCAGTGGCCACTGGGGCGGGGGGCGGGCCACCTACCTGTTGCTGGTGGTGTTTTTAATAAGAGCCGGCGGCGGCGGCGGTGGTGAAGCTTGCGGCCAGCTGGAGCCTCCCCTGGGGTGGTCGCGAGTGCTTCGGCGGGCGCCTCTCAGCGGTCTGGCGGGCTGTGGCTGAGCTGCGCTGCGCTGCGCGCGTCGTGAGCTGAGCTGAGCTGAGGCGAGGAGAGGAGAGGCGGCTGGCTGGCTGAGCGCAGTGGCGGCCGGCGCGGGGAGTCCCAGGCAGAGGCGGGGCGGCGCTGGCGCTGCGATCTGGCGGCGGCACCGGCAACTGCTAGGGGGGCGCGCCGCGAGCGGCCGGCTTTTATAGCGGCGGCGCCCGCGCGGTGTGTGGCGGAGGGGTAAAATGTCGCGGCAGCGGCTCAGGGAAACGCGAAACTGCGCGGGAAGGCTTACAGAATGTTGTTTCACTTACGTCCGAGACTACAGGCCCAGTTTGTCGTGGCTGGGGGCTCCCACTATGGTTATTTATTTAGCGTATGGGTCATATAGTCTGTCTGTAAACTGAAGAGCGAGCAGCGCCTTTGGTGGGGGAAGTGGCCTTTCCCGGGAGACCGCTGCCACCGGACTGCAGGGGCACCCAAAATCAGTTGCCCGTTACCTGTCTAGCGGTGCAGATCGGCGTGCACTGATATACGTCGTTCCTGTTCGTGAGATCTTATAGTTCAATTCTTTAATCTTGGCGGCTCGCGCATGCCCGCCAAGAGAAGGAGCGCCATAATACAGTATAGTAAAGTTCGCAAACTTACGTTTAGGGGGGAGCGCGCAGTTTATGAAGTAAAGCCACCACGGCCGCGTTAACCCTTTCGCTGCTACAGAGACGTGCTACCCGCATTCCGCGCTGTGCGCGATTTTGCAGATACATGTTGTTCCGACTGCTTTGACACACTTATCATTCGATTTCACAAAAACTTTTTGGCCCAAAAATTTTATTTTTACATATCTTCTTGACTGATACCTTCCCCCATCAATGACTTAATTTTGTTTCGATGTTCAACGCAGTTGCTGTGCAGCATTAAATGTACTAAACCATTGCATGAAATTTTGAAGAGTTTGCAGAGGTAAAAGTCCACAGCGTATACTTTCCGTATGGTCGATTTTAGTTGCCACCAGAAATTTCAAAAAATTACATTCAAACAAACAAAATATATGAAGTAAGACACTTCGATATTGTTTTTAAATAAAGAAAATATCAAGCACCAAATAAGATTTGAACTCAGAACCTTTTGCATAGCAGCCCAACAACTTAACCAAACGCTACCACAACTCGTCATTCAGTACAATTCCCAGAGGACTTTAAAGAAGTACGCAAAATACCGACAAACACTGTTGGTATGACTATGAATTACTCACGTTTCGTCGAACTACAATAGGAAATAAACAATTACCGCTGTTCTTTATTGCGAAAAAGCAGTTAGTGAGAATGAATTTCCTTGCTATCGCCTGAATTACGAGGCTTATTGCTTGTTTGGTTTAATTAATTAATAGAATATGAAGCAATTGGTGTAAAGAATGCTTTTACCAAACTTTCTTTTATGGAAAGTCTGCTATCAAGACATTGCTTTCGTTCTATTACTTTATTTATGACTGAACGTTTCCAAAACTGAAGACACTCCTCCGTGCTCTGCACTGCAGTCGAGCTCTGGCAACGTCGTTCTCTGTTCATTGGCTGACTGTGTTTTGTGACGTCACATGCGCAGAACGAACCTAAACTCGGCCGCCGTCGTAAATGACGCGCACTTTAGTTGCCAGTGTCAGTTAACTTTGTATACTTACTGATATATATCGATTACCGTAAATGATGGATAATCGATTAGCATTGCAAGAAAATGTGCAGAACACGAAGAAGAGGAGGTATATGGGGAGTAACGAGCGTTCGATCGTCTCTAATGTTAGTACAGCGTGTGTTGAGGAGGCGACGCAAAAAGAACTGTTGGCTGATATTACCACCCCCAACCAGACGGCTGCAATCTATGCAAACGTCAGCCTCGCCTAACAGGACGCGTGAAGAAGGAATGCGGAAATAAGCTGCACGGTTTACTGGAATCGCCACGAAGGAAAACTAATAATATTGTGGGGAAACCCATCGTTGTAGACAGTTTCAAAAGCACGTTAAACCTTTGATGCTTATGGAACACTAAATCTCTATCTCGATCACTAAAGACATATCGCTTAAAACACGTGCGCAATAGCTATTCTAAATACTGCTGAAATTTCCTTCGAAACACGTACCCCAATTCTGGACTTCTAAGCAGAAAGCTTGACATACGAGGTGCGCTTACATATTAACTTTTATTTTTTGGTAAGGACTTTATTTGTTAGTCTACAGCAATGTTATACTATTCAAAATATTCTCTATTACATACTACACACTTACGCCAGTGCAATTCGCGAAACACTTATGAACTCTTTCTTCAGGATAGTTTATAGGTCTTATAACTGTGCATTTTTAATCTCATCCATACTTGTAAAACTGCTGCCCTTTAAGACCCGCTTTGAAATGTTTATACCACTTGTATGCCCTTGGTTTACTCATAACAGGCTCACCCAAAGCGATATTCAACATTTCTAAAAATTTCATACATTTTATTCTATTCCTACATTAAAATTTAATACAGATGCTCTAATCTATTTTTATACAAAACAAATAATCGTTGATGCAACCAAAACACATGTAACCTTTTGACAGGTGACAACAGAGTAAATAGCCAATCGGCATAAAATTGTACACATACTTTTGAGACATGTTTACGAAGACAGTGACAAAAAAGTAGTGCAAATCGGACTAACACACAAAATTATAAATTTATGCTTATTTTTTAAACACTCTTCATTTTGCAAGAATTGCTAAGTTTCAATACAGTTCTTCAAATGAAACTTCTACCTTCCAGTGGAAACAGAAAGTAAGACCAAGCCTTAAATTCTACAGATTGATTGCATTATGTGCGGTCCGTTTACAAATAGCAGTAGAGGAACATATATTCACATGAACAGGCATTTGGTTCTATGTTTGTAGTAGAATCCTGACTTCCGTGCTTACGTTAATATTATTTACTCTATTGCTGTTTCAGAAGAAGTTATCGTTTTTTGTATTCCTTATGGTCTTAGTGCATTTGTCTAAAAATAAACGCAGCCCAGACGTATCTGTACACGGCGTCGCCACAGACTTAAATCGCGCGCCGCGGCAGGGCCGGTACCACGTTTGTGAAACAGCCTGTAGAAGCGCCTCGTGACGTAGCTGGGTTGGCAGAGTGGGGACTCGCTCGCTCGCTCTTCAGTTTACCGACAAACATCACAGTAAAAATTACAGAAACAACACGATTAAAAAAGAGCCACATATGTATAAACAGAACAATAAATAACAGTCTGTATATGAGGACACCACCAATTGTAAATTTACACTCACAGAAGAGCAATCACAAACGAACGTCCAGCTTAGATAATATATAGTCGATTGCCCCTTGGGTCACCATTAGGAAATCCTGTGGGTCTCCCTCATATGCCCTTAGTGGGCACTCCTGCACGATGTGTTTGACCGTCTGTCTCTCAGCGCCACAGTCGCAAGCGGCCGAAGGAAGTTTACCCCATCTGTGTGAGGAGGAGTCGGCGCATCTCCCACAGTTGGTTCTGATGCGATTAAGAGTTGACCAAACTTTGCGAGCGCAATCAAATCCTTTTGGTTTACTAAAGATGCACGGCATACTGTGGCAGTTTACTGCTGTTCTGCTCTCCCATTCCTCTTTCCATCGGTCGTTTATTTTAAAGTTGGTTTGGTGCGGCGCCTGTGCGGTCTTTAGTGGAGGATGTCGTGAGTATCTTCACGGATTTGTAATTGAGGGTTGGTCACGATTTTTTGAAATTCTCTAGCCAGAGCGTGTTCTCGGCGCAGGTTAGGAGGGTCTATGTTACTGAGAACAGGCAGCCACACACCTGATTGTGTCTCATATAATACGCATTGTAGCATTACGTTGGCTGCCTACCATGTGTGTGTGTGTTTGCTGTTGAGCCACACTGGGGCACAGTGTTCTGCCACTGGATACACCAAGCCAAGTGCGGATGTTCTTAAAGTAGATGCTGTGGAGCCACTAGTGGTGCCACAGAGCTTCTGCAATATGTTGTTGCGTGTTTTAAGTTTCGCTGCAGTTTTCGTCAGGTGTTCTTTGAATGTTAATGTCCTATGTAGGGTAACGCCAAGGTACTTTGGGTGTTTGTTGTGATTTAGTATTTTCCCATCTACTATGGTAAATTTGTTTTAAAAGGCGTCAGGGTCGCCACTGACAGTAAACACTACTGCAATATCGGACTTATGCCCTTTATGAAGTCGTACACCGGAGAAAAAAAAAAAAAAAAAATCACCGACCGTTTACAGGGTTATTCAGCTGCTGTTACCCTGGGTTGTTCGCAACCCGCAACACCTTCAAATAGCGAGTGCAACATTGCTATATTTGCTCGATCGTTACACACAAACTATTAGCTAGTTTAATTTGTCGAATGAAACAATAACTTACTGTTACCAGTCACTGTTTACTTATCTCCACGACGCGTTTCAAAGGTTTAAACCTCCATCATCAGGTGGATTTACATTTTTTTTTTCTTTAATGTCATTTTACAGCCTGTACAAGGTGGGCTGGCAGCGGCAACAGTACGCCGCTGTTCGGCCACAGGCAGAACAAGAGAAAAAACAATGGAGACACAGACTGAACATAACATAACGGTGGGAAAAAACAGGAGACACAGTAACGAAGAACCACAAAGCCGTTCGCACGCGAAGAAAACCAGAGAAACTGTTGGCACTGTACACAAACACTGATGATGGAGATTGTGGTGTCACCGCCAGACACCACACTTGCTAGGTGGCAGCCTTTAAATCGGCCGCGGTCCATTAGTATACGCCGGACCCGCGTGTCACCACTGTCAGTAATTGCAGACCGAGCGCCGCCACACGGCAGGTCTAGAGAGACGTACTGGCACTCGCCCCAGTTGTACGGACGACTTAGCTAGCGATGCAACACTGACGAAGCCTCGTATATTTGCAGAGAAGACAGTTAGAATAGCCTTCAGCTAAGTCAATGGCTACGACCTAGCAAGGCGCCATAGCAATTGATAGTTATCGTATGAAGCATGTCTCATCAAGAACGATGTATACAAATGATGGATTAAAGTTAAGTATTCCAGCAGCTACGTACTTTCCTTTATAGCATTCATTACGTATCCTGTTTCAGACCTCACGCCATCCTGCGTGAGCTTATAGCGTGCATTTCGGCTTCCTCAAACAACACGGTGTTGGCACTTCTGCCGACACTTCAGAGATGACACACGTGAACGATGGAGCGTGGGCGGCGAAAACACTGAAGCACAAACACGACGGCACACACACAAAACCGATGGCGATGATCTCCGTTGCGCTAATGTGGACGTGGCGTGTGCGAGTCCGGGTACCTGCCAAGGGGGGAAAAAGGTGGGGGAGGAGGGAGAGGGGAGAGCGGAGATGCCAGGGGCAGAGGAGAAGGGGCACGAAAAAAGGTATGGGGGGGTTACGATTTTTGGGGAGAACGTTTGGCACTGTCTAGTGGAGAAACAAAACACTCCTTCTGTACGTGCTTTTGGTTATTTGTGACTAAAAAATGCTAAATCATGTTCTAAAATAGTGTTTTGTTTCTCGACTAGACAGCGCCAAAAGTTCTCCTCAAAAATCGTAACACAACGCAGACATATATATCACACTGACAAACGTAAATCCGCTGCTGATGGAACGAAACGCGTCAGTAAAAAGTGACTGGTAACGGTAAACTTGTTTCATTCGATATCAATAACAGTTACAGTAAAGGCTGACCTAAAATTTAAACTTAATCTAGTTACATTTTGTTGTTTCGCTAGAGGACATAGTTTTCGAATTATTCACAAAAAATATAAACCTTTTTGAACGAAATTCAATCCAGTTAAATTTTGTGGTGGGATACATTTTCGCTGCAGGCTATATTTTTCGAATTATTCAACAAAAAAACGTACACGAGGACCTTCAAAGACGTTTTTCTTGAGTAACCTAAACTGTGACCTCTGGCGAAATCGTGTTCCAGCCAAACATGTAACTGCCACGCGGGATTAACCGAGCGGTCTCAGGTGTTGCAGTCACGGACTGTGCGGCTGGTCCCGGCGGAGGTTCGAGTCCTCCCTGGGGCATGGGTGTGTGTGTTTGTACTTAGGATAATTTAGGTTAAGTAGTGTGGAACCTTAGGGGCTGATGACCTTTGCAGTTAAGTCCCATAAGATTTCACACACATTTGAACATTTGAACCCAAACATGTAAATTTCCTATTAGAAGGTCCTGTTCATGGGTAGTAGTTCGTGCATAACGAGCGAGGCAATGCGAAACTCATGAACGTGGTATCTGAAGGCACTGCGGGTTGCATAAAACCAACGGTAGGGGCAGGTGAATTAGTCTGCATACAGGCTGTTTGCTTTAACTTGAGACAATATCTCAAAAAAGTATCGTACGAAAAAAAATCTTCGAGCTAGTGAAGCCCACACGTATCTGCTAAAACTGCCCACCTCCTAACAGCCCCCCCCCCCCCCTCTTCCATATGATGCATGGATGGGATCAACTTCGTATTTTCAAAGTGGATCCCAATATTTTTAATGAACATCCGGATTCTGCGCCATAAAATACGTACGCTTTACTCGAACCGTTCTTTCCCGTTCGTGGTAGATGGCACTGTAACTGATAAAATATCAAGTCTGCCTCTTTCTGGCTTTAAAAAATGGCTCTGAGCACTATGGGACTTAACTGCTGAGGTCATCAGTCCCCTAGAACTTAGAACTACTTAAACCTAACTAACCTAAGGACATCACACACATCCATGCCCGAGGCAGGATTCGAACCTGCGACCGTAGCGGTCACGCGGTTCCAAACTGAGGCGCTTAGAACCGCACGGCCACACCGGCCGGCTTTTCTGCCTTTAAGAAATGACGCATTTGACTCTACATTTCACTTACAACGTAAATTTACTTTGGCGCTACAAATTTGGTTGTTGTAATAGGGTGGTCCATTGATCGTGACCGGGCCAAATATCTCACGAAATAAGGGTCAAACGAAAAAACCACAAAGAACGAAACTTGTCCAGCTTGAAGGAGGAAACCAGGTGGCGCTATGGTTGACCCTCTAGATGGCGCCATTCTGTCATGCAGTGAAACATCTCGTAGTAACATCGGTAGAACATTACGTAGGAAACCAGCATACATTGCACTATTTACATTGCCATCGATAAAATAGGGGCCAATTATCCTTCCTCCCATAATGCCGCACCAAACATTAACCCGGCGAGGTCGCTGATGTTCCACTTGTCGCAGCCATCGTGGATTTCCCGTTGCGCCAAAGTGCATATTATGCCGGTTTACTTTATCGCTGTTGGTGAATGACGCTTCGTTGCTAAATAGAACGAGTGCAAAAAATCTGTCATCGTCCCATAATTTCTCTCGTTCCCCGTGGAGGAACTTTATACGATTCCCGATTCTCGCGCAATTTGTCTGGTACTGATGTGCGCATTAGCCGCGACAGCAGCTAAAACATCTACTTGGGCATCATCATTTGTTGTAGGTCGTAGTTGACGTTCCACATGTAGCTGAACACTTGCTGTTTCCTTAAATATCGTAACTATCAGGCGAACGGTCCGGACACTTGGATCATGTCGTCCAGGATACCGAGCAGCATACACAGCACACGGACATTGAGCATTTTGATCACAATAGCCATACATCAACACGATATCGACCTTTTCCGCAATTGGTAAACGGTCCATTTTAACAGGGGTAATGTATTACGAAGCAAATACCATCCGCACTGGCGGAATGTGTAAGTAGGCTGTTTAGGTTTTCTTATTGGTAACGCCACGTAGCGCTCTGTATGAAAATCACTGTGCTGTGTGCAGTCTGTGGCTAGTTTGCATTGTTGTCTGTCATTGTAGTGTTGGGCAGCGGCAGCTGGATGTGAACAGCGCGTAGCGTTGCGCAGTTGGAGGTGAGCCGCCAGCAGTGGTGGATGTGGGGAGAGAAATGGCGGAGATTTGAAATTTGTAAGACTGGATGGCATGAACTGCTATATATATTACGATTATTAAGGTAAATACATTGTTTGTTCTCTATGAAAACCTTTCATTTGCTACATATGCCTATCAGTAGTTAGTGCCTTCAGTAGTTTGAATCTTTTATTTAGCTGGCAGTAGAGGCGCTCGCTGTATTGCAGTAGTTCGAGTAACGAAGATTTTTGGTGAGGTAAGTGACTTGTGAAAGGTATAGGTTAATGTTAGTCAGGGCCATTGTTTTGTAGGGATTTTTGAAAGTCAGATTGCGTTGCGCTAAAAATATTGTGTGTCGGTTTAAGGATAGTCTTGTATAATTGTTCAAAGGGGACGTTTCAAATGTTACGTGATACCACGTACTTATACGTTTGTGACTATTATGGCGGCATCTATCACAAAGCGATAAAAGTGGTCCAACTAAAACATTCATATTTCTTTACATACTACACTAATATGTAATAAAAAATGTGGGTTCCTATTTTTGAAAAACGCAGTTGATATCCGTTTGACCTATGGCAGCGCCATCTAGCGGTCCAAGTATAGCGCCATCTGGTTTTCCCCTTCAAGCTAGACAAGTTTCGTTGTTTGTAGTTTTATTTCGTGATATATGTATATATATTGATTGGCTAACTTCAATGCTAAATAACTCGGAAACGGAGCAACGTATCAAATTTCTTTCTTAACATTTATGTCTCAGTACAACCTGCCCTGTAACATCCCTACAAGAGTTCCACACATTTTCTGACCACCGTCCTATCGCCCTCACTCCCACCCTTAAGTACCTTGGCGTCACCCTCGACCGTCGCCTCTCCTGGACTCCCCACCTCCAGACAATCCAAGCCAAGGCACGTTCCCGACTCCGTCTCCTCAAGCTCCTTTCCGGCCGTACGTGGGGTCTGGACCCTTACACAATCCTCCACACCTATAAATCCCTCATCCGCCCTATCCTTTGCTATGCCCATCCATCCTGGATCTCCGCCCCCCCCTACCTTTTATAAATCCCTCCAAATCCTTGAACGCCATGTTCTCCGCCTCGCCTATCGCATCCGTCTCCCCTCCCCCACGCGGATCCTGTACAGTCTCATCCCCTTCCCCCACCTCCTCCTTTTCCTTGAAAGGATACGGATCCTGTACACCTCCCGTAAACTCGATCCTCCTCACCCGCTCGTCTCCCCAATCCTCTCCCATCCCCGCCCGCTGCCGCGCCTGTATTCCCACGTCCCGCCCGGTCTCCATCTCTCCACCCTCCTTACTCTCTCCCAAGGTGGCTTCCGCCAGCTCCCCCTCCCTGATGATGTCCTCCTCCCCTCCATCTACCCCTCCTATCAACTTTGACCCTGCCCCACCACCCACTTCCGGTGTCCTTTCCTTTAGGCACCCTCCCTCCCTCCCTTCTCTTCCCTTCCCTCCCCTTCTCTTTCCTTTTCCCCCGTCCCCTCCCTCCACCACTCTTCCCCCCCGGGATTCCCCTCCCCCTTCCTCCCTCCCCCCTTTCTCCCCTGCCCGTGGCATCTCCGCTCTCTCCTCTCCCTCTCCCACTCCCCTTCCTCCTCCTCCTCTCTTGGCAGGTCCCTGGACTCGCACACGCATGGTGAACATTCGCGCGCCGGAGATCATCGCCGTCAGTGTCTAGTGTGTGTGCTTCGTTTTGTGTTTCGTGCAGTTACCACTCCACTGTTCACATGTGCCGTCGCAGCTCTCCGTGTTTTGTGCGCCGTGTCAACAAGTGTTAGTGTTTTTTCGTCCAACGTGAACGGCTTCTTGTTTTTTTGTTTTTTTGTAACTACTTTCTTTGCCCGCCATTTTTTGTATTTTCTGTGTCACCTATCTCATATTATTGTACCCCATAAGGCTGAAGAGCGGCGTATTAAGCTGCTGCCAGCCCGCCTTGTATGAGGTGCTGAAAATTACAATAAAGGAAAAAAAAAAAAATCTGACCACCCTGTATATATATAAATTAATATGAATAAGAATAGTAACATGATTGCGCGGTCAAAACGTTGTGTGGTTGTCTGTATTCCTTTGCGCCTCGGACTTCGTTACATTTTTGATGGAGCTGCAGGCGGCTCCGGGGACACCGGCGCTTGTTGTAATCACGAAAATCCTCTTCCTGTAACTTTCCTCTCCACTTACATCAATAAAGAAAATACTTGATACGGTTCTGTAGCATCATATTATTCGCTCACACATGTGATACATCGTGACCACAATGCTTCATCTCTAAATTCGCACATCCTCATCGTCCTCCTACATACCAGAGCGTTAGAGTGTGTCTGTCTAAAACAAAAAAGACTGTGCTTTACCGCGCATTCATAATTAAAGTCTTTGCCAACCCTCTGGTTACTCGGTGTTTTAGCAAATGTTACTTCTACGGCATCGTGTGCTTTTACATTGTACACGCAGCACGGTTAGCAGTCTGAGTGCGCCCCATCGCCTCTCAGCAGCGGGGTTCGCCTCTCACCGCAGTGGCTGTGTGTGGCCTGTACCCTGTACCCTGTACTCCTGTCCCAGTCACGGCGGCTGGAGGGGAACGCACACCGAAATCAGGCAACCTGGGCGGGCACCGAAATATAGCATTGCGATGGCTTGGAGACTCAGCCCTGTACGGAACATACAACTAACTCATCGTCAAAGTGGTTTCTTTGCCAGAAATTGCACTGAAGAGCCAAAGAAACTGCCACATCTATCTAATATCGTGCAGGCGCCCGCGAGCACGCAGAAGCGCCGCAATACGACGTGGCACGGACTCGACTGATGTCTGAAGCAGTGCTGGAGGGAAATGACGCTGTGAACACTGCACGGCTGTCCATAAATCCGGAAGGGTACGGCGGCGCGGAGAACTACTCCGAACAAGACGTTGCAAGGCACCCCAGATGCGCTCAGTAATGCTCAGTTTGGTGGACAGCGGAAGTGTTTAGACTCACAAGTGTCCCTGGAGCCATGCTGTAAAATTTTAATCACATCACTGTTCCCCATTCGTTCTAGGTGGCGCTGTAACCGACAAGTTTCAGGAGTTAGCAAATAAGGACCGACTTATTTGGTTCTACGTTTCATTTACGATGTAGTGTAAACCCTCGTCTTATAACGGTTGATACTGATGCACAAATGTTACTTGCTTGTTGCAAATGTGATTGTACAGTACAAAGCGCCAAAGAAACTCGTATAGGCTTGAGTACTGAAATACAGAGATATGTAAACAGGCAGAATACGGTGCTGTGGTCGGCAACGCCTACATAATACAACAAGTGTCTGGCTCAGTTGTTAGATCGATTACTGCAGCTAAAATAGCAGGTTATGAAGACTTAAGTGAGTTTCAAACAATGGCTCTGAGCACTATGGGACTTAACTACTGTGGTCATCAGTCCCCTAGAACTTAGAACTACTTAAACCTAACTAACCTAAGGACATCACACACATCCATGCCCGAGGCAGGATTCGAACCTGCGACCGTAGCAGTCGCGCGGTTCGGGACTGCGCGCCTAGAACCGCTAGACCACCGCGGCCGGCACTTAAGTGAGTTTGAACGTGGTGTTACAACCGGCGCACGAGCGATGCGACACAACATCTCCGAAGTAGCGATGAAGTGCGGATTTTCCAGTATGATCATTTCACGAGTGTACCGTGATTATCAGGAGTCCGGTAAGACATCAAAGTAGGTAGACTGATAAGGTAAAGAATGAGGTGGTTGTACACAGAATCAGAGGGGAAAGGAATACGTTTGAAACACTGACAGGGAGAAGGGACAGGATGATACGACATCTGCTAAGACATGACGGGATGACATCCATGCTGCTAGAGGGACCTGTAGAGGGCAAACATTCTAGAGGAATACATCAGCTGGAATACATCCAGCAGATAGTTGAGGACGTACGTTGCAAGTGCTACTCTGAGATGAAAAAATTGGATGTATAGAAACCACTCAGAAAACTGACGCCGACCAATATATATATATATATATATACATATATATATATATTGGTCGGCGTCAGTTTTCTGAGTATATATATATATATATATATATATATATATATATATATATAGTGTGCTGGTGTTACATTAAATTATAATCCATTTCAACATTTATCGTGTCGTGATAATTATTCCAAATTACCTTTCAAGAAATATACACTACTGGCCATTAAAATTGCTACACCATGAAGATGACGTGCTACAGATGCGAAATTTAACAGACAGGAAGAAGATGCTGTGATATGCAAATGATTAGCTTTTCAGAGCATTCACACAAGGTCGGCGCCGGTGGCGACACCTACAACGTGCTGCCATGAGGAAAGTTTCCAACGGATTTCTCATACACAAACAGCAGTTGACCGGCGTTGCCTGGTGAAACGTTGTTGTGATGGCTCGTGTAAGGAGGCGAAATGCGTACCACCACGTTTCCGACTTTGATAAAGGTCGGATTGTAGCCCATCGCGATTGCGGTTTATCGTATCGCGACATTGCTGCTCGCGTTTGTCGAGATCCAATCTGTTAGCAGAATATGGAATCGGTGGGTTCAGGAGGGTAATACCGAACGCCGTGCTGGATCCCAACGGTCTCGTATCACTAGCAGTCGAGATGACAGACATCTTATTCACATGGCTGTAACGTCTCGATCCCTGAGTGAACAGATGGGGACGTTTGCAAGACGACAACCATCTGCACGAACAGTTCGACGACGTTTGCAGCAGCATGGACTATCAGCTCGGAGACCATAGCTGCGGTTACCCTTGACGCAGCATCACAGACAGGAGCGCCTGCGATTGTGTACTCAACGACGAACCTGGCTGCACGAATGGGAAAACGTCATTTTTATGGATGAATCAAGGTTCTGTTTGCAGCATCATGATGGTCGCATCCGTCTTTGGCGACATCGCGGTGAACGCACATTGAAAGCATGTATTCGTCATCGCCGTACTGGCGTATCACCCGGCGTGATGGTATGGGGTGCCATTGGTTACACGTTCGGTCACCTCTTGTTCGCATTGACGACACTTTGAACAGTGGACGTTACATTTCAGATGTATTACGACCCATGGCTCTACCCTTCATTCGATCCCTGCGAAACGCTACATTTCAGCAGGATAATGCACGACCGCATGTTGCAGGTCCTGTACGGGCCTTTCTGGTTACGGAAAATGTTCGACTGCTGCCCTGCCCAGCACATTCTCCAGATCTCTCACCAATTGAAAACGTCTGGTCAATGGTGGCCGAGCAACTGGCTCGTCACAATACGCCAGTCACTACTCTTGATTAACTGTGGTATCGTGTTGAAGCTGCATGGGCAGCTGTACCTGTACACGCCATCCAAGCTCTGTTTGACTCAATGCCTAGGCGTATCAAGGCCGTTATTACGGCCAGAGGTGGTTGTTCTGGGTACTGATTCCCCAGGATATATGCACCCAAATTGCGTGAAAATGTAATCACATGTCCGATCTAGTATATTATATTTGTCCAATGAATACCCGTTTATCATCTGCATTTCTTCTTGGTGTTGCAATTTTAATGGCCAGTAGTGTATATATTTGTTGAAACGTAATTTTAGAATAATGAAATAATTTAGTGGGTTACTCCTACTCGACTACTTTTGTTGAATTTTGGTATGACCTGTGCAGATTTCCAGTCTTTGGATGCGAATCCTTTGTCAAGCGGGATGCTGGCTATTGCATCAGCATACGCCGGTCATGTTCTTTGTAACATATATTGATGTGAGACCTCTTCGTGGCTCTTTGAGTTAGCGACAAAGCCTCAACGCAGCTGCCGTTCTGATAGAACGTTACCTGCAGTGCACGGTCTTTCTTCTAAGCAGCCACTGGGTTTCGCACGGAAAAACTCAACCTTCTTAAGCCTTTACACCAACAGCCACTTCACAAAACAAATCTACACGTGTCGCCAAGGGACAAACAGGATACTGTGAAGATCTGCAGGCTTCCGTGGCCGTTGTCACTGAAGATAAAATCTTCTGGGTTATTAGTCCGTGTCATATTGCCTCTAAAATAATCGACGTTTCGACCCCTCTGCTGGGATCGTCCCCAGGACCTTCCGATGTCCACTACTGCTGGAACACTGTCAGAGAACAGTGCCTCGTTCTCCTATAAAGGGGAGTTTTCCCGTGTTCGTGCTGGAGAAGTTGTAGGATTGCTTAAAATTCTTGTGGGTACCATTGGTAGGCCATCGTTATAGGCTAATATTCCCGCAGTGATGCAGAAGATGGGGCGTTATTGGCTGAACTCTTGTGGATGCAATTGGTGGCCCATCGTCATTGGATAGAAAGGTACTATTCCACATCTACGCTGCAGAAGGGTTATTGGTTGAAATTCCTCCTACTGCTATTGGTTGGCCGTCATCACTGGCTAGATGCATGTTATTGCCCGCCGAGGTGACTTGCAGCGCGTTGTTTATGTTGCTCGCTTCCTTGATGACGGGGAACCACGATGCCGGAAGCCTATAGCCGTCCTCTCTATTGAAATCAGATGCATTCTTGGAAATTTCAACCGCTTCTGCGACCTTTCTCCTATAAATGTTTGTTTTCTTAGGCAGAACACGTACCGGTACGTTATGAAAATCGATGTAAGCGCTACAGTTCTCATAATGTTCCACTGCTGCCGATTTTACACTTTGTTTTAGGCACATGTGCCGCTCGTGTTCCTTAATGCGTTCTAACAGTTCTTCCCGTTTCGCCTATATACACTTTGCCGCAGCCACATCTCACTTGATAGACGCCTGCTTTGTGGAGACAGTCAGGTGCGTTTCTCATCGGAAAAAATGTTTCATTTTGTTTTGACTAAAGAATTCTGCATATGCGGTCAGTGACCCCAGAAACGAACGGTAACCTAACGGAGTGGGAAGGCGGTTGCTTGCGGCCAACAACATTTTGGGTAAACATTCCCCCCTTTACTGTGTCCGTTTCGCATCTAGTCAATGATGACGCCCAGCCACTATCAGCAGCACGAATTTCAACCAATAACCCTTCTCCAGTGTAAGTGTGGAATAGTGCCTTTCTATCCAATGACGATGGGCACCAATAGTATCCACAAGAGTTTAGCCAACAACGCCCCTTCTTCTGCATCATTGCGGGAATATTAGCCTATGACGATGGCCCACCAATGGTAGCTACAAGAATTTTAACCAATCCTACCACTTCTCCAGCACGAACGTGAGGAAACTCCTCTTTGTAGGAGAATGCGGCACTGCTCCCTCACATCGCCTTCACCATCGCCATCCCCATCTCAGGCGCCGGCTCCAGCGTCCACACCAGAACCTGCCACTTCCTGCCACCTCCTAGTTGCTCCTGTCCCACAAGCCTCCTCTCACCCTTCCGTCGCCGTCAAATGCCCCAGTGGCACCCCTGCCTCCTCTGCTTCCAAAAAGGCCCTGCCGCATCCTCCTTCCCCCCCCCCCTCCAGGATGCCACGGATGTCTCCTCACCTGGCCCTGCTCCCTCCACCTCCTCCTCCTCCTCCTCCCCCCCTCTTCCTACAAATACCTCTTCTCTCATCCCGATCCTTCCCTCCTCGAGGCCCAGAACCTCTCACTCCTCCTCTGGCAACATATTCCCGGAGCCCCCATCTCCCTCCTCACTCCCCGAAGAAACTCCGTTCTCATCTCCTCCCCCAGCCCCACCCTCCGTACTGACATCCTCTCTCGCCTCCCCATCACCCGGTCTGGCCCCAACGCCTCCCTCACCCCTGCTCCTTCCCCATCCCCTACCCGCCAACCCCAACCCCCGCGTCGCCCGCCGATCCTCACCGCCGTGATCACTTGGCTCAGTCTGACGATCACGGAGGCACGGAGGAGGAGGTGTTGGCGGAGCACGAGGCACATTCCTCGTCGGAGGTCCGGGCGGTCTGCCGTATTTTCAACTCTGCCGAGTTTTTTCGGAAGACTCCCCCTCCGTTGACTGCCTCCTGAAGGAGGGTGCCCTCCTCTTCAACCGACGATACAAAGTCGAACCCTCCCGTTCCCCTCCTCAGTCCCTCCACTGCCAGAGGTGTCTGCGTTACAACGCACATAGGACATCTGAGTGCCTTGAGGCCCCCACCTTCCCGCACTGTAAGCAAGCGCATTTCCTCCGGCAGTGCCCTAACCTTCAATCCCCTCCCTCCTGTAACACCTGTAATCTCCCCCATCCCACGTACTCCCAAAAACGAAAAGCCCAACTCCCTCCCACCACTCCTGAACTCACCGTCCCTGTCCGCCCCCTTGATGCCCCCCCCCCACCGCTGAGGACATCATCAGGTTCCTCACCATCGTTCTCCAAAATTTCTACCCTTTCCAGCGCCCTCACACCCCCCAGCAGATATCCCTCGCCGCCCGTTCCGTCTTCCACCTTAAAATGTATGCCACCTTCTCTCACCACCAGGCCCATTTTACCTTCTCCCATCTCGACACCCTCGTCTAAATCTCTGTCATGGCACGACAGCACCGTATCCTGTTCGACAACATCTGTTCCCTTTCCGCCAACAAGAACCTCTTCTTGCACTCCCTCGCCACCCACCGCTTGGATGCCTTCCTCCTCAATGAAACCTTTCTTCAGCCCCACCATACCATACACACCTCGCCCTACCTCCTTCACTGCTCCGATAATCCCTTCCCGATAGCGCGTGCCATTGGTCGCCACCGCCAGATCCCAGTTCGGCTCCAACTTCTCCTTGCGGACCCCACCGAACACCTGATCCTTAGTCTCTTCTTCCCTGGCCTTATCATCACCTGCGCCACCATCTATGTCTGCCCTAACGCCCCTATTCCTTTTGACTTCCTCTCCCACATTGACCGTACCTTCTCCTCCTAAGTGATCACCGCCAACCTCAACATCCATAGTCGTTCCACCACCCAGTTACGGCGGTGGCGTCGGTTCCTCTCCTCCCTCCAAGGTGACCTCATCCCCATTCCCCAGCACACCTGCCCCGAATCCAACTCCACTTATGGTGTCATCCTCTCCTCCCCTAACCTCCTTGGCTGCATAACGGTGGATGTCCTGGATCCCATTGTTAGTGACCATCTCCCTGTCCTCCTCACCATTTCAGACGGTCGTCGCCCACACCCCGACCCCCGTCATGAACCTCCCCCGAAATACGTCCATGATTATTCCTGTGCTGACTGGAATGCCTACCGGGATACCCTATCTACCCAGGTCGATGGCCACCCCTTCACCTACTGCCACCCTGATGATATTACCCATGCCACCTCCTTTCTCCAGCAGATCTTGTCTGAGGCCACTCCTGGTCACGATCGTGTCACCTATCGCCACCTTTGTGAAGCTCCTGCCTCTTTCCTCTCCACCCTGGACAGACTCTACTCTGTAGTCCTGTCCACCGGCTGCTATCCCAACCTGTGGAAAACCTCCCGTATCCTGATGTTCCTTAAACCCAGCAAACCGCCGTCCGCTGTCTCCTCCTACCATCCCATCAGCCTGACCTCGGTCTTCAGCAAGGCCCTGGAATCCATCCTAACCCGACGCATCCACCAGCATCTCCGCCAGCACCGCCTCCTTCCCGTTACCCAGTGTGGCTTTCGACTGTCCTTCTCTTCCAATGACCTTCTCTTTCACCTCATCTCCTCTCCGAACAGCTTAATTCCCGTCGCTCCGCTATCTTCCTCTCCATTGACCTTGAACGAGCCTATGACCACATGTGGCATTCCGGTCACATCTTCAAGCTCCAAACCTTCGCCCTTCCCATTAACTACGTCCATCTCATCGGCTCCTTTCTTTCCCAACGTCCTTCCTACGTCACCATCCACAACACGGATTCCTACATCTTTTTCCCCTCCGCCGGTGTGCCCCAAGGTTCCGTCCTCTCCCCTCCTCTGTACCTTTTGTATACGGTGGACATGCCGCCGCTTTCACCCCCCATCCACCCTCTCCAGTACGCCGATGATACCGCCTTCCTTGCCCTTGCCCCCACTCTGCAGCACTTCGTGTCTTTTGTATTCTGTGTCTCCTGTTTTTTGCCTGCCAATTTGTTCGGTCTTTTATGTGTCTTCTTTATATTTTCTCATTGTCAAACCTGAGGCTGACGAGCAGTGTAGGATGCTGCTGCCAGCCCACATTATGTACAGGTGTTGAAATAACAATAAAGGGAAAAAAACTGCTCTCTGACAGTGTTCTAGCAGAAGTGGACACCGGAAGATCCTGAGGAAGATCTCAGCAGAGGGGTCGAAACGTCGATTATTTTAGAGGAAATACGACATGGCCCAATCGCCCAGAAGAAACAGTATACTGTCGTCGAAACAGGAAACATTTCACCTGCTGACTATTTACAGCAAAACATTTTCACCTGGTGGCGGAAAGTGGAACAATTGTTGATGGTGTTAGGACAGCAACCAGCCACAAATTTACTTTCAGTTCCTTTATTCAAAGTGTACCGTTATCGGTTTCGAATCGTTGCAATTCTTCCTCAGACGGTTTACACGCTTTCTTTATGACATGTGGTGTGTTTTTTACAGATTAATTGTCCTAAAATATATATAATACATAATTATAAACACGCCACACACAGATGGTTACGTTACAGATTTTCGTTGCATGTGACTTACGTGAAACGTCGGTTTGGGAGTCCAACAGATGTAAATGCATTTCCACTGCATTCTTATTGTTGCACACGTAAATTGCTCTCACTGAACACTTTAGATTTCTCACTGAGAAGATTTCCATCACGCACCACATGTTTTGATACATACAAAGAGCTTACAAACATATGAGTATCACAGATTCTATGATACATCGTAACATTTGATGATGATGTCCTATGTTTGGAAAGGATCTGTAATATTATTGGGATTTCCGTCGTATGAAAGCTTTGAGTACCGTTGGAAAGGCATTCACCTATCTGTATATTAAATGATCAACTTATGAGAGGAGACGTATTCTTTGAAATACATTTGTTTTATATAATTCACAAACTGTAAAGATGCGCATCTAGCGCGAACGTTAATACATCGATTGCGCAGTCAAAGAAACATTTTAACAGATAAAAGATGACAGTAAAAAACTTTTGTAGATCTTCAGATTTTTAATGTACTTCTGCTTGTAATGTGAAAACGTAAAGAAGGTCGACTTTAAGCTAGAAAATTGAGCGGTCTTGCCAGCATGCAGACAACATTATTAATTAATAAAATTCAAGTAATTTATGTTCGAAACTGTAAATCGGCAAGTTATTGTTATGAAGGTGTTGAACAGTGCAAGAATTGTCTTTAACGAAGGAGAAAAGTAATGACTGTAATTTGTGACAAAGACGTGAAGCAAGGATACAGCACAGGGCAGGCTGAAATCTGATCGCACCTACAGTTAGAAAAGTACTTATGTAAGTTATTCTGTTTTATAAATAAGCCCTAATTTGCTAGTGAGAATTGTTTGAATATATTTAGTGTCTACCAGATTTCTTATTCTATTCTTTTCCTTTATTTTTTTTTACCTCCATGTCATATTATTTTAGTAAATATCAAACAGGCTTTAACATTTTTAAATGTTCGGATAACAGGTTGCCGTCTCTTTATCTAAGAATAGATTATGAATGCAGCTAGCCTCTATCTCTGCGTATTGTCTTGTCTGTATAGACGTGTCTCTGTTGCCTTTAAGATCCCTTCACCATCACACGTAAGTCTATACAGTAAAGTAAGGCCCTCCCAGTTCTTGGCTGATCCGTGATAAGAGAGGCGAAAAATTAGACTAATGGAGGATTATTAGTATTATCTCTATTTTCATTCGCTCTCTCTCTCTTTCTCTCCTTTATCTATGTAAAGTTTTTAATATAATATTTCATTACGTGAAATCAGCCAAATAGGATCTTTGGTGGAGTCCTTCGTCTTGGTAATCAGCGGCTGGCTTGCTGTAAGAGATATTTTACATTTATTATTACTGTTAAACACTGCAGTCAGTCGGGAGAATCAATCGTTTGGACAATTTGTTCCTTTTACGAAAGATTGCGAATTCCAGATGTGTACAAAGCCTTTTTGGATGATTTAACACAGACTCAATGATTGCAGACTCTCTTCGACACAGCTGAAACTTCCCCACTAATTACAGGGCCAACGTCATCAACAAATGATTCAGAAAAAAACTCATTCGTTCATTCACTCCAGACCAAAAAAGTCACAAACCTTATTTATGGAGGGAATCGTGTATTAAATCCATCTCCAATACATGTCCAGATCTCCGGTGATTCCACGCCTTAATTATTTTCCTTTTACAGTCTCTTTCTCTTCAAACAAACCGCTAGCGGCACAAATGTTAATTGGCTCGCTTTAGCGAGAAGAAAAGCAGAATATGTATCTCTTAGAAACACGTCAATCCCTCAACAGATACTCCAGAAGCTGTCCTAGTTACCACTCTAACAACCATGGAGAATGCATATATGCATCTCTCTTATTTCAAAGAGTAAACGCACTAGAAAATACTTTGGCGTCGTCGAGCTGTCGCCGCATATATTACGAGAAAATCAGATCAGATAACTTTTCCAAAATGAATGAATGTGGATGGTTTGATTGAAAATGATTAATTGGTGCGTGGTAGAGGGTATTTTCTGTGGGGACATTACAATGCCCCTCGCAGCGAGTGAAGTTTGTGAGCCTAATTTTGATTTACCGAACACACTTCGCGACCTATCTATTAGTGTGGGTAACCCTGAAGTGATGAGTGTCAGTCCTCCGACTGAAAAAAAAAAAATATGTTTAAGACAGAAACATTGAAAACAGAAGAAATGAAGAGACAGGTACCGCGGCTGTATTGCTTTTACGTGCATCAAGGTGTTATGTCTGCTGTGCACAACCAAGGAAGATGATCTTTCATGAAACTGTTATCAGGGTCTACCCATTCGGGAACTTTCTGAAGCAGGGAAACCTTGGAAAACCTCTTAAGCCTAGACCCCCAGCCTACGGTACATAGAAGATAGGAAAGCATTTGTAGTCGGTCTTCTACGCGGCCCACAATGGGAAGAGTAGAAGGGACAGGGATACCAGATTTTACATGCAACATTCATTCCAAAAGAATTAGCAATGACCGAAAGGGAAACTCTTCCTGTAAAAGAACTGGTTAGGTTGCACCGTCCAAGATTCTCCTTTTTGAAAACAAAATCCCTATGGCTTCATGCATCTTTTTTCTTACGATGTACTGCAAGGAATTTAGCCATTGACTTAAGGTTTCCATTTATCCATTGACTAATGCTGTTGTCGAAAACATCATAATATTTACTCTAGTTTGAATTTTCTTTTGACTTCGCATCACCACTTGTGCTTGTAAGTCCAAAAATTCTGACACATTTTCTGTCAATGATTTATTCTTCGTAATTTAAAGGATTCATGCAACTTGCAGTAGATTTTGGATTCAAATAATCGAATAATGGAAAGTGTGGTTCATTTTATACAAGGACATAATCCATCATTTCCTTGAAAAGTCATATCATTTATCTATACTTATAAAAATTTTATGCTAAATACATATATTTCTCCGCTTGATTGCTGTAATGTAAAAGTTATTAGTAGTGAGGAATGTGGATTCACTTCTTTCAGTTGTTCTCTGATTTATCCGGCATTCATACATGCACATATATGGAAATGAATTTTCAAACAAAATTCCAAAGTGAACAAGACCCATTAAATAACTACTAATTCTATGAATATTACTTTCTTGTGACATTCAACAATAAATCAAGAACTCTTAACGTCTAATTATGACACTTTTTTTTTAAGTTCAACATCAATCAGTTGTAAGTAGGCTGTTTATGTTTTCTTCTTGGCAACGTTACGTAGCGGTCTGTGTGAGAATCACTGGCTGTGCTGTGTGCAGTCTGTGGCTAGTTTGCATTGTTGTCTGCCATTGTAGTGTTGGGCAGCGGCAGCTGGATGTGAACAGCGCGTAGCGTTGTGCAGTTGGAGGTGAGCCGCCAGCAGTGGTGGATGTGGGGAGAGAGATGGCGGAATTTTGTAATTTGTCATGAACTGCTATATATATTATGATGATATTAAGGTAAATACATTGTTTGTTCTCTATTAATATCTTTCATTTGCTAACTATCCCTATCAGTAGTTAGTGCCTTCCATAGTTTGAATCTTTCATTTAGCTGGCAGTAGTGGCGCTCGCTCTATTGCAGTAGTGGGAGTAACCAAGATTTTTGTGAGGTATGCGATTTGTGAAACGCATAGGTTAATGTTAGTCAGGGCCATTTTTTTGTAGGGATTTTTGAAAGTCAGAATGCGTTGCGCTAAAAAAAAATATTGTGTGTCAGTTTAAGCACAGTCGTGTATAAATGTTCAAAGGGGACGTTTCATATGTCAACCCTTAGCCGAGGATACCTCACTGGAATCTTCTGATTTTTTCTTGTAGTTTGTGTAATTAGTGTAGTTTTTGTTTATTGCCAGCGCGTAATTATAGAGAGAATTTCCTTTGTAGTTGTAGTTTTTCATTGTTGTACAGTAAAACAGTTGAGGCATGCATGTAGATTTGCAGCAAGTATTTCGCAGCTGCGCTTGCAATTAACTAGATATTATTTTCAGTGCTATGTTAATGTGTTCTCTTATTTTTGCTCTTCAAATTGTGCTTTTCTGTGTTATCGTGTGAAATATTGTGACAATAATGGCGTGTGAAAAACGTAACACTAGGCTCCAAAGTAAACTGAGAAATGACAGTGAAGACGAGCGTAGCTTATCAGCACCACTGTGTAATGAAGTAACAGACATTCAAAGTAGTAATTTGGTAATAGTGCATAGGGAAATGGAGCGGGCGGCAAACAATGGCGTAGACAGTGAAACAAATAGTGAACAGGGACGCATTATCGATCGATCGGTCGGCAACAGCTCGCCTCAGGAATCGGGAATGACAGGACACAATCTTGCAAATACTGCAGATTCAGGTTTTGGGTCCTCACCGTTTTCTCAAATAAGTCAAGACACATTTTCTGCTTGTCAAAATGTCAATGTTGCCGGTGCAAATTCACTGCCGAAAAGCATTGAGGAACATGTTTCAGACACCAGTGCATTGTTATTACAGTTAATGCAACAAATGGGACAAAAGCTACAAAAGTTAGACACAACACTTGAACAAAATCAGAAACAAATGGGACAAAATCTTCAAAAGTTAGACACGATGGAACAAAATCAGAGACAAACACAGCAACAGCTTCAAAAGTTAGACTCATTGGAACAAACTCTTGAACAAACACGTGAAGACTTAACTACTGAGTTACATAACATCGAATCGAAATGTCAAAAAGTCTGTAATGACGTAAAAACACAAATTTGTGAGCATTTCCAACCTATTTTTTCGCGGCACGAAAATGCATTACAGAATCACGAAGCAGCCATAAAAGAACTGCAAACTATTGTTCATGAAAATCATGAGACCTTGCAAGCTAAATTTGACTCAGTTGCATCTACCGATTCGGTTACGCAACTTGCAAAAACTCAGGAAAACTTAAAGGACACAGTAGATACTCTGAAAATTGGTTCAGAAAAACACACTGAGGAAATAAGTACACTATCGGAGAAAGTAGCCGAACTTTCGGATCAGTTCACTAATTTATCTACGAAGGTAGATGATAATCTGATTGACGCAAGACCGGTAGTCTTTAATGACACAGAAGAGTGCGAACAAATTAAGAAATTCAAACAAAATCAGAATCAAATTAATACGCAACACCAAAGAGAAATCCGCGAAGTACAAGATCAGCTGACACAGGTAGTACAAGAATTACGTATTTCAGAGGACACTCGCGCCCCAATACGGGAAGAGGGACATAGAAATACGGAACAGCCACAAAATAATAACACAGCGCATTTCGGAAATTATGAAAGAAATTGGCAAGGTGCACCGAATTTTGAAATGGAACCGCCGAAACGACGTAACAATGACCGATATTCGACTCGCCGACATGATGATTTTGACTACAAGCTGTTCATTACTACACGCCAATTCAAAACATTTAAGAATTCTGGCAACGACATTCATCCACAAGCATGGCTCCATCAATTCTCTCATTTTTTTCCTCCCAACTGGTCGTTAGAACACAGATTAGAATTTATGTGTGGCTACTTAGAGAATGAACCAGCTGTAAGAATGCGATCAGTCATTCACGACTGTCACAGTGAAGGAGAATTTTATCATGCCTTTCTCTCAGCATATTGGTCTCAAGCTACACAAGACCGAGCAAAACATAGCATCATAATGATGAAACATTTCGAACAATCTGAATTCTCCAGTCTTGTGAAATATTTTGAAGACATGTTGCACAAGAATCAGTAGCTGTCAAACCCATACAGCCCCTCAGAACTCATCCGCATTTGCTTAATCAAATTACCTGAACATTTACGACATATTATTTTAGCAGGACGTTGCAAAGAAGACATTGAGGCATTTCAGGGACTGTTACAAGAACTGGAAATTGACACTGACAATCGGGGAACGCGGAAGCAGGAGCACAACAATTACAGGTCACATCTGTCACAATTCCGCGATGAAAGAAATAATAACTGGACACGACAAGGCTATTCTCACAACACATATCGTGACCGAAACAGACACCACCCGTATGACAACCGTTGGCAGAGTAGTAATAGTTACAGGGAAAGATCACCTCTCCGCGGTAGTGACTATCACAGAGACAATCAGAGAAACAGACAACTTGGGAACCAAAATAATTATTATCAAGGGAGACAGAATAACTTCAGATGCAACGGTCCAGCGCGCAGTTACGATTCAGGGAGAAATTCTCCACCACGTGACCGACAAGAAAGAAACTATGGAATCTACCGACATGATGACAGACGAAATGATCGTAACGACAGACCTGAATTGGATCAGAACTGGCGGGATTCAAACAGAGCAGGGCTCTCTCGACAAGACGAATTTGTAGATTTTCGGTCTCCTAATCCCAATAACAGCGCGCGCCAACAAAGAAACAGGCAATGACTCGCATCGCAGGCAGCCACCTGCGCCGGCTGGCTCAGGGAAAAAATAACATACACGCTAACCTTGAGAAAATTTTAGCATTCCTTACCGACGTATACAACAGGATAATTGCATTCAAATCAAACTGTGAGTACTAGGATGAGTAAAGGTTTACACCACATTTCACATGTAAAACCATTTATTGAGAGATAATCTGCTTTTTAACTTAGTCTTTGGTATAAAACTTTTCACTTCACATTTCTAGTATGCTTTGTCAGACTTAAGAAACTGTTAACATGCAACAATGTTTGAAGTTAAATATCCAGTCTAGAACCTAGGGAACATTTTTAAACAGAAATTACGAATGCATTGTTATTGTGAACAGACGACACAGTGTTATTGTGTGTGTACATTCTTGCTTGTTAGTTGCACGGCTACGTAATGACTATAAGGCTCACATACTTAGAACATGTACTGGTACTGTTAATGAGATTTTAATGCAACATTTTGGTTTACTTGAAAATACATTCTGAATTTAAAGTGCTTTCTGAGAGATACCAGATGACACAGAGGGTAGTTTATGTGACAGCTACACGATTTTATCACGACGCTACTAATGAGTGACAATAACAATGTTGCTTTTGCAGTGTTTCTGTTTTATTTCTGCACAGTTTTTATGTATTATTGTGGCAAGTAAAACATGTTTTAGTAGTAACTTTTGTGGTATAGCTACAATGAGACAGCCTTTTCCATAGCACAACAATACGTTACATCATAGTACTTTCTTGATCATGGTAAGGTACGTAATAACTACGATATCTATACGCAAAGATTTTCACTTTGGTTTATGATGAGGTAAGTACATTGACTTCTGCAGAACTTAGCTTTCGGAGGACAATAACTACGACACTTCCACAGAGATTATCTTACAGCAAGACGCACATTTAGCGCTACAGGACTCGTATTTGAGTGATTAATCTTGCACTTAAATCATTTATTTTTAAAGATATTTGAAGTACAATGATACAAAGGTTTTCCGTGACACATTTCATTCCATTGTTGTAATCCGTAACACCTGAGGGTATTATTCATCAATCCTCAGGGGGGTACACGCCTACTTTGTGTACCATGTGTTTGGCAAGCACAAGGAGCCCTAGCTAATATGGTATTTGCTTATACAACTTTACACATCGGTATCATATTTCTCTAACACAGAATTACACAGCTATCTGATCATTTAACAGAGAAAGAAACTTTTTTTTTACTACATCAGTGACATGTTTACGTAATTACACAGTTGGATAACTTCACACTTATGAAATTGTATTTTGTCAGTACTTTGTGAAATGTTCATATTTTTTCGGAACCATTGTGATACTATGAGAGCTTTGAATGTCGTATTTCTTATGGGATCCTGATTTTTAAAGTACGTTTGAGGTAGATGACACTATTGAAATGAGCAGAGAATTTTCTTTAGGTTTTGACATTATTGCAGAAAGCTACGACGATTTTGGGAGTTGACTGAGGTGTTATGATGTTATTTTTACGATGACGATATGTATTATGCTGTTGAGGTATGTTTACGATCAATAAGATGATGATACCATATATGAGGAATTTGATTATGCTACGTGTTTCTCATGATGAAATAATGAAGAAGTGTCGATGAATATGTATATGTATAATAAGGTAAGCAATAATGAATAGTGGTTAGGGACTCTGACTTGTGAAAAAGGATGTTGGAAACCAAGAATCGTACTTTAAGAGTTATGAAATGCGTGTAAATGCGTGAATGTATCACAATGCTGACGAAAATTTTTTGGACACTGTTACATTTACAGGATTTTGTTTCTACACATTTGTAACGTAAATTTTCGACCTGTCAAATTTTTATATGAGACGGTCACTGTAGCGGAAACTGGTGTCATAAATATTTCGGTAAGAAAGTTAAGTGACCACCTGCACCTAATGCGTCGTGGGCACCCAGCTGGGCAACAGTCGCCTTGAAAAAAGCCATTAGCGTGTGCCTTCCAGAGGCACAGGTGGAAAAAAAAGGGAGGCCATTATCCTCACTATTGACATTCCTTTGTAGAAAGCACCGCAAATACGACACGCTCATTACTTGGAAAGAGACTTACATCTGCACACCTGATTATGACAAGCATCTTTCTCGAGAATTGAGAGAATTTTTTACTACCTTATGAAATGCCATATGGCTAATGAATGATGTTTCATGCCTTCCTTTGTACATATTTGCTCATTTTCTTTCATATCTAGTTTCTAGCTGCACTGCAGCATTGCTTATTATAAAATTTAATAGATGTACTAATATCACTATTTTCTGTCTACAGACCCAGTAAAGAATAGGTTTCTGATAAACTTTCTTGGAAAAGAGAGCACAAATAGACATTTCCCTTCACAGGAATTGCATAAATACTATTTTTAATGACTTGGTAATTTCTTTTCTAGAATAAATTGTGATGCATCACTCTAGTGTTAAGATGTGACATAGGTATTAGACATGGTCATTTTCAGCGTAATATTTTTTCTGCTTGAGCTTTGTCATGTTTAGATATAAGCTGCTGTTTGCCAGGCATAGTGCTACTGAATTTTAATTTGTGTTACTCTGCTAAGTCAGATTTATTTTTCTTGTTTGCTGCACATTGCCTTATATTAGTTGTAATATTGCAATTGCTTTGCCAGTTTGAATTTTTTGTCATTGATGTTTGTGTTACTTGTTTTGTGCTGCTGCATTGCCTCGTCCCTTAGTTTAGCATCTGAGCTCAGTAGATTTAAGTTAGCTTAAGAGGGGTAGACTATATAGAAAAACTGACTATGGAGAATAGGTAAAGAATGCATTACGAAGATATAAGAAACAGATTTGGCAAAAATGAGTATTGTGCACTGAGAAATAATTATTTTGAAAGAAATATGAATAGAATACAGAAAGCAGGTATAGATAGGACTTTTTGGGAATAATGATGAATGAAGGGAGATCTCCAAGAAGTAAAGAAAGTTTTGTTTGCAAAATACTGCAGTAAAACAAACCCTGTCCTTTCCTTGTGTTATCCCACTATGTGTTTGTGTACCTTTGCGTATATGTCTTTTTCCTGTCTTTATGTGTTTAGCTAATAAGATTTATGTTGTAGAATTTTTCAAATACTATGTTATTTTCTTCGTAAAGATGTTTATAGACATTATTAATTCTGTTTTGCTTCAATGCTCATGTGTGAAATTAATGTTTCAAGAACTATTCTCATTATTTTATTTATTTACTTATGTCATAATTCCTGTAACACTGATGTATATGTCTATTTCTATTCTTTTGTAAAGCCTGTATTACTACAAATGTTATCTGTATTGTTATGTTCTTTAATGATGTATTTTGTACCTTTGTAATTGTATTCTTATGTTATAAAATTGTAATTGACACCAGTTCATCAAATTAAGTAACTTGCAAGTTCGATTTCACTGCACACGTTTCTGTTGGTCATAGTATATGTACAATATGTGAGAAGTAGGGACTGTTAGTGTTTGCACGTGTGTTAATAATTCAGCAAGAGACTGGATAACAGCATTGCTGGTTCTAAGGACATTTCAAACAAATTTTTTGTGAGTGGACATGTGGTGGTTTATGGACTTGCTATATTCTCCGCAAGACTCTTCGATGGTGATTGTGCACCTGCACATTTGCAACAGATGGCTGCTGGCCATCTCTACAAGGACTACAGTGGGTCTACATCTTTAGTGATCCACCAATACCATTATCTCTACATGGACTACAGTGGGTCTGCTTTGTGACGACCTACCTACCAATATTCTTCAAAACGTCGAATGACTCTGCTGTGGGTTTGCTCTGTTGTGGCCCATTACCTGTCTGCATGTCAAGAGTCAGCACTGTCTTTCCGTTGGAAGGACAACACTACTTCTTCAAGACTGCATGGAAATCCACTACTTCTGCGTGCAATTTCTTTTACTAATGAGACTTTGTGAAAAAAAACTGTAATTACTATTATGATGAATGATCAGGACTGTCTTTATGGACTGTGACAAAATTTTAGCTTTTGACCAACATTGTATCAATAAGTGTGTGCATTTGATATCTTTATTATTGTAATCATGAAAATTTTTATCAAATCATTACTGGCCACTGCCCAAAACGATTTGCAAAATTTTTTGTGGGGAGCATGGGGGGCTATGTAAGTAGGCTGTTTATGTTTTCTTATTGGCAACGTTACGTAGCGGTCTGTGTGAGAATCACTGGCTGTGCTGTGTGCAGTCTGTGGCTAGTTTGCATTGTTGTCTGCCATTGTAGTGTTGGGCAGCGGCAGCTGGATGTGAACATCGCGTAGCGTTGCGCAGTTGGAGGTGAGCCGCCAGCAGTGGTGGATGTGGGGAGAGAGATGGCGGAGTTTTGTAATTTGTCATGAACTGCTATATATATTATGATGATATTAAGGTAAATACATTGTTTGTTCTCTATTAATATCTTTCACTTGCTAACTATCCCTACCAGTAGTTAGTGCCTTCCATAGTTTTGAATCTTTTATGTAGCTGGTAGTAGTGGCGCTCTCTGTATTGCAGTAGTGGGAGTAACCAAGATTTTTGTGAGGTATGCGATTTGTGAAACGCATAGGTTAATGTTAGTCAGGGCCATTTTTTTGTAGGGATTTTTGAAAGTCAGAATGCGTTGCGCTAAAAAAAAATATTGTGTGTCAGTTTAAGCACAGTCGTGTATAAATGTTCAAAGGGGACGTTTCACAGTTTCCCCCCGCGTTTGATGCGAGTCTCTTACAAAGCAAATCTGTGTCGTCTATATCGATTCTAACTCTCGCGCCGACGTCAATTGTTTTGCGCGGGAAATTATCTTTGCGGCGTTAACCGTGACTCATGATTCATGCCTACACGCATCACTTCACACGTTTACACATCTAAGCGTGCACTTGAAATTATATATGAACATTCACTGGGAACCTCTTTTGATTATGCAGCGTCATTTTCGGGAAATATTTCTTTCTTCTTGAAGGTCATTCAGATTCTTTATAATTCTTGATGACATTAGCAATGCTAAAGTTCCATGTTTACCCAAACACAGGGGAAGCCTGTCTCCACTATCTTCTTTGCAGCACTCGATAGTAATAGTTAGTCATTATTTCTACAATCTGTGTCACTGATTAATTATTTCAGTTTAAAGTTTTCTAACACTAAACACACACAGTTTACTGTTATGTTTTTACGAACGTTCGTCTCTGTCACTCGCAACACCATTCATCCCTATCTCCTAATCTTCATTAAATTTTTTCAAGTCGTTATGGGAAAATAACCCTTTAATTTTGTTAGATCCCGGGTATGCTAACAGATAAGCCCCAGGGTTCGGAATTTGTAGAATGATGTATGGGCCAGTATATAATAACTCCCATTTCTTTATACCCTTCTTTATTAAGGATGATTTGGTACGTCTTTTGACTAGTACCTTCTGTCCGATGTGGTACGCCTGTACCCTCTTGATTAATTTGTCATATTGTTGACTTCTCTGATCAGCCTTTTGAGTCATATTTATGATGAGTTGTCTTATTTTTTCTTCCCAAGGCATCTCAGTTTCCTGAGTTTTGGGCAAATGTTCAGTCCAGAAGTTTTCTTCTATTGCCTCGAACATCAATTCATGAGGTGTATATCCAGTGGAGGAGTGGAGCATGTTGTTGTATATCTGCTCAAATTCTTCCACATAATTTGCCTACGCAGTCTGCTTATTATGGCAATAGGTCCTCATAAATCGATTGAACTCTCTAAAAATTCTCTCAACCAAATTGCCTTGTGGGTAGTAAAATGATGTTAGTATGTGTTTCACACCGACTTGAGACAAAGCCTGTTTCCATCGGAGTCCCGTGAATATCTTAGCATTGTCTGTTATTATCGCCTTAGGTATACCAACATGTGGAAGATAATCCCTTGTCAATCTTAATACAATTACTTTTGCTGTAGCCGCCTTTATCGCGTATAGCTTTACGTATTTCGTACACACATCAAGAAATGCCAACACATATCTAACACCTCCTCTTAAAGTAGGTAACGGTCCACACAGATCGCACGAAATTAATTCTTTTTGTTCTCAGACTAATATAGAGCATAATGGGTGCTTACTCCCTTTTGAATCCGGCTTTGCTTTTTGACAGATTATGCATTTCTTCAAGACCTCATGCACTCTGCGCTTTATGTTGGGAAAATAACAGTACACACTTATCTTGTCTGCACATTTTGTCGCACCGAAATGTCCCCAGGTTAAATGGGTGAACCATACGAGTTTCTCTATTTGCGCCTCAGGTATACAAACACACCAACGGACTTTGTTTGGCCTTCCACAGCGGAAAAATAATACGCCATTTACCAGCTTGTAATAATTTGCCATCTGATCCGAAGGTTGCTGTTGTAACCTTTGAATGACACTTCCCCACTGAGCATCTCTTTTCTGTAACTGTGCCATATGCGCACACAAATTGACGTAGTGCATCTTATATGGATTTTCCTGCAGCAGTAATACAGGGAATTCTGAGTTATTATTTACTTCAATCTCTTTAGTCAAACCCTGTGGTGACCTTGATAGAGCGTCAGCAATAATGTTTTGCTGTCCTGAGACTTGCACGATCTTAAATTGGTATTGTTGCAGAGCGAGAGTCCATCTAGCCAGTCTGGGGTGTAACAGTTTACACGTTTGTAAAAACGTTAATGATTGATGATCGCAGTATGCTATAGTCTTTGACCCATATAGATAATAATGAATTTTTTTAAATCCCCAGATGACAGCAAGAGCCTCTAATTCTATTGTCGTGTAAGTTCGTTTACATTTGGACAAAACACGACTAGCAAACGCAATAGGACAGAAGGTGAGTTGTCCATTTATCTTGTGTACTTGGAAAAGGCACGCTCCAATACCCACATTCGAAGAACCTGTTGACAAGTAAAATTCTTCTTGCATGTCCGGATGTTCCAAAAGCGGTGTATTTATTTACTAATTGCTTCATTATCTCTTCGAATGCTTCTTGACACTCTAATGTCCAGAGCCAGGGCACATCCTTCTTCAACAGACTATTTAGAGCTGCTGCGTTCATCGCCTGATTTATGAATCTTCTAAAAAATGGGGCAAGGCCCATAAACCCTTTTAATTGCCTCCTATTTCTGGGTGTTGGAAACTTACTAATCGCAATGAACTTCTCCTTCGTTGGTAAAATTCCCTTTGCGTCAATTATATGCCCCAGGAACTTGATTCTGTTTACTGCAAAATGGGATTTCTGTAGGTTAGCAGTTATTCCCATGGTTTTGAACACGTCCAACACTCGGTTCAGTAAGGTAATATGCTCCTCCCAAGTTTTCGATGCAATAAGCAAATCATCAACAAACACTGTTATCCTGCTTCTGAGTTCTGGGCCTAGTGCCTAATCTAGAGCTGCTATAAAGATTCCAGCACTAATGTTGAGTCCGAAAGGAACTACGGTAAATTGGTAACTTCTTCCAGAATAAATGAAAGCCGTATACTTCCTTGACGACTCATCCAGCTTGACTTGCCAATAAGAGCTCCGCAAATCAATGCTCGTCAAATATTTGACATCCTGGAACCGTTGTATAAGTTCGTCTATGTTTTCAGGATGTCTTCTCACTGGAATTATGATTTTATTTATTTCTCTGGCGTCGAGTAGCAGTCCCATTTGCTTTTGGCACGACTAACAATGGGGAGCAATATGGGCTTGTAGAGGGTTCGATCAAACCCCATTTCAACATGCGATCTATTTCCTTTTGAACTTGAGCCTTTAACCTCCAGGGAACAGGATAGAAAGTTCTACAATACTTTTCGTGCGGCTTAATGTAGAGATGGCATATGTATCCCTTAATAACTCCTGGCCTTTCATCAAAAACGTTTTCATACGTTAATGATAATTCATTGAGCTGCTTCTTCTGATCTTCGATAATGCAGTCGGATTCATTTAACTTTTCAAACAATAATTGACCGAAATCTTCTTTGACCTGGAACTCGTTAATTACGTGCTCCTTAGAATTTTGGGCCGTCCTGATTACTTGCACACTGATCCCACAATTATATTTTCTCGTAAGGCTTTTTTTTTTTCAACAACTCCAACTCAATTTCTTGTTTATTAACATTCAACCAAATTTTTCCTGTTTTAAAATCTATTCTGCATCCATATTGACGTAGGCTGTCGACTCCGATAATGCAATCTACCACCAAATTTTTCACAACAAGGAATGTGCTTAATATTGCCACATTTCCGAATTCCACACCAAGTAGTGACTGCACCTTTACATTAGCCGATCGAGCCCCAACGGCGCCTATTATTCTGCAATTTTGAACTGGAAATACTGGTACTCGTCTTATATTTCTGATCCTGTTGAATAGTGCCTCCGAAATAACATTTGTGGTTGCAGCTGTGTCTAGAACCGCCACTATAGGTACGGTCTCCATAATGACTTGCACTTCAGCTACTGCCACCTGTTCCTTATCCTCATCTTGTGGTTCTAAGTCCTCGGTCAGTTCATCTGCCAGTAATCGTCTATCATTATACGTTAACATGGGTACACATATCCTGTTGCCCCTCAACCAATTGTTGACCGCTCCTCCGGGGCACGAGTGGGTCCTTACAAGTTTGTTGGATTTTGATTTGTCTCCTGGTTGACATCATCCGTCACTTTGGTAATTACCGGTTGATTCGTAGATGTCTGTCCCCACTGATATTGGCTATTTGAATTCATTCCTCCCGGTTGATTCCAATTTCTATTACTGTTATTATTCCAGGCTTGGGGTCTGAAATTTCTTTCGTTCCCCCACACGGGGTTGTATCTTTTCCCGTTCCTGTTTTGTTCCTTGAATAGCCCCTCGCAAGACCATTGCCGGGATTACTATTGAGATTTTGAGGGGTTCCTCGATTATTTAACGATCTCTGTCCATTCCTTCTAAGTGTCGTTGATCGCCATTGGTATAACCCATACTTCATCCTTGCCTGCCGTTTGGCGGAGGTTCTGTCGCCCTATATTGGAATCTGTCATCACGGGCCTTCTGGTTGTTCTCTTCGATAATATCTATATGGTCTAACGTCGTGAGGAACGACTCCAAGTCTTTGTCGTCGCCGTAAATCAATTGATTCCGGATGCTAGTTGGTAGTCTTGCCTTAAGTATGTTTATTATGTCTGGTATGGGCATAGGTCTGTCCCAGTACCTCGTTTTATTTATATATTTTTGGAAATACCTTCCAAGGCTTCCTTTCGAAAAGGAAAAGGCTCTGGGTAGAGCACCTCCTGCATTAGGCGTTCCTGTACCCCTTCTGCCCAGAACTTTGCTAAAAACGCCTTCTCAAAATCTTCATATGTCGGGCAAACAGAAGTCATGTCCGAGGCCCAGATCGCCCCCGAACCTTGTATATATCCTGTAATATAACTGATCTTCTGCCACTCCGACCAATTCCTGGGTAGCACTCCTCTGAAGCTTCGAATAAAAGCAATTGGATGGCCCCCTTTTGTCAGGGTTAAAAATTTGGAATTGCCGATGCTTTATCATTTTTTCTTCGGCATGGCAAGGGCTTTCGTAATCTCCGTTAGATAAGAATTCACGCGAACAACCAGCTTGTGGCAATTTAATGTTTGAATTACTTGCACAAGTCGGTATTGTGTGCGAATGGGCAGTAACTGGCTCTATAGTCGCTGCCAACTTCTGCTGCTGCCCTGTATTCATTTGTTCTGAGCTTTGTTGTGAAGCGCGCATCGACTCTTCTATCGTTTGTTTCCAATGTTCCAAATCAGCACCTAACTGCTGTCGCACCTCCTCAAGTCGTTTCGCAAACAAATTCTCTTCCTGTTTGCCAGATAAACTCTGGAATGCTGCCTTAAAATTTTGCTCAACGTTTTCACACGTTAGTCTTTTGTTTTCTAATGTGATTTCGGATAATTTACCCGTTAATACATTAATTTGGTGGTCTATACCGTCCTGACGCTCTGTCAGATGTTCGACACTTTCCTTTAGGTTAGTTTGTGTACGTGCCAATTCAGGAAGTTGCGCAATTGCACATGACATGGCGTCTTGCTTTTGTACTAATTGCGGAACCATTTCCACCTGTTCCCGTACAGTATCTATCTTTATAGCCACGTACTCCTTCATTTCGGCACGTACGCGGTGAGTAGATTCCTCACATTGTGCTTTCACCAATTCTATTTGTGCAGTTAATTTTCGTTCCGTCTCTTCGGCCTGATCTTTGAGTTCCTTGGTCTTCGCCTCTATCCGCTACTCTAATTCGGAAAAACTGTCTTGTAACTGCTGCTTAATCTCAGTCTGGACTAATTTCATTTCTTCTTGAGTTTGAGTGACTGTCACTAATTGTGCTTTAATATCGGTTTTCAGATTTTCCTGCCCTTCAGTAACTGAGGCTAATTTCGCATTAATGTCGGTTTTCAAAGTATTCATGCTCTCGGTTAACATCAATGCATCTGTCTCATGATAATTACCAATGGATCTAATCCCTGCTGTGTACTTGCTGTTACACCTCCAGCCGTGTCTACAGGGCGTTCTGTTGCGCTATCTGTAGCCATCGGTCCTACAACACTTCTTACTGCTTCATTATTATCAGTGCTAACAGGTGAAGGCCGATGCGTGCTGCTTTGCTCTGCTTGACTCATCCTAAACATTGCCCTACTTAAAACCATATAAATGTTCTACTGTCACTA